>NC_140939.1:28390125-28430125 GCF_014529385.1 Adiantum capillus-veneris | reverse complement strand
TGCATGGCTTGTCGGCTCTGTCGGTGCTACCAGCCTTGATCGGCTCCGTCACTATGCAATTGATGGTGGATTTTTTTGCTTCGCGCTTCAATCACCCATTTACTTGTCTACCCCTATTGGCCCGATCCATCCTGTCATCTAAGACTTGCATGGATGACCCCTCAATTATCCTCCTTTGACGTAGTCGGCCTTGTCGATGCACCCGGATGACCTCGATCGTCCCTGTCACATTGTCATTGAAAATGACGTCGTTCGCTTTGTGCTTCACATACGTGTCAACCCTCTCCCACATACTCGGAGCATCAGCCCAACCGTCGGCCCATGCCATTCCATCAACGCGTCCATGCCCTCCAAAGCATGTGTGTCCATGCTCTGTCAAGCACCAGTTGGCCCTCACCCGTGCGCTTTGCTCCTTGCTGCACCACTAGCCATCTTGTCAGGGCATTGAATGTCATCGATGGGCGCGTCGTTCCCATCCTCTCATGGAAACCTTCTCTTGCGTCCTTCCCTCAACAAGGGAGTTTCCCCCGTTTGGTGGCCCGTTGTTGTGCAGCTCCGCTTCCATGCTAAGAAAGAAACAAGAAAAATGCACATCAAGCTTATTTGAAGCCTACTTGATTAATAATCAGTGTTCAGGGCTTGGTAACAAGCTATGTTTACGGTTAAAGTATGCCATATGCGTCTTTAAATGGCCAATAGATGTCTTAATGATGCTAAAAAAGAGTATGCTTGAAGTGAGCACAAATGTGAGTTCATGAACTAGAACTAGAGTGCTTGAAGTGCTCTACCGGCTTGTCTTTATGACTCGTCGATTGGAGCTACGATGACAAAGTTATGGCAGTTTGAAGTTTGAGTCAATTGCAAATCTGTATCGAATTGGGCGACTGTAGCTGAGGGGACAGAAAAGAAATGAACCCAGGGGCCTAAAATGCTCACTATGTGGAGCACGTCAGTCTTTTTAGATCAGAGATCAAAGATACAGCTACCAACATATCGCCAGATTAAATTTCACCGGGGGCCAGTTCCATACCGGTCTGGTTGGCTCAATCAGGGTGCCATCTAGGAATTCTGGGCTTCAACCAGGGAATTTTGGGAAAACATGCTGCACTTGGCAATGCTTAAGTTAAGTTGCATGCCAGACGGCTAATGGACACACATGCTTTGGAAGTTAAATATGTTAAATGTGGTGCCCATACGGAAGCACATAAGGTTTTTGAAGAGCTTCGGGTCTGGAATGTCATCTCTTGGAATGCAACGATTGTGGGGAATGTTCGACATGATTGCGGCAAGGAGCTTTTTTCACCGAGTGCTCAGGAAATGCCTTCCGGAAAATGCATTCACCTATATTTACATCTTGAAGGCAAGTGGCACTATACATGCCATAGCCTTTTTCACGTGTTGTTCTTATTCTCTCTCACACCTCTCACAGCCAGAGGTCGAACGCCTTCCCACCTCACGTTTTGAACACATATCCCCCGACATATTTGGTGAAGCCAACATGAAACTGAGCTCGGATGGGAGGTAAAGATGCAAAAGTTAGAGCATATGATGAAGTTGATTGAAGAGTTAAGTGCAAATGGTTTTGATGATAAGGTAACAGTTCCAAATTTTCCCAGGATGTTTTAATTGGTTCAAGGATCTGTACTTGGAATGGAGACCATGAAGAAGAAGAATCAAATGAATGATGCTTTGGATGCAGTATCCGACAAGAGGCGAGTCTTCGATGGCTATGATCTACCTAGAGTGCTATGAGTTGGAAACCAAGTTAAGAGGGATACTAGAAGAGTTAATGATCAGATCCTTTGAGCAGTTGGTGAGTTTAGATTTGAAGGAGAAGATTCAAGAGGTTACCAAAGCCTGCAACGACGACCAAGAATACTTCAAAGAAGCTATTGTACAAGTAACCTATGAGCATTATGCAAGATATCAAGAACAAAGTTCAAATCTACAAAACTACGAAGATATTCGAGGATAAGTACGGTCTAAATTAGAAACTATGATTGATGAATTTATTGTGCAAGATGCTACCTTTCTTACATGCTAATGATGAAGATATAGTTGGAACTTTGTATGATAAGCAGGATTTAGCACATGCCTTGCATGAAGTAGAAGTCTTTGAGGGTGAGGCTCTACAGCCTCAAGATACACAGAGTGAATTTTGCAAAGAACCTATGCATGCAGTACAGGAGGAAAAGAAATCACGGGATCAAAACAAAAAATTGGCTAAAGTTCAAGAATCGATTGTGCAGGTGAATGAGTGCAACCATATTTAAGTGAACATGTATGAACATTTGGTTTTAACTAATACTTTTGCTACTGATTTAGAATTAGAGCAATTTTTTTTTTGGTACAGATTTGACCATAAAGCTGATTGATGATACTGGTATAGATTCTACCATAGAGTTGATTGAAGTTATAAGCAAGGTGGCATTTAAGAGCAGCAGGACCATGGATTTGGGTACACCAAATTTGCCGAATTTGGATGTAAAGATTTTGAGGTCTTGGTTATTTGAGGTCTTGGTTAAGCAAGAGTATGTGTTTGAAAATGTGCAAAATGTTGATTCAGAGAGGATGCAGACTTCTTCTTTGACAAGTTGTTGTGACGTCGAGCTACCAAAGTGGAAAACCGATCTTAAATGTGATGATGATTCAGAGGGGGTGCAAACTCCTTCTTTGAGAAGTTTCTATGACCCAAAGTTACCAATGTGACAAAACGATCTTGAATTTGCTGATAATTTAGAGGAGGAGCAAACTTCTTCTTTATCAACATTTTGTGACACGGGGCTCTCACTATGGTAGAATGATCATGAACTTGATGATGCTGATTTAGAGGGGGTGCATAGTGAAGTGCAATCTCTTGGTGTTGAATATAGTTGGTTTCATTGTGACGATGATATAGACAGGGCAGTAGATGAAATTTTCAATGTGCATGCTGAACTTTATGCTACAGAAGTGCAAAGATATTTGGATAAGGGTGAAAAACGTAAAGAGCAGTTTATAGAAGATGTGTTTAGTATGCATGTCATATGTGGAATTCTTAGTTTACAGCAGCCTGTGATGTGCAGGATGGAGGAACCTTCTGAAATGGTAGACGTAGATCTTATGTGCTTACTGGACGAAGCTTTGGAAGGATTCTCAAATACGGATTCTAAGGATACCAATCAATCTAGATTCATACATGAGAAAGTTTGTTCAAATGGAGCTATTGATGACTTATGTAGTTGTCGAATGATTCTGTACTTGATTTTAAGCATCTACAAGATAGAGAATTGTTTTTTGATGCATCTTGTGAGCCTAATGAAGAGAGTTTGTCCACAGACTTGATGTATACAGATATGCATGATTGGGATTCTAATACTAGTTAGAGAGAGGATTCACTACCAATGCTTTTACCTGTGATTGATGATCGACAATTGGATGAGCCAGTTGCATAGGGAATATAGCAGTATCTGGTGATACCCAATGCTATATGGGATCTGATGTTACCCTATGATGTAGGAGATTTTGGGCTAGCTTTCGATGCAAGAGGTGAAAGACATATGCATGGTTCGGGGCAATTGACTTACATGCCATATGATCCAGGCGGTTTTCATGAAGATTTGTGGGTTAATTTATGTTTATGCTCTACTGATTGGAAATTCTTGTACTTTTCCTATGATCCTGGAGGATGGTGCAATTTTTTTAAAAGGGAATACTCATAGTGGGGCAAATGATTGGTTTCCAGTTTGATCCCGGGTGGCTATAAAAGTGCAAGTTGTAGATTCAAAAAGTACCAGTTATCTGTTGTAGTAGGTTGCATGGTAGAAGGTTTTGGTTTCTGCATTATGTTAAGTCAGAAGAGTTTTTTGTTATACATTCAATAAGATTACATGGCTGGTTTCTAGTTGACATCTTTGGACAATTGATAAAGTATCTTCACATCTTGATGGCCATTCCATGTGCATACAAAGTAAGGCATACTTGAGCTTGAGAGGGTTTCCTAAAGCGAGATTGATGGTCAAGGTGTGATCATCTACTGGAGCACTTGTGTTTGGCGGGGTCCACTAAGTAGGTTTTCCATAATAGAATGCTTTGGAGATACAATGGATACGGTTCAAAGATTTTTGATGGGAAACTACTTAATGATCAAGCTAGAACATTGATGATAGGGTATAAGAATTATTTTATTTTCCATATGTTTACCAGTTATGTGAGTCTAATGATGGCAAAGATCTTAAGGTACCTATAGTAGATGCATATTGAAGTGCAGTTAACACAGATCGGAGGCTGTGCACGTTTAGAGGGCGTGGATTTTGTGCAGCTCCACTCCCATGGTAAGAAAGATACCAAAAAATTTCATGTCGAGCCTATTTGAACCTTACTTGATTAATGATTAGTGTTCAGGGCTTGGTAACAAGCTATTTTTACAATTAAAGTATGCTTGATGCGGATTTAAAGGTCCAACATATGTCTTAGTGATGCTAAAAAGGAGTATGCTTGAAGTGAGCACAAATGGGAGTTCATGATCTAGAACTAGAGTGCTTGAAGTGCTCTACCGGCCTCTCTTACGGCTCATAGATTGGAGCTACGGTGTCAAAGTTATGGGAGTTTGAAGTTTGAGTCAATTGTATGCCTGTACCGGATTGGGCAACTGTAGAGGACAGAACAAAAATGAATGAATGGGCTTGAAGTGCCCACTATGTGGAGCGCGTCGGTCTTTTTAGATGGGATATCGGAGTCACGGTTACCAAGATATCTCCAGATTAAATTTCACCGGGGCCAAGTTCCATACAAGATTGGTCGGCTCGATCGGGTGCCATTTCGGAATTTTGGGCTTCAACCAGGGAATTTTGGGAAAACATGCTGCACTTGGAAATGCTTGAGTTAAGTTGCATGGACACACATGCTTTCGAAGTTAAATATGTTAAATGTGGTGCCCGTAAGGAAGCACATAAGGTTTATTAAGAGCTTCGTGTCCGCAATGTCATCTCTTGGAATGCAATGATTGCGGGGAATGCCCAACATGATTGCGGCAAGGAGCTCTGAGCTCTGGCAAGGAGCTCTGGGCAAAGGAATGCCTTTCGGCAAATGCAATCACCTATACTTACTTCTTCAAGGCAAGTTTCACTATACAAGCTATAACCTTTTTCACCCGTTGTTCTTATTCTCTCTCACACCTCTCACAGGTCCCACGCCTTCGCGGATCACGTTTCGAACACATATCCCCCGACATATTTGGTGAACCAAACGTGAAACCGAGCCGGGGGATGGGAGGTAAAGATGCAGAATTTAGAGCAGACGATGAAGTTGATTGAAGAGCTAAGTGCAAATGGTTTTGATGATAAGGTAACAGTTCCAAATTTTTCCAAGATGTTTTAATTAGTTCAAGGATCTCTACTTGGATGGAGACCATGAAGAAGAAAAATCAAATGAATGATGCTTTGGATGCAACTTTAGATGCGGTATACGACGAGAGGTGAGTCTTTGATGGTTATGATCTAGAGGGATACCTAGAGTGCTATGAGTTGGAAACCAAGTTAAGAGGGATACCAGAAGAGTTAATGATCAAATCCTTTGAGCAGTTGGTGAGTTCAAATTTTAAGGAGCAGATTCAAGAGGTTACCAAAGTCTACAACGACGACCAGGAATACTTCAAAGAAGCTATTGTACAAGTAGGTTATGAGCATTATGCAAGCTATCAAGAACAAAGTCCAAATCTACCAAACTACGAAGATATTCGAGGACAAGTACGGTCTAAATTAGAAACTGTGATTGATGAATTTATTGTACAAGATGTTACCTTCTTACATGCTAATGATGAAGATATAGTTGGAACTCTGTATAAAAAGCTAGATTTAGTAGATGCCTTGCATGAAGTAGAAGTCTTTGAGGGTGAGGCTCTACAGCCTCAAGATACACAGGGTGAATTTTGCAAAGAACCTATACATACAATACAAGAGGAAAAGAAATTAGGAGATAAAAAAAATGAATTGGCTAAAGCTCAAGAAGAAATTGGGCAGGTGAATGAATGAAACCATATTCAAGTGAACATGTATGAAGATTTGGTTACAACTGATACTTTTGCTACTGACTCAGAAACATGGCAATTTGTTTTTGGTACAAATTCTACCGTAAAGTTGATTGATGATATTGGTACGGATTCTACCATAAAGTTGATTGATCAATTGAGAGCAGCAGGACCATGGATTTGGGTATAACAGATTTGCCAAATTTGGATATACCAAATTATGAGGACTTGGTTAAGCAAGAGTATGTGTTTGAACATCTATAAAATTTTGATTCAAAGGGGGTGCAGACTTCTTCTTTGACAAGTTGTTGTGACGTCGAGCTACTAAAGTAAAAAACCAATCTTGAATGTGATGAAGATTCAGAGGGGGTGCAGACTCCTTCTTTGAGAAGTTTCTGTGACCCAAAGGTACGGATGTGGCAAACTGATCTTGAATTTGCTAATGATTTAGAGGAGGAGCAAACTTCTTCTTTATCAAGATTTTGTGACACAGGGCTCTCACTATGGCAAAATGATCATGAACTTGATGTGTTGATTTAGAGGGGGTGCATAATGAAGTGCAATCTCTCGGTGTTGAATATAATTTGTTTCATTGTGCCGATGATATAGACAGAGCAGTAGATGAAATTTTCAATGTGCATGCTGAAATTTATGCGATAGAAGTGCAAAGATATTTGGATGGGGTGAAAGACGTGAAGAACAGTTTACAGCAGATGTGTTTAGTATGCATGTCATATGTGGAAATCTTAGTTTACAGCAGCTTGAGATGTGCAAGATGGAGGAACCTTCCAAATTGGTGGACCTAGGTCTTATGAATATTATTGGACAAAGCTTTAGAAGGATTCTCAAATATTGATGCTAAGGATACCAATGAAACTAGATTCATGCATGAGCAAGTTTGTTCAAATAGAGCTGATGATGACCTTATGCAATTGTTGGATGATGCTCTACTTGATTTTGAGCATCTACAAGATAGAGAATTGTTTTCTGATGCATCTTGCGAGCCTAATGAAGAGATTTTTGCCACAAACTTGATCTATTCAAATATGCATGATTGGGATTCCAATACTAGTGAGAGTGAGGATGCACTACCAATGTTTTTACCTGTGATTGATGATCGACAATTGGATGAGCCAGCCGCATAGGGAATATGGCAGTATCTTGTGATACCTGATGCTATATGGGATCTGATGTTACCCTATGATGTAGGAGATTTCGAGCTAGCTTTTGATCCAAGAGGTGACAAATATATGCAGAGTCCGGGGAAATTGACTTATATGCCATATGATCCAGGCGGTTTCCATGAAGATTTGTGGGTGGATTTATTTTTATGCTCTACTGATTGGAAATTCTAGTATTTTCCCTATGATCGTGGAGGATGGTGCAATTTTTTGAAAAATGGAATGCTCAAAATGGGGAAAATTATTGGTTTCCCGTTTGATCCGGGGGGGCTACTAAAGTGCAAGTTGCAAATTCAAAAAGTACTAGTTATCTGTTGTAGAAGGTTCCATGGTACAAGGTTTTGGTTCCTAGATTATGCTAAGTCTAAAGATTTTTTGGTTATGCATTCAATAAGATTACATGGCTGGCTTCCAGTTGACATCTTTGGACAATTGATAAAGTATATTCACATATTTTGAGTTAGTTATGCTACCAGAACTTAAAGTAAAGGACTTAACATCCATTTTGTGTACAGATAGAGTAAGACATACTTGATATTGAGAGGGTTCCCTAAAGCGAGCTTGATGTTCAAGCCATGTGCATCATTTAGTGGAGCACTTACGTTTGGCGGGGTTCACTAAACAGGTTCTCCATAATTGAATGCTTTGGAGATACGATGGATACGATTCAAATATTTTTGACTGGCACAGCTACCTAATGATTAAGCTAGAACATTGATGATAGGGTATAAGACTTATTTTATTTTCCATATGTTTACCAGTTACATGAGTGTGATGATGGAAAAGAGCTTAAGGTACCTATAGCAAATGTAGATTGAAGTGCAATTGGCACAGATCGGAGGCTGTGTAGGTTGAGAGGGGGTGGATGTTGTGTATCTCCGCTCCCATGCTAAGAGAGCTACCAAAAAAATGCATATCGAGCTTAGTTGAAGCTTACTTGATTAATGATCAATCTTCAGGGCTTGGTAACAAGCTATTTTTACGGTTAAAGTATGCTAGATGCGGTTTTAAAGGGCCAACATATGCCTTAATGATGCTAAAAAGGAGAATGCTTGAAGTGAGAATAGATGGGAGTTCATGATCTAGAATTGGAGTGCTTGAAGTGATCTACCGGCCTCTCTTTATGGCTTGTCACCCGGAGCTACGGTGACAAAGTTATGGAAGTTTGAAGTTTGAGTTAATTGCAGATCTGTCCTGGATTGGGCAATTGTAGCTGAGGGGAGAAAAATGAAATTTTCTCTCTCTACCTATGAAACTGACCATAAGTTTCATATTTTCCTTGCATCGATTCCATGGTTGCTTGCATCTCCCTCCATGCCATTAGTTGTCCACTTATTGGCCTCCCATTGACCCCTTGAAGCTCTTGGGTCTCTGCTCCCTCCTAGCACCCTTGTGGCTTACATCGTCTACCACCTTTGCTTGTAGTCAAATGGATTGCCTTAATAGCATCTCCTATAGGGTAATGGGTCTATATTGTGAAAATTTATTGCAAAATTTCCAAGCTATTGCATTAATTTGAAGTTGAAGGGGTACAAAAACAACAATCTTTCTCATGAGGTACTTAATAAATATGGACATAATTCCCAATCCTATACCATACTAGTTTAAAGTTAGTAGAGGGGCAGAACATACTACCCCATTTTAAAGTTGGAGGGTTGTAAACAATACCCCTAGGCATGAGTTACTTATAGAAAAATGGGAATTGCAAACCACATAGAATGACAAATCTCCATGCTATTTTATGCGTTTCAGTGTAAAAAAAGCAGGTCCTTAAGTTAGACAACATGGGAGGTGTTTAGACTCTATTGACCATCAAGGCTCAAAAATGGCATCAAATGAGAGAAATCTCACTTTAGATGTGATAAACCTCATGAAATCCATGCACATAATTGGATATTTTTGAATTAACAAGCTGATGAGTCCCTAAACAGCGGCTTCCTAGCACCTTTATCCCAATAGGGTAGAGTAGATTGGGGAGGCCCTACGAATGGTAAAATGTACATGGAGACTGCAACTCTCTCCCTCTTTGTCTCTCTCTCTCTTCCCCCCCCCCCCCCCCCCCCCCAAAAACTGATGGCTTGTTAAAATCATTTGTTGCAGGAGGATAATGGCTAGCTAGTCTCCACATGTGAGAAACTACAAGTTTCCTTCTCTAAGACCTTATGCCAATATAGCTTTAAATGGAAACCCCCCCCCGCGCAATTTTCTAAGTTTTGCAGCAAGTGCCACAAGAAAATGATCACAAAGAGTGTACCTAGTTGGCTAAACATACATTGATAGTAGGTGAAACATGGTCTAGACTGTAAACATTTTTTGCTAGTCATTGCATTGTTGGCTAGCCCCAACGACAAGTTATGCTACACCTAACATATTAGTTGCTTCATCTCCTCAATCTTCAATGATTACTTTTTGGATAAGAACTACCTCTTATAGACACTCAAACCTTCATGAATATCATGAGCTAATCAGACGAGGGACCCTCCTTCTCAATCGGGGTTGATTGCATGAAGCTTATGCTAAGGGAAGGCATACCAGCACAAAGAGTCTTTCTCTATCTCGCTCCTCTCAAGTCATCTCTTACCCTCTCTAAGAATGAGGATTGAGGCTGTCTCTGCTTTGCCTCTCAATGGTCGCATCAAGGAAAGACATGCCACCATGAATACCCCCCTTCCTCTCTCTCTCTCTCTCTCTCTCTCTCTCTCTCTCTCTCTCTCTCTCTCTCTGTGGTCATCACTTCACCTTCCCTGGTATGATGCCACCTCTTCATCTCTCACTATCCGGGTTCTCATAGAAAAACTGGAATAGTTCATGCTTGACCAATGAGCTCTTGTAGTGTGCCACGATGCAACTTCCTCACTTGTAGTATTATTCCATAGCTATGTGGAGCCTCAAATAGGCCCCCTATTATCGAGTGAAAAAGATATTTATAATTCTCCTAGCACTACCTTGTGCTACATGGCACAAGCATATCTAAAAGCATTAAAGAAGATTCCTAAGGAATATTCTCCTAAGGAATGATTCAAAAGCTTTCTTTAACACTAGTTCTGTAATCGGACACTCAAATGTCTTGAGACACTAAAGTGTCCTGTTTCTCTAGCAACTTGTCATAATTAATTGGTGAATCTAGAAAAAAAATTCATAAGTCACGTTCATATCTTAGGTTTACTATGAGATGAAGAACATAGCCAAATTTTACTTTTGCCAAAATTAATACCAAATCAAGATTATAATGGTAAGTTTTAATATGAAAAAATCATAGAAATTTAGTGCAGTTTTAACAAAATTTTCATAAATTGAATATAACTTCTCATCAAAATAAGATTTTGCATAGATTTCAAGGTGTATAGATAGGAAAAAACTTACTATAGCAAGAAATTGAGCTTCATAACCTAGTTATGGGACTAGATTTTTGTTATAATCAAAAGACCAGAATCTTGAAAATGCTGACAAAGAGGAAAATTTTGGTCTTTCAAGGCCTCTTTCATTAGCACGATGAGGTTATGGAACCAAACCTAAGGTGTATAATGTATCTATAGGTCAATACCCATCAACTAGCATTTTTCAAAGGTTCAAACTCATAGGCATCTTGTAATTTAAGCTTATTTTTAAAAAATTGTAGTACGTAATTTCTTGCAAATAAAACATTGCTATGAAAAAATCATGAAAGTGTGTATATAAATCTCCCAATTGTGTCCATATGAGGTATTTGTATACAAATAAGTGAGATGAGGAAAAAATCCAAAAATGGACTTTATTTTAAGGCTTATCTTTGATAAATAAAAAATCAATATTCAACATGCGCAGTTATTTGGATATGCCATAAAACACCAAATGTGGCTTGCATAACCATTAAAAATTATCACCTTATGTACTGGAGTCATAGAACTAGTATATATGCATCATAAAACATTGGAAATTTAGATGAACTAAATGTTTTTTGTGATCGTTAATTGAATTTGTGAACGTTGCATATTTGACCCACAGGACTTTCTATATTTAATTCTAGTCACAAAGGATTTTTTTCTCACATGACAATTGCAAAAATATCAAACACATATATAAGTAGTTACCATGGATTATTGCATGCACCCTGCTCATGTTTTTCTTAGGCTAGAGTACAAGATTTAATGAAACATTGAATGCTGTTTTGTGTAAGTTGTTTTCATGAGTGTAGTTACTATTGAAATTATGATAAAAAATGAAGGATTATAATTTCTATGAATAACATTTTATAAATTTGCAAAAGCATTTCTTGAGATGTGTTCTAGATTTCATGTACCATTTTATTTAAATTCATGAAAAAAAGACACTAAAGTGTCCTTTTTGGTACCAAACTAGTATTAAGTCCACAAAGCAACAATACAATCCTTTTCCTTTTTATGGACTTTCCTCCATGAGAAAAATTGTAACAAGGTGATTAATGGTGCTATGATATTAATTGAAACTTGGCTTGTCCATATGCATGCTTACCATTCACTTTACATTTCTATGGCACATCTAAACAAATTTTCCATGAAAGAACCAACCATTATCCTCTGGTAGTTGTTAGCATTATTCTCATCTCCCCCTTTATGCCTTAGGGGAGCCACTTAATAATTATGTGTCTATCACGTTGTCAGGAGTTTTTTGGAGCAAGGGATTGCACATATGTACATACACATGCATGGTGCACAAAATAAAGGATTGCCCATTTTCTAGAGCCAGGTGGTTACGTGGGGCCCACATGTGTACAGGTAGGACAGGGTGTATATAGTGCATCAATTTTCACTATTACCAGTACCAATGTATTTTTTTCATAATAATGAGGAGTTGGTAGCGCGTAAAACTTCTCGAGGAAGCTATCCGCGGGCCGATGACATGAGGTAAGCAGGTGCGTCAGATGGCATCTAGTGGCGTCAGAAGGTCGAATGGGGTCAATATTTACACGTGGATGAGTACGGACACAACATGGGTGTTTTCTTGTGATAATTAAACAGAAAGGTCATCATGAGGACCATTTTTTGGGGGCACTTCACATGGTTGCGGGATGCATTATTGGAAAAAGTTGAGTGCCAGGTGTGTGGATGAATGCAGCAAGGTGACAACTATGCACTGTGAGGCCACTTTTTGGCCTGTTCGGGGTCCGTTTGAGGTCAACTAAAATACCAAGAGTGCCCAAGTAATAAATGTAAGTGTGGGAATTGAAAACCAGAGAGAAGGTCAGAAAAAACGTGGAGAAGAGAGGAGGAACAGCCGCAAGTGAGTTTTTATTGTTTTTGGAGCCTGTTTTGGCCGTAAACTGCTCATCCGAGGTCGGATTTGAGCACTTTGACATTGTAGACTGGGGTTTTGGGCCATTCCGGACGCGATGGTGCTGTTCATTTTGCCAAATTCCTCACTGTTTTTCTGTTGTTTTGGCTGTGTAAGTTTCTTCTATGAGCGAAGCTTTTGCTCCAATTTGTGATAGTATCTGGCATACTTTACCCATATTGTGTGAGCTATTTGCCCCATTGGTGTTGGCCCAAGCTCAATTGTATTTGTGGTGTTGTGCGTTGACAGCAACCAAAAAATTTAAACAATCCAGAACTTAATTTGTCCGGGACAAAGTGTCTGGTGTGATAGCAGAAGCGTAATCTTTGAAGCGGTGGAATTCATGCCACCTAGTTAGCATGCCTTGCATACAGATTTTTATGCCCTTTGCGAGAGTGATAGCCTCAAACGGTAGAGCCAAAACCATTAGTGCCTTGCACAATCTGAACGGGCAGGGATTCAGTGAGGTGAGATGCCCTAATTTGCCAATTTTTTGCAAGCTTGTGTGCCCTTGCTCGTGATTCCAAGTACCTAGTCATCCTGCTATAACCAGGTGGTTGGAGATGTCAAAAGCAAATCGCTCCAATGTAGATGATAACCCACTCTGGTCCACGAGAGAAAGTTGATAGCCAATGGATGTGGCTGCAGATATCATAACAGAAAGAATCTATCGTGTCGAGCAATGTCAATTGAAATTGACCAGTACTGTTTGGGAAGCGTCTTCTGTCAGCTGCAGGAAACAATAAGAAGGAGTCGTCCATGCCGAGAAACTTGCTGCCTTGAAGAAGTCTAAAAATAGGCCGTGCCTGTCTCCTTGAGATACTAAAAAATCGACCCTTGGCCCTTCCTTTGAAGCAAAAAGTAACCTTGGACGAGCCATGTTGCTGGTCAAGACTGTGTGTATTCAAGCAATCATTGGCCCTTAGCATCAATGTATGCAACAAAATCCGAGTGCTTATGAGAACTGTCACAAGCCGTGCTTGCATTTGGAGTTCTTAAAGTGCACTCACCATTGTTGCGTGATAGAAATATACAGCATAGTTTGAAAAATCATGTCAATTAAACCGAAAAAAGAAAAACTATGCATACCTTAGTAAGCACATGCTTCGACCTGCCGTAGGTTGTATCCTTGCCGATTGCAGCCTTGCTTGGTTTTGCATATCTGTAAAAGCTAGGGAAAACTAGACATACCTTCAACTTGAGTTTGTGACCAACAGCAGTCGTGTCATGTCGTAGAATATTGCCGAAACTCAAGCCGTGCTCAACTTGCTTGAATTTTCTCCATCTGTTGACCCTTGGCGTGACTATGCTTTACCGAGTCTTTGCTTCCATGCAAAGCATGCCATCCATGCCATACTTTGTCGTCAAGCCTTGTTTTGCATTGATTGCATCCTAATCCACGTACTTGATGTTGGCTTACAGCCACGCATGCCTTGCATGATTTTCCTTTACTGTCCTTGTGAGGTGGGCCATGCCTAAGTCCTTGCGTTTTGATAGGGAATTTTTATCAAGTGGTAGGATTCTTGTTGAGGGTGCAAGAGATCCCGTGTTCAATTCTATAAATTTTTGCCGGGATGAGCTGCCTACATCAATGCCATGCTGGGTGCTTGTTGGTGGATGGCGGACCTGATAGCCCGATGAGGGAGTTAAACTTTGGAGAGTTTCGCATGGACACCATCTGTAAACTGTTGTGTAAAATTACCCTAAACTAGGGTAATATGAGGGGAAAAAAACCTCAAAGCGATGGCGGCCTGTTGTGTAAAATTACCCTAAACTAGGGTAAGGAAGACGCACCCCGCTGGCTACCTTGCTCGCGCATCCTTGAGCCAGTGGACGAGTTTTTCTCAGCATGCCAGCCCAAAGCCAATGACCCCCTCTGCATGAAAAACTATGGAGGTCGAGTCCCCTACGAATTTTTGTATAGGAGGCGGTTCTTGCCTTGTCGAATCCGCTGTCAAAGACCCGCCATGCAAGCCCTGATTCCCACGGCAGAGATTGGCCTTGATCTCCCCACCTCCTTGCAAGCAAGCGTTCGCGCGGTATTTCCCTTTTGGCTTTGTAGGGGACAGTGCCCATGGTCATGCCTCTTCCTTGGTCCTCCGCATGCAAGAGGGCTTGCCCACCACCCGCGAGAGAGAGAGAGAGAGAGAGAGAGAGAGAGAGAGAGAGAGAGAGAGAGAGAGAGAGAGAGAGAGAGAGAGAGAGAGAGAGAGAGAGAGAGAGAGAGAGAGAGAGAGAAGATCCATGGCAAGAAGTTCTCGCCCTCCCTCCTTCTTCTTCCTCCCCCTTCCCCCTTTCTCCCTGAGCTCTAATACCAATATAAGACCTAGAGAACTGAGACGTAGGATCCTCCTCCCTACCGCCCTTTATATAGTCCTAGCTCCTAGCTCTTGCCCTAAGCGGATTCCCAGTCCACACTGGTCCAATCCAGGCCCTTGGCCTAGGTCCCTGACCCCCTAGGTTGGGCCTTGCCCCGTAGGACCCTTGTCCTGACAACTATAGCACTAGCTACTCTGTCAAAGACAAGCTCAGTTGTTGTTGTTTTCAATAATTTATTTTTATGTTTATTCACAAGAAATGTTCTATACATCTGCACCCTGATACAGTCATGATCACATACAAGGTAAGTCGGTCAAGATATGACTTATGGTACCTCTCTCTACGAGGGCATGATCCAATTACATGATGTACGCTTATAGGATAAGCTATGACACAGACATGGTCTGTACTGGAGCATTTTCAAAGGGCATACAACACATTAGAATAAGGGAATTTCCTTAGCCCAACACTCTCTGTCTCTCTCTCTCTCTCTCTCTCTCCAAATTCTATGCAGGAAGTTGAAACTAGGCATGATTTTATTGCAGTCTTTCTATGTCAAGATGATAATAGGAAGGGCTAAGATCCATCTATTGCCACCTATTTTAAAAAGACTAAGAGCCATCTGTTGGTAATCCATAAGTGATTCCTTTCAAGATTGAACAGTTCTATTCAGTTGAGTACCCATCGATTATAATGGACAAGCATGAGTCTTGACATTAGTGATTTTTTGGACATTATTTTAGCACTCCACACTTTAAGTGTGAAAGTCAAGTTGAGTTTTTGAACGTCTTAAACTCGTAATGGCTTATCGGTCTTAAGGTGTATGGATGAAGCCACCATTTTAGACCACACGACTATTCAATAAAAATGAGGATTATGGATTTTTGGGTGTGACAAAGATCTAGTTGTGAATACGACTCCCACTTTAGTGGAGATCCTCTTAGCACTAAGAGAGCCTACAAGAGTACAATTTTGGGGTAAGACCCGGCTCGTGATTACTAAATCACTTAGTAAGAGTTGATGGTCGATTCTTGGAACCTTCATGCTTTCATTTTCAAGGAAAGAAGTCCACAGATTGCCAAGGGGCAGTGAAAAAGTTTCAACTTCCAATGGAATGTACTACCACGGGCCAACCCAAGGGGGGTCACGGACATAGGTCAAAGGCCTGATTGCTAATTGAGAATTTTTCTTGTAAAGTTTAACTAAGGGGTGTGACAATGTTGATCTTAACCAAGGGGTCTGGATCACAAAGGCATCACCCAAGGTTACATGTGCAATACTACTTGCATTTCAATAATTTTCAATTAGTGCTCCTATGCCTTATTTGCAGGCAAGAAATTTGGGCAAGTGCTTTTCACTCCAGATAAGTGAACACTATGTTTAACCTACAGGTATGCATTTGCTTTGGTTTTGTTTCTTTTGGTTCGCTTTTTCTACATAGGATGCATAAACTATGTTGTCATCCTTTTTTGCTCTTCAAAGAAATGACTAGGTCATGTAAGAGCCAAGCATTTTGGGTTGTGGTGTCTAAAATAAGTTTTTGCCTATATAAACCCACTTGTAGGGCTTATTTGGCACATGTTGTCACATGGGATACAACATGGTTTAGCGACTCAAGGAGTTTGGTTTAGCCGGTGTGGAGCAAGGCTAATAAGGGCCCTCTCACTCTTGTCGTAGAGTGTTTGTAGCTACCTCCAATGCACAAGTACAACTTGTACTTCAAGAATTTTATTTTTAGACATCCTTACATGAGACATACTCCACATGTGGAGAATATGAGTCTTTGGGACTGACACTGGCGCCCACTATTTCAAGTATATGTCACAACAAAGTCCCTACGTGCTGTTCAAATCTATTTTCTAGACCATTTTTAGCATGATGTATCAGGAGCAATTTTGGTGGCCAAAAATTGTCAGATACTTAGTATGACTTGTTAAGGTACAAGTGCAGCTAAACAACATTACAAATGTTTTTTTTAGCATATAACAAGGCTATGAGTTTTCAATGAAAATGTTTCATTGTTTGTACCTAGAAGTGCTGAATGTTTCACCTTCTATTACTGTCCAAACGTTCAGCAAAGCTTGCAACTGATTGCAATAGAAAGTATTTAGTTTCTTTTCAAAACTATTTACATTCCTCTTTAATGTGTGCTAGGAGCATCACATTCGCCATAAGTATTAGCAAGGATGATCAGGGATATACAAGTTTGGATCTATTTTTTGCTAAATTTATGCACACTACGTGTTATGGGCCCTAGTGTTTAGCAAATGCTGATTTGGAGCGCCATGCATATTCATCACATTAGTGCTATGAAGCATTCTGCACTCTATGTGCATTATCTCTATGAGTTTACTTTTGGGTCTACTAGTTACCAATAGAGGTCATGGATCGGTTTGGGTGCTTGTGGATTTTTCAAGTCAACCAGGATGGTTCTTCAGGAAATTGTTGTTTGCTCAATAGTGTTGTATGCTATTGTGATCCCCATTTACCAATCATCTGGGACAACTGCCTGTAAACCGTGGAAAAAAACACATCTCAATACTGTCAGAATCCAAAGAGGATAGGCAGATTACAAGCTACAAGTGTACTCTTGTGCTGAAGGATATGCAAAGCATGTACATAAGCACTAATTAGCAGTCCAATTAGCAAGAACGTATCACTCTAGTTGGTGTTGCTTACAATAAGGTAAATCATGTTTGTGACTGAGTTTAGTCCCTTCATGTATAATTCCTGCTCTCAACCTTGGACAAAAGTTATGGTGGGGTTGTTTACTGATGAAATTTGCGAACAAGTCAAGGAATTAAACCTCGGGGGGTTCACTATATTTAAAACCACTATATCACGTGCATTCAAACTCTTTTTTTCTTAAATCCCTATTTTGTGAATTTTCTAGGAAATATAATGACCCCTTATCTTTTAAATTTTGTAAATTTCTTTGAGATTTGTTAAAAACATATCCTTATATAAATTTATTTCTGTAAGTTTTAAGGGATTTAAATACCCTTCTCTTGAACTCACGTGATAGGTAACATAATATGTAAGGTGAACCCTCGGGACTTAAACTCTGTTGATGAGTTATGTCAGGAAGTTACTTTCATGAAAAGTAAAAGCGATACTCTGTGGGTACATCTTTGTTGTGATAACTCGTTTAGCATGCTCCTATGTGTTCTAAATGGAGTCTACACATTATGATTGGGAATTGGTAACACAAGATGGTTACAAATGGACAACAATGTGGAAAATCAAGATGTTACTCTTGGTTTCATTGAACCTCCTACTGAATTGTGTTTCATTAAGCAAACAACTGGATCCATGAAAGATCCCACTATGGAAAACATTAGTGTATCATCACTCTTGTTTTCAAGGACAAAAACGCTTCTCCAAGGGGGGAGTAATGTCATTCCAAGGGCATATCTAGGGGAAGTCACGGACCTGGGCCAGTAAGTGGCCGGCTGCCAGTGTGGAGCATTGTACTCAATAGCCATGGGCTATATAAGGGAGGTTGGGTGGTGAATCTTGTTAAGTATGGAGCCTGATTTACCTTGTAATCTTCTGTGGTAAAAGTGCACATTTGTAAGGCCCCCATTATGAGGAGAAGCCATTGTGCGTGAAGGAAAATCACTCGGCGAAAAACAAAATTACTTTTTTTTCCCTCGCCGGAATATTCCTTTTGCTGCAATATTATGGCCGGACGGCGGCCGGAAAGTGGTCGGAAAACAATCAGTCGGTTGGCCGGTGGCCGGTAGTCAATGGCCGGTGGCCGGTGGTCGGAAGTCAATGGCCGGTGGCCGAATTCAAAAGCGGACTTGTCTTCTCAAGGGCGGACACACATGGGCGGATTGGAGGGTCTGATTTGGACTTATCTACACAATGGCGGCTACACATGGTTGCCTCTGATGAGAGAGGGAGCCCTTTTGGCCTATAAAAGGAGGACATTTCTACACACATTTCATAGTGTAAAGTTGATGCCACAAGGTGAGTGTGAGGTTGTGAGAGTGAAGCAAGGCGGGAGCTCCATTAAGGGTATAATCCCTTTGTAAACTACTTCTTTTTTTGAAGTAGTAAAGCCATTGAGTGGCTGCTTTTCCGTGGACGTAGCATTGGGTGAACCACGTATATCGTGTACTCTCTCTCTCTCTCTCTCTCTCTCTCTCTCTCTACTCTATAATCTTGTGTATGTAAATCTTTCTCTATCCATTAAGTAATCTACTCAATTATCTATTTAGCTACGTCTTATTTCCTAACAAATCTAGCCAAGGCAGTTCCCAGGGATTTACAATCAGAGACTAGAATTGGTTGTTTCTTCTCAAACAGTGTTTATGTTTGGTTGGGCGGCTTGAAAGCCAAGTCCCAAAAAGTAAACTGAGTAGAGGATGACGTTAATTAATTACAACAACAAAAAATAGTAGTTGTTGGATCGGTTATCCCTCCAAACATCAACAAGCCTCACACTTTGGCAGCTATTGGTTCAATAATGGATTCTAGCCTTTGCATGAGCTTGTCTTGTTCGTCCTATCTCACGTACATAGTCTTCACATGATCTAGAAAAATCATAATTGATGACAAACTTTATGTCCACTTCCATGAAACCATCCAGTAAATCTGCCAGTTTTGAATATTTCTCATTCTCAGAAATAGCTTCTATAATTTGTAGAATTGAATCATTGGATTTCAGATCTTGTGAACCTATGACAACTTTGTAAGGATTTTGTAGAAATTGTATGGCTAAACCTTCAACTTCTTTAGGCCAATGCAAATCTGTCTACTAGGTCAAATTTGGGAGATAAGTTTTCCAATTTGAGGTTCCAAACCCATGTTCAACATTCAATAAACTTCATCAGGGACAAGATTTTGAGATCCTCTGAATACTGTTACGTTTGCTTGTCTTCATTGAGGAATTCTTTGTTCCTGCATCAAGGTGATCAAAGCCGCATTTTCCACTGTTAGCTTTTGTGTGCTGTGTAAATAATTATACTGCTTCTACTTTATACATGACTTAATTAAAGCCCGAAAAACCCTAGTTAATTGCCCAAGTTAGTAACTTGCTTCAACACGGCCTTATCATTCACAATAGATGACCATCTAAGAGATATCATGATCCATTTGTCCCCAAAATTCATATACATGATGTACAGGGTATGTAGATGGCTATCATGGCTACATATTTGAAAAAAATGCATCTTTGGCTAGCTAGGTTGAAAAAACAAATAAAATAAATAAAAACCCTTAGCTTGTATCCTCTATTTCTAGCCTCCTAGCAAAGTGTGGCTTAATTTGTCTTTACAAGCTAAATTTTTGGATTTCAGTCTTGAGAAAAGATGATGGGAATCTTTGGCACCTTTTGGCTGCTAAATTATGTAGAACTAATGGTGATGATCAGAATTTGGCCTAACTCTTGATTGCTCCTGCAAACCTCCATCACGATAGATGACTGAATTGTCATTTTTGCCCCTTTTGTTCTTGTCAGTACTGTTAGTCCCTTTTGTTTGTTAAGAATCATTAAGTCACATACAAGATAGAAGATTGCAATATAAAGATCTAATTCTTGTATATACGGCCTTGTAGTTGCATGAAATGTCTGATAAGAAACTTTACACTTGATGGGTGCTTTTGTTTGGTCGCAGCACCCACTTTATTTGTCCTTTACTCCATCCTAGAGTTCTATGACCATTCTTAGTCATGTTTGGCCTCATGCTGTTGTTGAAGACTGACCGGCATCCTTTTCTTACCTTTTGAAAATCATAAAAATAACAAAATAAAACCAAAAATCAAGTCAGCCCAAAAAAGAGAAATCATTATAATAGAATTCTAACCGCTATGTACACTCTACCCATGTCCCTAGGTGTTGTCTTTTGTCCCCGTACTTCTCTTGTAATGCTATTATGAGAGCGTATACTGTGAATTTTGTCACAAAATCATCACAATCAAATGAAAAAATTCAATAGAACTCACAAGATATTGCCCTCTAATATTGATAATACTAGATCCACATTTAGAATGTCCCCCCCCCCCCCCAACCCCTTTTTGGAGTCCTCCTTTACAACGAGTTATTGTGAAGGGTATGTGTTGTGCTCGAGCAATTAGAAATTGTTCCTATGCAAGCCTTGTAATGTAGCCCTATTGCGCATACACAATCAATGCATGATAAAATTTATGATGTGCAAGATATGGGTATAAGAAATTTGCTTATTGGCATTTTCTGGTGAGGCTTCCTATTCTAAGCAATGTGCTGGTGTTTGAAGCGCCTGTGTCGTTTGCTTGCTTGAAGGTTGTACAGCTTTTTTGAAGGCTTACTTATCTGTTTGATGCTTCTTTGGTATCCATTTTAGCCATGTGGTTGTTTGTCGTATTTTGCATTGTTACTCAGTGTGGGTTCTCTTCTAAGTGTACTATAAGCGTAGGAGGAATTAAAAGAATTCAAGGGGTGATGTAGTAATAGTAGTTAAATTGATTTCCTCTAGGACCCACTTCTTCCTAATTATTGGATTTTTTGTTGATGCTTCTTGTTTGGGAACCCATACTTGTCCCTGATTCATTTGTGTTTGAAGAGACTTCTTTGGAATCCACCTTGCCTTTGTGTGAGTCTTCAACGGTCTTTGCTTCAGTCCTTGTACGCTTGGTGCTCGATCGAGTCATCTTCTTTGAAACCCAAATCCGATTTGCAAAACCTTGCGACTTTGTGATTTTCATAGCCGTTCTTGCACACTTTGACTGTTTTTCTGCTGGCATTCGATCTTCGTTTTCTTGGTCCATACCTGCTTTTGGCCAATCTGAGACTTTGGTATCCAAATTTGTCAAAATTTTTGGTTCTGACTCATTGTTCTTTGCTTTTGGCCTTGCTTGGTTGTTATGAAAGCTGCTAGTGATAGTGACGACCTGAGTTTCTGGTAAGGAATGTCATAAGAATCATCACTATCGTTGCTATCCTCAACAAGGTTGCATTCTAGCACTTTCCCTTTGTGGTTTGGCTGGTTATGGGAAGTTATTGTTTGCTTGCTCTTGTGTTGTTGTTTCTGGGATGACTTTTGTATCCACTTGATTAGCGTACCGGTAGCTTGTTGACATGGCTGTGTTCTTCTCGATTGAGGTTTTTATGCATGTATAGGAGCCACGTATAAGGATTCTTGTTGTAGTTGTGTTTCCATCGACGATTTTGGAATCCACTTTTTTTCACTTTATTCTTGTAGTGGTGACATTGATTCCTGGATCTTTGATCTGGACCTCATTAAATTGTGCATTAGTTACAATTTTGTTCGTGTTACCTGCAGGGTTGTTTGGATTTTTTTTTTCGACGTCTTCTTGAAGCTCCAAGTGTTCTACAGATTCATAGAACTCATCTTCTTCTTATCTTTGTTTTCCTGGATCACACTCACTGCAAAGTAAGGAACGACATCATAGCCATCTTCATTACAAAAATTCATTGTTGGATAATCTTGAATAGCACACACATCTAGAGTAGCCAAGATATGTTCCCATTCGAGTGTCTCTAATGATTCATCATGAAAGGATTCTTGTATATAATCCCTGTCTTCAATTTCCCTTTCTAGGATGCCTTCCTCATGCTTTAAACTTCCGCATTGCAAAGCTCCACACATCCACAGTTCTTTAGGCTTACCCAACCATGCTGGAAGTTCTGATTTTGCTACATTCATGGAATCAAACTCTTCCATAAGTGTTCTTGTCACATCCCTGTAACTATGGTCCTTCAAATTTATCCTTGTCGTGGTTTCCATATGTCTCGGGTAGATATAGTCAATCATAACCCCAAACTTGGACCATTTTCAATCTTCACATGAATAGTCTTCCTAGAATGATATCATAGTTGTTCTTCTTGCCAAAGTCAACAATAGCAAAGGTTTGTTCATATTCAATGCCAGAAGAAGTAACAAATGCCTTTTCTAGCAGTCCTATGGGCCTTTCCATGTGTTCATCTGCAAGATGCAGTTTCATCCTAGTAGCCCTCATTGCTGGTTTTCCCATTTTTCTAGACCTCTTTTGTTGCTATGGCAACACTAGCTCCACTGTCAAGGATTGCCATGGTTTTTACACCTTGGAATTCTACAGGAAGAGTGGTGTTCCCATCTTCTCCCTCATAATACTCTCGGCCCTTGTTTAAGGCAATGGTCTAGTATTTAGCTGAGGCATTTTCAGCTCTTTAATCCCTTCCTTGATTTGAGTCATTGGTTTTTTAGCGCCAAACTCTCTAGGAATTTTCCCACAGTAGCCCACAAGTTTGGTCGTATTCTGAGCATCTTGGATAACGTTATCGTACAGGTGACTGATGTTGAGAGAATGTCTATCAATCCTTTTGAATAGATGACCTTGTTGGGAGACAATCTCTGTGATGGGACTGCAACAACGTTTAACTTGGCCTCGTACTCTACCGTATAGGATCGTAGTGTTCTTAGCAAATGGGGTTGACTGTCCATAGACTGTACAGATCCTTTGTCTTCCCAGTATGATTTCACTTCTAGGTTCATTTGAGATCTAGTCTCAAATTCCTCTATTGGTGGAAGAGACACTCCTCTTCCATCACCCGTCTAGTTTACTCACCTTCTTATCTCACTTGCCTCATTGGCCTCTCTAACTTATTTCCACAATTCGTCAAGACCATCTATTTATTTACAACTCTTAGGTATAGCTATGTGACAATCGTGTGGAAGAGTTATCCATGGCATTCAACACTATCCTTGGATCTAATGCGCGATCCTTGAGCTTTTGTCCGTGCTCATGACTGGAATCTAGCTCTTTTTATTCCTTGTTTGGTTTGATTATTAGTGTAGGTGGGACAAGGATCACACCCTCAGATTTTCCAACTTGTGGTTCTAGTAAAGCTTGGGTTGTTTGAATCATTTTCTTGCACATTTCAAGCCTGTTGTTTTCTAGTTCCACATATGGATATGTAATCCACCTATGTGCTTGGGTTTGGTTGTTTTTGAGCCGTGTTTCATAGGCTTTTAGGAAGGCATCTAATGGCTCATTAAACTTCTCGACCAACATGATCCTCTTGAACTAGCACTTCTCGGTTTCTCTTCTATGTATGGTTCTTTTGGAGGTTGACTTGCCTCCATAAGAGAAGGTGCAACCCTTTCCTCATGTTGTCTTATCTTGTCTTCATCTTGGGTAAGCTTCTCAACCAAGGATTTTTGCTCTTGTTTCCTATGTGCTTTCATCCTAGCCTTTCTAGCCTTCCAACTATTTTGTTTGCTCTTGGTTTTTTGACTAGGTGCATTGGTCTTTGGTTCACCCATTAGTCCTTCACTCTCATGACCTGTTGTGGAAACTCTTTCAACAAGCTTGGTCTTTATCAATTGCAAGTTTGGAAGATCCATTGAGGGCGGATGCACCTCTATCGTTGGGATTTCAAAGCTCGTGTAAGCTGAGTTTGAGTCTGAAATAGACATGATCTCTGGGCTTAACATCTCTATATTGATATAAGAAGACTTCAACTAATGTGTTCAAGTGCTTTGGTTAGGAAAAACTTGAAACTATGTCCAAAACCGTGACCATTTTCTCACAATTCTCTCAAATTGTTGATTTTAGACACCCCTAACTTCCGGTTGAATTTTGAGGTCTTAAACGACGTTTTTTCGTGCGCTTACAGGAATTGGAGCTGATCTCTTTAGATAGCTCATTCTAGTGTTAGAATTTAAAGCTATTGGCAAGCCGTCAATTCAAGTAGTGAAACTGGAAAGGAGACTAGAGACTGAACTAAAATAGTTATCTGAATTGAAATAGTATACTGAAATGAGAGACAGACTGGACAAATGAAAAATTACTTGTAGTTTAAAATTCATAGTTCAGGAACAACGAGTACAAGGTGTAATGGATATAGTAGCGGTAATGGAGCTCAAATGAATACAGTAGCGGTAATGATCACAAAGAGAAATTACAGGTGAAGAGATTGTAGCTCAAGAAATACTTAGAAGGCTCGACTAAGAAGTAAGAAGCAAGAAGCCCCATTACAATGTAATGGGTCCTATTTATAGCCTTCTAGAGTTACTATATAACCTGCCGTGGTAATTACTACTGTGTGATTTATCCATTGTTCGGCTTTCAGGAGATAGTTCTCACCTGTTGGGGCTGTCTTTGCCTTCTACATACTTCCCTCCTTTCTTGAATTTTGGTATAACTCCAGAATTTCTGAAAAAATCCACCGCCTGATTCTGAAATGGTGTTGAGGAACCCATTTGGATTTTTGGTTGAGGTCCAACCCCTAAACCCTAAACCCATTTGTCTGTTTGTTGAGCTGTTTGAGGTCCTCATGGGTTGGCTGATGTTCCTCATGATAGTACTCCTCTGGAGTCATTAGCCCTTTTGGTATTGCTAGCTTTATGCCATAATTCATGCTTGTTGAGTGCTTGACACCCCTATAACTGTAATCCAAGGGTGTCTCGCCAACAAAATTCCAGCACCCTACTGAGAAAATCTTTCGTCTGATTCTGATATGGAACTACCTAGTATCCTTCCACTGAACCCGATTTCTCTTTCCCTTCTTCTATACTGGTGCTTCAGAAGTTCCAGTGATAAATGGATAAATGGATAAGTCGACAAATGGCTTCCTGCTCAAGATGATCCTTCCTTGCTGTGGACATTTCCAATTCATAAGGCGTGAGAGGATTTGGTGTCGAGATCATATAGCGTATGTCTACCCTTTGTCAAACGGCATTTGGCCAATTTATGACAATGCGAAGCTGTGTGGATCCATCCCTCTGGGAGAGGCTGATTTGTTTTATTCCTAGCTTCAAAGAGTATCTCAATCATTTCTCTGTACTATGGCCCCAGACCTGGTTTAGCCGTAATATCCTTTTCAAGAATCTTAGAGGACTCCACAATAAGTTGAAGCACCTGATTTGTGATCTTGGTGAGACCTTCGAGCTGGATTTTTCATTTACCATACAGAGCTTGATCCTCTGCATTTTACCTTGCAGTTCCAAAACATCATTTAATTGGAGAGCATCATTGATAAGTGTTTTCCAAGTTTTCCACTCTACAGTGGCTTGCTCATACCAATCCTGAAGATCATCAGTGATATTATAGTATGTGAGCCGATCCACTAGTTCTAGATGTTGAGGATACGGAGCTGGGAAAAACCTAGGCAGCTCAGTCTCCCAGGCTGGAAATGCATACAGGAGAACTCGGGAGTCCGGTACAAACTCCAAAAAGTTGAGAACAACCTGGTTCTCTTGCTGTATCATTTTCTTGTGACTCGAACCAATTGAAACAGTCTTTGAAGAGCAGTTGCATGCTCCCCTACTGTTATTTGAGTTTGCGTCCCTTACTGTTGGAAGTCTGATCTTCAATAATAGCTTGTATCCTCTGGTCTAGCACTCCTTTGGAAATTTTCATTTGCAGTAGTACTTCTTTCAGTTGATTTTTTACCTACTCCAAGCACAAGATGCAGCATAGTCATCTTGCCTACCGATGAAAAATTCATTGAAATCCACACCTTTCTTTTTCTTGAAATCCTCAGCCACCAACCTAGACTTCTACTTAGTCTTGGGATCCTCCATTGTGTATTTCTTCTTGTACATCCGTTGGCAAGGCAAGGCTTGCTTCCCTTTGGAAACTATATCCATTCCCAAGTCTCCTTTGTCATAATTGATTTATACGAGTCAAATTACACTTCATGCTTTTTGTTCTTGTTATCTTCAATCTCAATAGACTCTAGGTAGTAGGTGGTCTCTTCATAGTTAGTGACCAATAGATATTCTAATTTAGGCCGAAATTGTCAAGGGGCACAAGATACACATGTAGATCTCCTCACTGCCTGATTTCTAGACTTTGCTCTCTTAGGAGCATCACTAGCTCTATCTAGAGCTCTACTAGATCTCTACTAGCAATAAGTACATCACTAGTAGATTGAGATATCTATGTATCTAGACTTGAGTCTACATCCTCATATATCACTTTGCGAAACTAAGTCTCTTTCACGATCTCAAGAAGTGTGTAGTGCGGTTAGGAAAGCATCAGGTTTCTACCTATGAGACCTCACAACAAAATCAAGCGATCCGTAGAAGATTTGCAGCTAAAGACATACTCAAAAAGATCAAAACTCCACCCATGAAAGATTTACCTTAAAAAAGAACCAAGATCAACTCAAAACTCTTGAGTCAGCGACGATTTGGTGTAGTCTCGTTCCAAATTGTGTAGATCATTGCTCTTTTGCCATATTAGAACCCTAATTTTACGCTTCAATATTGAAGAGAATCTTAGACATGACACAGGGTTTCGGGCATTATCATCCCTCAAAAAAAGTATTAGGCCAAGTCTCCTGTTCAGCATTGATTTGGTTAAAAGTATCTCAAATGTAGCGCACTTCAAAAAGCATAAAGAAATCTTGAAAAGATTCTTGTTCGGAATGCAGTCGTTTGGAGACCATTAATTGCAATAATATATCAACATAGTAGTGAAAAGGAAGCTTTGAGTCTCTCTTTTGTTGGTCAAAGGACGTAGATGTAGTAAAATCACTTCTTTATAACTGCTTATGCTAGATTTCAAGCCCAAATGAGCTGATAAAAATCCCTAAATTTGTAAGAAAATCTCGTTGGTCTCTATACTTATTTATATGTTGATGCAATAGAATCACTTCTTTACAACTCCTTATGAAAAATGTCAAGCAATTTTTTGTGTCCTCGCTATGATCCTAGAGGTTTATCCTTACATAAAGCCAAATTTGGAGAGGATTTTATTAGCTCATGCTTATAGTGGGGAAGTTGGATGAATACAGATTTATACTTGAACTTCCCAATAACTGGTTTGGCACATGCCAAAAGATGTGTGGGTTCAAAAGGGGTGGATGTCGTGACGCTTTGGATGGATGGACAAAGGGAAACTTATACAGGACAAAGAGTTTCGGACATTATCATCTCAACACTGCTTTGGTTGAAAAGTATGCTAGATATAGTGCAATTCAAAAAGCATAAAGAGTGGTTGAGGAGCGTCTCGTTCGGAATGCACTCATATGGAGACCATTGATTGCGATGATATATCAACATAGAAGTGGCAAGGAAGCTTTGAGTTTTTCTTGTTTAAGTCAAATATTGTGGTTGTTGACACTTTGGCTGCGATGCATGCTTGATATTGCAAATGGAAATGCTTCAATTGATATGTATGCTAAATGTTGGCTAGATTCAAGGCCAACATTTTATGTCAAATGCGGTGAACTGCAGAGAGCATAAAAAGTGCTTAAGGATCTTACTCTTTGGGATATGGTGTATCCTGGAGTGCATTGATTGAGGTATTTTTCCCTACATGGCAATGGAAAGGATGATTTTGGTTGTGTCTTTATTGTATTGTACCATTACAATAAGGGTTGTTGGAGAAAGATGTTTTACTTAGCATGCTTTGGACGATACGTGAGCCAAATGTGGTATACTTTAAAGGGTCGGGCCATGGGATTCTTGGCCATAAAAGGGACGTCCACCAAGTTTGGTAAGAAAATTGAATGGACACCCAAGGTTCAAGGAAACGAAAAAAGAGGAGCTAACTAGAACATCCATAGTGAACAAGAGCTAGCACGTGAGAAGTTGGAGAGGGAGCATTTCGTAGAGGAGGAGCCTGGGCAAGGCCATGGAGAGAAAAAAAGGTGTAGCTTGCATGTTCGATCAGTTTTGGTCCAATCATGTGCAAGATCCTGCTAGAAGAGGGGGTCGACCAAACCAAGAAGGGGGCTAGCTTGGGGGTGTACTCTCCCACACACACACACACACACACACACAGTGCAAGAGCTCCATCTCCTTCTCCAAGCCTGTAGAGAAGTTGAGAGACTACACCAACACTCTTGGTATGCAATGCAAATCCAACCAAGAGCCATATTGCAAAGCTTAATCTTGCCATCTTCTCCATCTTCACTACTATGCTATTATGTATGCTAGCAAGAAGAGTAATGATAAGTGAGGAGCTATTTCTTTCTCCTATGAATGTTTCTTCTTCCTGATCCCTACCATCATTCCCTGCTAGCCCTCTCTACCTTTGAAGTGAAGGTGTTTGAGGCCTTGGGATTGAGGCTGGGGATGGTTAATGATTTTCACAAAGTCTATGTTATGCTCGTGATGCATGCATCTTTCCATCTTCATTGCATCACCTAGGTCACAAGGAATAAAATAATTGTATTGTACCAGTCTCTCTTGCTGGGAGAACCAATAATACAAAAGCATATTGGAGGGGGGACCGGCTCCACATTAATCCGGTGCTCAACTGTTGTCAAGTTCTCTAAACTCTCTCTTGCAAAAGTATTGTTCATGCCAAGTTAATTTAGTATTATGGTTATGTTGCTACCTCCAATTAAGTTCACCCTCTATGTGCTCAAAGTAGTCTCACAAAAATGCTCAATCTAATACTCTTAATTTTGCTATTTTCAAAGCTCATAGGACATTTCCATTACATGACACTTTGGATGGATCAACAAAGGAAAACTTAGACATGATAGAGGGTTTTGGGCATCATCATCTCTCAGAAAAATTACTATGCAGAATGTAGTGCTTGATACTTTGGTTGAAAAGTTTGCTAAATATATTGCACTTCAAAAATCATAAAGAGTGGTTGAGGAGCATCTCGTTCGGAATGCATTCATATGGAGACCACATTCATATGGAGACCATTGTTTGTGATGATATATCAACATAGAAGTGGCAAGGAAACTTTGAGTTTCTATTCTTTAAGTCAAATATTGTGGTTGTTGATGCTTTGTTTCAAATGCATGCTCGATATTGAGAATTGCAATTTTTTAGTTGATATGTAATTTAAATTTTGGCTAGATTCAAGGGCAACATTATATCCCAAATGTGGTGAACTGCAAAGAACACAAAAAGTGCTTAAGGGTCTTACTCTTTGGGATATGGTGTATCTTGGAGTACATTGGTTGCAGGATTTTTTCCTACATGGCAACGGCAAGGATGCTCTGGGTTGTATCTTTACTCTCTTGTACCATTACAATAAGGGATGTTGGAGAAAGATGTTTTACTTAGCAATGCTTTGGACGATATGTGAGCCGAATGTAGTGTACTTTAAAGGGTTGGGCCATGGGATTCTTTGTCATAAAAGGGACGTCCACCAAGTTTGGTAAGAAAATTGAATTGTTACCCAAGGTTTAAGGAAAAGAAAAAAAAGGAGCTAACTGGAACATCCACAGTAAACACGAGGCAACACATGAGAAGTTGGGGAGGGAGCATTCGGTAGATGAGGATCTTTGGCAGGGTCATGGAGACGAAAAAAGGTGTAGCATGCCTCTGTGATCAGTTTTCACACATGAACTCGTGGGTCTAATGCATCTTGAAGTTGACGTGCAACGTCACTTGCAAGGGTTTCCACATCGCTGTCGAGGCCATACATCCTCACTATAAAGAAAAGGAAACAATAAAAAGCTACTAAAAAGGAGGATCAACATGCAGCGAGTAGAGGGTATATCAATGCACAATAAAAGGGAACAAGAAGAAGAGGCAAGAAGAGGGAAAACATCGGCTCTCGGGATTCTCTCTACCTTGGAAGTAGGACCTCCGCTCTCATGTGCCCGAGTGGATGCACACGTTGTACAAGAGAGTTTGCAAGACCACACGAGTCAATTGTCCAATGGCTTGCTGGCACATGCCGAAAGATGTGCGGATCCAAAAGGGGTGGATTTTGTGACACTCTCATGGATCCACAAGGGAAACTTAGTCACGATAGAGGGTTTCGGGCATTATCATCCTTCGAACAAATTACTACGCAAAGTGTTGTCCTCGGCACTTCTTTGATTCAAAATTACGCTAGATAGAGTACACTTCAAAAAGCATAAAGAGTGGTTGAGGAGCGTCTCGTTTGGAATACAGTCATATGGAGACCATTGATTTCGATGAACTATCAACTTATAAGTGGCAAGGAAGCTTTAAGTTTCTCTTGTTTAAGTCAAATATTGTGGTCATCGATGCTTTGGTAGAAACGCATGCTCTATATTGCGAGTGGCAATGCTTCAATTGATATTTAGGCTAAATGGTGGCTCAATTCAAGGCCAATATTTTATGTCAAATGTGGTGAACTGCAAAGAGCACAGAAAGTGCTTAAGAATTTTACTCTTTGGGAAATGGTGTATCTTGGAGTACATTGATTGCGGGATTTTCCCTATATACGTTGCAATGGAAAGGATGCTTTGGGTTGTGTCTTTACTCTCTTGTACCATTACAATGAGCTAACTAGAACATCCACAGTAAACAAGAGGCAGCACATGAGAAGTTGGGGAGGGAGCATTTGGTAGAGGAGGACCCTTGGCAGGGCCATGGAGACGAAAAAAGGTGTAGCATGCGTGTTCGATCAATTTTGGCACATGAACTCGTGGGTCTGATGCAACTTGAAGTGGACGTGCAACGTCACTTGCAAGGGTTTCCACATTGTAGTCGAAGCCGGACATTGGTACTTTAAGGAAAAAGCGACGACAAAAAGCTACTAAAAAGGAGGATCAACGTGTAGCGAGTAGAGGGGATATCAATATACAATTGAAGGGAACGAGAAGAAGAGGCAGGACGAGGGGAAACACCGGCTCTCGGGATTCTCTCTACCTTGGAGGTGGATGCACAGGTGACGACAAGAGTCAATTGCACTAAGAATGTTGTGAAGGCTCTTGTAAAAAATGGGCCGTACATTGACAAAAGAGAGCATTCACGAATGAGATTCAAGTCGAGGCCAAACATGGTGTCAAGAGATGAATGGCAGAGACGATGGCCATGTAGTCATGGAAATTTACAGCTAGCTAACGAAGCACTCTAGTTTTTTTAAATTAAAAGCCAAGTGTCCAAAGTCATAATGTTTTTCTTTTTCTTTCTTTTTGTAAGATCTTAGGCTAGCTAACGAAGATCTCTATTTTTTTTGTTGTTAAGATAAGGGTCCACTGTTGATTTTTTTATCTTATTGTCAAGGGTTGGCAAAATTTAGACCGCCCCGCTAGGATTCGAACCTAGGTCTCTCGGGTGAGCAGCCCAAGGATTCTACCACTAGACTACGGGGCTCGGCTGCATGGGGTGGGGGGCCCTATCAAGTTAATGACGTTGTGATAGCACTCGTGGTGCGGCTGCATATAATTCATAGCATGCCCTAATTAGATCAGGGACAACCAAATCCAGGGGCAACGTCAAGCATATGGAAAGAATCTGCTTTGTGCTTAAAAGCTAATGACCCAGTATGAGCAATCCAGAAAACGATGCCATATTCATAATATCCTGCTTGCGGGCATCCCAATAGTGCCATTCTATTAGAATAGCGTTCAGCTAGTACGTGCATGGCATCCCTCGGGGAACTAAGGAGGAGGTGCATTATAGTGCCAATGGGATATTGTGGCCCTAGACCAATATATTGAAGAACATTGACGCTCTGCTCCGCTCATTCTCTAGGAGAGCAGCTTGCCTTTTAGAGAAATACAACAAAAACATGGGAAGCTATACAACATACATGCATATTTGCGCTACAGATATAAGCTATACTAGATCTAGCTTAATATGCAAGCAGAAGCGAAAATACTCCTATAGATCTCATGCAGCCTAGTTCCCTGCAATATTCAAGGTGCCCGCTGCTTCTGCTCCTATTTTTGTGTGTGTGTGTGTGTGTGTGTGTGTGTGAGAGAGAGAGAGAGAGAGAGAGAGAGAGAGAGAGAGAGAGAGAGCGAGCTTGACACTTTGATATATCAGAGACGAGGATTGGTTGTAAGAATAATGTTGCGCATCAATATGTCCAATGAATAAACATTTGAAGTTTTTTATTTGTAGAAAATTCATCCAATGCATGATAATTACCCATAAGCACAAGGTTCTCTTTTCTCACCAGGGACATGCAAAACATTTCAAGGTAGTTAATTCATGAATGGATTCACTTATTAGTTAATCGAAATATGGGACGAGGGATCTATCATCCCTCCAAACATCACAAGCCTCAGACTTTGGGAGCTAGCTATTGGTTCAATAGTGGATTCTCCTTTATCTACAAATATTCTCCTTTAGTGAGTTGTGAGGAAGCTCGAGAGGATTGGTTAGGTTCATTAATGGAGTTATATGTGTGGGCAACACAAAAACTTCTCTAGGTTCTGCAAGAAGATTATTTGGTAAAAATAATCAAGAAGATCGGAAGGAGTTGAAGTGCACAGCATGAGTAGCAGAGGAAGCTTTGTACGAGTGACTGGACAGAGCATTCACTATATTCAGCCAAAGATTACATAAAATCAAAGAACTAACAAATTCAACTAGTGTAGCTGCATCTATTCCTAGCCACTAGATTTGATGCATTATTTAAACTTTAAGGCCGAGCTCCATATTGGTGTAGGTTATCCAAAAGTTGCCCTTATCAACTGTTACCCACTTTCGTTCTAGCAACTTACACAATTTGTGGGTAAGCTGTAGATTATTCAAGTTGTGGAACTCTCGGGGGGTGCACTACGTAATCATGTTAATGTACCATGTGAGTTAAGTAAAGGGGGTTTTAAAATGCAAAAAATTTAGGCAATTTACTCGAGATACATTGAAATAAGTCGTTTTTATTTTCTATTTTGGAAAAGAAATCCTAAAATAAGGGGTCATTTTATTCATTCAAACATGTTAAAAAGGGGGTTTTTAATTACTTGTGAACACATGCTATATTGGGCGTACTGAGGAGTGAGCCCCTTGAGGATTATCTACCCTTAGACTGATTCCACATTCTTCGATTATTATTCTATAAAGGCTTCACCAGATGTGTGATTACACTGTAGGGGTAGAAGCATGTTAGGGTGCATTGAAAAGCACTTTCCCGGACATAGGTTTATAGCATTTAAAAAAGTACATCTTATGTCGGAACATTTTCATCATAAAAAATGGCTTGAAAAAAAATATTGGTGTGTAACGACCCAAGAACGTGGTAGTTAACCTGTCATGATTGGAGTCTGAAGAGCAACTACTTTACTCTCTCTCTCTCTCTCTCTCTTTCTCTCTCCTTTGTGTAATGCTTCTTTTTCCTCATTTCTCTAGAGACATGACATGGATTCTTAGTCACGCATGAACATTACTTCTTCTCCTTCAACTTTGGTAATTTAGCTTCCTTTCACTAGAGGTAGATGCTGAAGAAGATGCTGCCAACCATCTACAAGTGTCTTCATAGCTAGGGGCAGGTGCTGAAGAAGCTCCTACTACCCATTTGCAAGTGTGTGCAATGTTTACATAGCTAGAGGTAGGTACTAAGAAAGCTAACACCAACCATCTACAAGTGTTTTCTTAGCTTCCAAAAATCTGGAACTATGTGCATAGCTAATACAATGCAATCCAAAGAATATCATGTAAAGGCATCAAAAGAAGCACCACGCAATTCACACAAAGATCGGACAAGGACATCATTAGGCAATACTAGGATGAGCATAAACAAAAACAACAAGAATGGGAAAAACTTAACGAACCACTTCACCATTCTACATAAATTAATGATAGGAGTGAGCTCAAAAGACAGAAGGGTTGCAATTAACTAGCACATTGTTTTGATACATGCACAAGCTAGGGGTGTAGACTCAACAATCGTCGTTGATCAAATCCTCCTACATGTGGCTTTGAAGGACGTTAGAGAATTAAGGGAGGCACAAACTCTTCAAGCAATGGGTTGTCTCAAATATTCGTTACAAGGTGAGAGTTTTGAATCAAGGTTCTTATATGAGCTTTTTTTTAAACGATCAACTATGTTGCTGCTAGTGAACAATAATGGGTCTTGTGGATTGAAGGAATTAAACATTGCAAGAGCTTCTAGAGTTTTGGGCTTCCAAATTATGTAGGTGATCTCCTCTCAGTATTTCTTCTTGGCTTGCACACCACTTTGGTGGTAATCTATTGTTGTGGTGCTTTTATACATGGCTTAATAGTATATGGCAGGGCTAGGCTTCTTCCTAACACAATTTTAGAATTTTTATAGTTGCAGAATTAGTTCTTAGTACTGTAATTGCAGGATAAATTCTACGAAGATTCTCCTTTAGTGAGCTGTGAGGAAGCTCGAGAGGATTGGTTAGGTTCATTAATGAACAATCATGAGTCATATGTGTGGGCAACACAACCCCAAGAAGATTACACCTCAATCTTTGGTAATCAAGAAGATCGGGAAGGAGTTGAAGTGCAGAGCATGAGTAGCAGAGGAAGCTTTGTACGAGTGAGTGGACATAAGATTATTTATATTCAGCCAAAGGTTACATAAAATCAAAGAACTAACTAATTGAACTAGTGTAACTGCATCTAATCCTAGCCACTAGATTTGATGCATTATTTAAACTTTAATGCTGAGCTCCATATTAGTGTAGGTTATCCAAAAATTGCCCTTATCAAGTGTTACCCACTTTTGTTCTAGAGACTTACACAATTTGTGGGTAAGCTGTAGATTAGTCAAGTTGTGGAAACTCTGGGGGGTGCACTATGTAATCATGTTAATGTACCATGGGGATTTAACATTTGCGAGTTTTTCATTTCAAGTTTTTTTGACAATTTTAGCAATCTTTAGAGTTTTTTAAACCAAATATGTGTCATAGCATAAAGTATCTATTTAATGTAATTTTCAATCGTCATAAGGCTCCATATATGTGTGGTTGACGGAGAGAGAAAGTATAAATTCTAGAGAGATAGTATTTATGTGAGTTACCATTGGAAGAAGAGATCATAAATCCTTGAGAGAGAGAGAGAGAGTGACTTCTCTTCTAGAGAGAGAAAGTAAACTCATAGAGTTGTATATCACTACGCAGAGAGAGAGAGAGAGAGAGAGAGAGAGAGAGAGGGCATAACGACGGAAAAAATGTAAACAAATAAAATCACCATTTCACATCTCATGCCATTAGAGTCAAATATGCTCACAACGCATGTGATCAGAGTCAAATAATCCACAGCATATAAACATGCGATAAAGTAAAAAATCATGCAAAATAGAGACAACACTAATTTCAGAGTTAAATATAATCCACAGCATATATAAATGTGATGAAGTCAAAATTAATGCCAGATAGAGACAATACTATTTTTCCCAAGCAATTTCTTTTTGAAACAACGTAAGTTTGAGGATGTAAGTACATTCGCAAAACAACCACAGGATAAGATCAAAATTAGAGTACAAAAAAGGATAGTCGCCATAAATGTAATGGTCACTCTAAAAGGCAAGTAACTTGCAAGATGCTTCATATCTTTTGCTTGAAATTTGAAATCCTTTGCTGCATAAACAATGTTTTTTCAAGATAAATAATCACAAGTATAATAAACCAAAATAAATACAGAAAAACACTTTCATATCATAGATCAATATTCTAGTTGAGTGAAAGAAGCATACCAAACCAGTTGTAATTAAATGGAGGGAGAAATCCTCCTTGGTTGTCCAAGAATAAAAGCGATGTCCATTGGTGAGAGGGTTGGCTGATGAATAATCATGTGCTCCTTAGGTTCAAGTCCGAGCACTTTTGTGTACACATAGTACATATGTTTGCATGCCAAAAAGGATTTATTGGTATTCTCTCGCTTCTGAAAATCCGGACACGTGCATGTTGGACTCTGTTTTATATGAATCTCATAACTATTTTCAGTGAGAACTCGGAAAATTACATGCTCTTGAGACCTTTTCACTTCATCCAAAAATATAATTGTCACACTATTACATGCTTCCAATTTCTTCATGGACTCTTTAGAGATTCCATCCTTCCACTTTTTCTTCCTCGAGCTGCCACCACCTTCTTTGCAGTCGCCAGCAAGAGGTTGTGGATTTACCATTGAATTCTCTGTCCGAAATCCACTCTGATGCAACGCGGCAAGTTCCTGTGTGGAGATATCTGTCCCTCTTGCTACTGGCCAAACATTTGGAGCAGGAGGTAAATCTTTGACTTGTCTTTTGATTGATTGGGTATGCAAAATATCATGATTACAAAACCATAACCATTGCTTGATTGTTTTACCCTTGAACATTCTTTCGGACCATATACATGGAGCAACAAGACCAATTGAGCGACTATGCAAGATATTGTCACAATTTTTTCTCCCTACTGTTTCAAAACATTTTCTTTGACTTTGAATGGGCATTCTCCTGAGGGCCCACTGAGTGCGTGGCACATCACTCTCAAACACATTGTTTCTTTGAGATGACAAAGCTGTGGTTGTTTCTTTTTGAGATCCAATATCATCATCACTGTCACTAATTTGCAGTGGAATGTTAGAAATACCTGGTCCTAGGGTATCAAATTTGATTTTTTTTGGTCGACCGCGATGGTTTCGTTGCTTAGATTCCATGACATATTTCGGCCGATGGGAGCTACTTGTTCCTGTTCTGCCCCTCTTTTTGCGTTGTACTATTTCTTTGTCTCCATGAAAAATTGGCTGCACATACATGGGAGTCCCTGCAACAGCCTCGTGTAATAGATGGGCCACGTTGGTTGGAGTTGGAGTTTGCTTAGATTCAACTCGAGAAAGCAAGGTCTCCATTGTGGGACCCGTTCCTATATAACGCCCAGTAGTATATTCCAAACGCTTTGCACATTGAATATATGAGTTTATAACATCTGTTACACATGCATCATACAAGGATATTTTTCTCTTTCCACCTTCACCTGCTAACCAACTGGCATGTACACTTTCTGATAAATTAACATTGGGAATTTGTGCCCGCTCCCACGGACTTAGACCACCCTATGAAATGCAAAAAAACATGAGTTAAAATTTATAAATTTCATATATGAAAAGAATTTTTTCTAAAAATATAGATTGTCATAAAGGTACTTACATCTATTCCAATTCCTCCCCAGTGTGAAATTCGTTGCTCCCACCATTTAAACCATCTGCTCACTCTTGTGATGCTCTCTGTAGATAGATGTTGTCTCCACCACTTTTGAATTGAAAGTGCCTTTTGAGATGCAAGCACAATGGTCTTACAAGCTCTCCATTCCTCACACATATCAATGTGTTGATTTGTTAGATGTTGAGGTTTCCACTTTTTAGCATATTTGTGGAGACTCTGCTCTCAATGAAATAGGCATGATCGTTCACGTCCCTCCATGATATTATCTGGCCCGCCATTGAAGACTGTCCGAATAGCATTCCAATTTTCACCAGCTTCATCAGACATAAAACCTGCAAAGTCAGTTTCACCATGTCCGTACTTTTCCATTGTTGAATTAAGGCTCTCCCAAAAAATAACTTGAGTCTTTGCATCCTCCTCTTTAGTTTCACATATAGCAATTATTTGTAGTGATCGTATGCTGCAAGATATTCAACATAAACATTTTCACACATCTTCTTTTATTTAATGATAAAAAAATACGAGATATTTAAATACTTAAAGATTACCTTGGATCATAAACTGAGCATGACATTGTTGTGCATCCATCTATTCTATGGGTAAAATCAAAATGTACCCACGCATTTCTCAAGTCACCAATTTCAGTTCTTTTCATCCGATTTACTAGATCAATCCCAGAACCTAGTCCTTTAGTGGACATTTTAAATAGGAAGCACTTGTCATCCTCTTCACCCTGTCCAGGAAATCTACTCCCATGAAAAAAAGGAAACATGCACTTTTTTGAAGCAATAAAATATTATCATATCCATCCCCAATAACAGCACCTTGACTCTTCCTCTCCTTTGAAACAATTGAAGAAAACCTACATGATGCATCACAAGAAGGCTAAATTTATAATAGTTAAAAAATTAACAAATTCAAGGAACCAAATTGAGTTTTCTTACCCTTTGGTTTGAACCAGTGGCATCATTTCTTCCAAAAAATCATTGAATTGTACATCGGATGTAGCTTCAGCTTCCTCACCAATCAAGGAGTGAAGAACAAGTTGTTGAGCCACCAACATTTGAATTTTTCTTGGGCCACCCTTTTCTATTTTTAGTACTGCACCTACCAGTTTTCGCACTCTTGAAATAGCAGCCCTAGAGGTTACTGCCTTAACATTATGACAATGTTTACCAACATGTATTGCCAATCGCGACATTGTACCATCTCTAGGCAGAACATAATAGATTTTGCAGGGACAAGCAGAAACACAAGTAACAACCTTCTGACAATAATGACAAGTTATTGTTGTATTCTCTTCCATTGCAAGGTAGTCCTTTTTCACCTATCTGTTCAAATATCCATGAAAATCTCTACTATTGAATTCTTGTTCCTTAATATAATGAGGACACGTTGAATAATTGCACTGCATGAATCCCAAACAGTGGCTTAGACGAATTGTGCATGCTATTGCCATGGTTGTCACAGATGGGCGAGTCCACAAGTGACCATCAAAGCGTTGTTCCATCCCTGTCATTCGTTTTGTTTTATCCTGAGCCGTAGGCAACTCAAAACACAAATTTCCATCATAATGTTGTGGAAGTTCAACAACTTGCAAAGGAGCTCCACATAATGTTAACAGATCATTTAACTTTTTTGCCCCTGGATTTTGTTGAATCCAAATGATATTGACTGAGTTTTGAGCTGTCCTATATCGTCACCACTACTTTCAAGATGCACAATGCTTAAAACATCTTCAGATATTTCTTTGTCATTTCCTTTCTCATTGTCAGATACCTGTATAAATGTGTCTGAATGAAGCATCTCAAACAAGCTCGAAAAAGAACCATCTATTAAGAAATGTTGATGACCTTCTATATCCCACTCTGGTTGCAGCAAGACTTTTGTTAGGCCACAATCATTTTCAATAAGAGCAGATAGTGACTGAAAATGGCAAGATGGAGGCAGTAAACTCTGCAAATAGTAAGCACTAAGCAACAATGAGTTTCCCTTCAACTGAATGTCGTGGTTGACTATCTGACCACCAACCTTCCAAGTTATTGTTACTTTCATGTTGGACATATTCTCTCAAGCAACAGATTACAGGGTGGAGATGCGAGAAAACTGTGGTGGATTAAGTGAAGGTGGTGAAGGTTAATGAAAGTTAAAGATAAAGTGAAGGTTAATGAAACTGGTGAAAGTTAATAAAAGATGTGAAGGTTAATGAAAGTGAAAGATTGGTAGATAGACGAAAAGACAGTTGCATAAGATCTTGTGACGGCTCAAAGAATAATGAAAATCATAATTGAAGAAGTGCATTTAATATATGACGGTTGTGAATGTATGTGCAGTGGAATATGTCATCAAATTTGAGGGGCCATTTAATTTCTAAATGGTGGTTCAAGGACTGCATTTAATGTAGTCTAATAGTGTCTCCATCTTTTGTGTGTGTGTGTGTGTGTGTGTGTGTGTGTGTGTGTGTGTGTGTGTGTAT
>NC_140939.1:26506578-26894591 GCF_014529385.1 Adiantum capillus-veneris | reverse complement strand
ACGACAACGGCAGCTATAAGCTGATGAAGCAGATGGGAAATTCACAAGACTAGAGTCAATGGATGGAGACTGAAGAGGTATTTCCTTAGGTTTGACCCAGAATTCGTGCTAGACATTTCAGAAGAGGGAGAACCCTCTAACTCTACAGCTGAAGAAACTGAAGAAGGGCTAGAAGCATGAATGCCTCTAGCCAAAAGAGAGAGCGCTAATGATAGCCGACTTTCGGAAATCAAGTAGAAAAAAAAAAAGAAAAAAACTCATTAATTATTACACCCCCCCCCCCACTCTCAGTACCCCCCCCCACCGTAACTTATTTTTTCCCCTCTCCGCCCTACGCATCGGGATCGGATAAAACCCTCGCACTCTCTCCCCCCCATTTTCCTACATACCCCCTTCCCTAATATCTCTCTCCTCCCGATTCACCCTCCCCGGCCAGGCAAAAACTCAGAAAAGGAACCCCCAACCCCTCTCTCGTGCTCCCTCGGTGTGAGCCGCGTGAGAAAAACCCCCCCCCCCTCTCTTTGGCCCGCCAATATCCCCGACCCCTCCTCCCTCTTCCCCACGCGCATCGCTCAGATTACGCCTCACCCTTCCCTCGGCTCATTCACACCCCCCCCGGCCTCATTCCCCCCCCCCCTTTGGCCCGCAGATATATCCCTTAACCCCCCCCCCCCCCCCCCCCCCCCCCCCTCCCTCTCACCCACACAATCTGCCATACCCGCCATTCCCCCTCTCCCCTCACTCTCCGTTACACACTCTCTCTATCTCTTATCCCCTCCCCCTCTCCCTGATTCTCCCACTCACGGCCACGGCCCCGCCATTCCCCTCTCTCCCCTCACTCTCCGTCACACACTCTCTATCTCTTATCCCCTCCCCCTCTCCCTGATTCTCCCACTCACGGCCACGCCAAGCTCCCTCTCTCTCTCATCCGGATACCGACAGGCCACGCCAAAGCTCTCTCTCTCTCTCTCTCTCTCTCTCTCTCTCTCTCTCTCTCTCTCTCTCTCTCTCTCTCTCTCTCTCTCTCTCTCTCTCTCTCTCTCTCTCTCTCTCTCTCTCTCGCAGGCAGCGCTGCAGTCCCACACTCACACACACACCCCACAACACCCCCCCCTCTCCTCTCTCTCCCCATGCGCTGTGCGCCGCGCGCTGCATTGGATACACACACACACACACCATGCGGGCAGCAACAAATATGCCAACACAACACACACACACACACACACTCACCCACCCACACACACTCACACCCCCTATCCTACACCCCCCCCCCCCCCCCTCCCTTTCCGCCTTGCGCAGAAGAGTAAGCCGCCGGCCATCCGCAGAAGGGGAAAAAAATAAATTTAATATTATATATATATATATATATATATATATATATATATTATATATATATATATATATACATTATATATATATTATATATAACCCCTTCCCATGCACGCTTTCGCACACACATACCTATACAAAACACACACACCCGCCTCATGCACAAATACATACACACACGTATATACGCATCGCACCGCAATACGAAGGAAAAGGCTACGACATCAACAAACAAAAAGAAGAAGGATCCAAAGCACGCGCCGCCAACAACAAAAAACAGAAATGCGCCGAAGGCATGCCCCGGTCGACTCCGAAAAGAAGTACGCTCGACACCGACGCACCGGGAGCACGCCATTCGTCGACAACACGCAACCACGACGCCATCCCAGTAATTTTTAGATTATTTCACCATTATCTTCAGTTTTTTCACCCGAGCCATTGTAAATTTCCATTTTGTAAATATCCTCTCTCTAGGTGATGGTGACAAAGGCCCACCTAGAGATTCCCATCCTTTAATAACCTTCCCGAAAACAAAGCAAGGGTCAACCACACCGGGCCCACCACTTGCTTTGTCTCCCCGATTAAGATTACCCTAACCACACTGGGATTACCATAATCCAAGCAGCCAAGACCTATAAATTGGCACTGAGAGGTCACTATCGGGGGGGGGGGGGGGGGGGGGGGCAACTTATGTGGAACCAAGCATTGGGTAGAGTGTAGTAGGAGGGATTGACACCATCACCATCACCATCACGGGGGAGGGGGTCTTGTGTGTTGGGTTTGCCTTGGAAATTGCACCATGCAAAGGGAACCACATCCACCTCTCGACTCCAATGGTCGATGCACACACGTATGCATGCTCTTGGCAATGAGCATTCACGGTCATTGAGTCGCCCTAGAGAACGCACCAAGTAGGTTGCACCATCTCCTCTCCCCACCTCTCTACCATCACGGCATGCCACCTTGTAAATATTGCAGAAATAACTCACCCTCACACCCCCGAGGTTGTTTTCATCAATTGCAAGTATTCTCTCTCTCTCTCTCTCTCTCTCTCTCTCTCTCTCTCTCTCTCTCTCTCTCTCTCTCTCTCTCTCTCTCTCTCTCTCTCTCTCTCTCTCCCCTTTTCTCTCTCTCGGTGTGTAGGCTTGCGGTGTTCATATCACCGTGGGCTTTGCGTCCTAGCCGCTCAAAGCTAGGTGGTGTCCCCTATTCGCTTTACCGTGGCAGGCTCGAGGCGAGCCATTTGGCCCCCGGCGTTTTAGAGGCCGTCGGGGTTCGGGGTCCGCTTTGCGTCCGTCAACGTAAAAAGATAAGTCCAAGAGGCTGTTACATCCAATAAAGAAGTTTTATGGCATAGACCACCTAAGGGAATTCTCGAATTGGGTAGCCTCCCAGGAAGAGTCTGAGGAGTATGCAACAAAAATCATGGAGGAGTTCTTCCCAAAGCTGCCAAGAGAAATCAAAATTGCAATTGCTCACAAGGTAGTTACGTCATTTTTACCTTTTGGTGCATGCAATTTTCCTTTGTGTTATAGCTTGTATGAAAGGAAAGTTTTGGTATAGTACTTAAGCCAAAAGAGAAGAAGGAATGCATGAGTGAGTCAGAGCAAGGGTTCAATGTATCACAACACTCATAAGGTACAAGGTTTACATTAAGGAGAGAATTCTCTACAAGGGAGGGCAGGAAGAAGAGTCGGGTAGTAATGCCCAAGAAGAACATGTAAGGGGAGTAGTTGCAGGAGTAGAGATTGTTGGGGTGGTGACTGAACTGCAAGGACTTGAACACGGGTTGCAAGAGACCCCACTTACAAACCAACAAGGCCAACAAACAACTCCTCCCACTGTAGAGCCACTTTTGGGACAATTGGTTAATGTACTGCTATCTCAGATAGTCTTAAGGGCAAGAAGATAGTTGTAGTTTGTACCAACAAGGACAACCTACCTTATAGCACTCGAAGCACTCCCAATACCTCGAATGGCCGCACCAAATCTCGAAGTGGACGTGGAAAAGTTCAGCGGGAAATGTCCCACGATGCTAACAGTCACGTTGGTCAGTTTCAAACAAGGTGGTCTGCAAGTGGTTATGGGGCATTACATCCAGATGCGGTAAAGAAGGAAAATTTTGCGGTAACACTACAGGGCAAAGCCATGGTTTGGTTCCTGCAGTATAGCATGGCCGCCTTTGTTGCTAACTATAATAATTTGAAGCAAAGATTTTTATCAAGGTTCAAGGAGATAAATCACCCGAGGATATTTTAAAGAAGATGAGGAAATTGAAACAAAAAGTCTTGTTGGTTGAATATTATGCACAAAAGTTTAGAAATTTGAATAGTAGGGTTGAAGCAGCACATCAGTCTTCCATGGAGCAATTGCTGGGAGATTACTTTTGTAAGGGCATCAAAAAGGAATTTAGAAGTGCAGTAGTAGGGAGACCTCCGTTAGCAAATGCGAAACATTTTATTGATATGGTTGAAGCAGCTGCAAGAGTTGAAAGAAGATATGGAGGTAAGGTAGAACTAAAGGAAAAGAAGAAAAAGCAGAGTGAGGATTCAGACTCAGAATCGGATGATTTCGAGTCACAAGATGAAGATTTGGATCCAGATACTGAAGAGGAAACCGATACTGAGGATGAAGATTGGTCAAAAAAGAAGAAGAAAAAGCAGGAAAAGAAGAAGCAAAAGAAGGATAAGGATAAGGATAAGTAGAAGAAGGAAAAGAAGCAGGTAAAGGAAGTAGTAATTGCATATGCAGTCAACAAAATTATTGACGATAAACTACAAACAGTTGGAACCAGTTTGGAATGACAGGGAAACCATATTATCAGGTATGTCAAAGGTTTGGGCATGAGTATGAAAATTGTTATTATAACCCAAATTTCATGGGAAGAATACCTGAGCATATTACTCAAAAGATGAGGGAGGCATCTGCAAATGTGATAGCTCTTCAAGGTCCTAACAGAAGATATCAGAGACCAGCACCTCAAAGAAGGTTCCAAAACCCGAATAATTGGGGGTAATAGAACAGAGGTCAAAACAATATGCAACAATTACAAAGCAATTATTGTGGACTTTGTGGGACATAGACAAGGACTTGATTGTGAATTGTGGTGGAGACATAGGATTGATAGGGGTAGTCGTATTATCACGTACAACAATAACAATAGACCTCCTAAACAATATTAACAAACTCCACCAAAGCAGCAACAAAGACCTCCAGGTCATGCCAATTTAGTGATGTTGGAGGAATGGATTGAGGAAAAATGGACTCAGGTCAGGGTAGAGTTTCATAAGGAGGAACAAAAAACTAATCAAAAAGTACAGGAGTGTCAATTTGTTCAGGGAATAGCTAAGAATTACAATTGTGATTGTGCAGCGTGTATCCCGATTGAGGATATTTCAAAGAGCAGTGGATGCATTGAAGTCATGGTTGTAACAAGGTCAAAAGCAAAGCCAAGAAGAAAATTGTGCAGAAAAAAGAAGATGTGGGTAGACTGAATTGGAAGGAGCAGAATGCAGTAAGAATAGAAGCATTCAAGGAAGTGCAAGAGTCCCAAAGAGGGATTTACCACCCAAAGAATGGAATTTTTTTGTAGGATCCTTGGTTGACCAGGGGAGAAGAGCATCAAAACAAAAAGAGCATGATAGTGGTGATGAATTTTATGAAGCTTTATTTTCAGCTCCAATAGTAATTACTATGTTGAGGTTGGTACCTGCATTTTCACAAAAATTGTTGAAAAGACTGACTAAAGAAGTAGATGAAATGAATCATGGAATAGGAAGGACAGTTGAGGAATTTTTTTGTGGTGAAGTATGTGAAGTCCTACCTATGGATGTCGGTCCCAGTAGTGGGGGCATCTATTGGAGGTGTTTTTTCTAGGTGTGCTCTTGGATGGGGGGTCAGGAGTTATATTCTCTCGGAGTCAATCTGCAAACTTCTGAATCTCTTAAATGGGATCCATCAACTTTTCAAGTGAATATGGCAAACCAAAGATGGGTTCAACCTTTGGGAATTTTGAGAAGTTTGCAGATCTCAATTGGGGGACTGCGGTTTGTAGCCAACTTTCTATTTCTCAAGCTGGAAGAGTCTGCTTCCTCTTATCCAATGATGTTGGGAAGGCCCTGGTTAAGAGCAACAAGAGTAAACCAATTATGGGGAGCAAAATCCATAGTGATCAAAGGAGGAAAGAAGAAAGTTAGAATACATATGGATGCAAAAAAGGTAATACCACCTGGTTTCAGGGCATTGCATGCAAAAGGACTGAATGAGGTAGAAGAGATTGGAAAGGATGTAGAGGAAGAATTTCTTAGAACTAATTCATCAGTTGTACATATCTTTGAAGTTGTTGTGCAAAAAATACTAACCAAGTATGTGTACAACCAGAAGATGATGGGATCCAATCAATAACTCAGAAACCAATAATTGCTCAGGAGGGTAAGCAATCAACTAACAAAATGGATAATGAGAATTCCCCTACAACCTATCTTACCTTTAAAACCATTTCAAAAGTGGGGATTAGATTTTTTTGGTCCCATCAAGCCACTTACAAGCTTCACACAGGACAGGTACATCTTGGTTCTGAAGATTGTTATTGCACAAAATGGGTAGAAGCTATGGCCTTGAGGGATAAAAAAGCAAGGAGTGTGGCTAAATTTTTGTACAAAAATATTATGACAAGGTTTGGATGTCCTATTGAGTTGGTTTCTGATCAAGGAGATCATTTTCTCAACAAAGTGATAAATTAATTGACAAAATTGCACATAATGCTGCACAAGAAATCAACAATGTATTATCCTCAAGCAAATGGGCAGGCATAGCGTACCAATAGGATCTTGATCAGAATAACCAAGAAGTTGGTGAATCAAAACAAAACAAATTGGGATGAGCAATTGGATTCAACACTCTGGGCTTTCAGAATAGCATTTAAGGTGACTACTGGCATGACACCATTTAGATTGATATATGAATTGGAAGTAGTAGTCCTCCTATGGAGTTTCTAGTACCAAGTCTCAGGGTTGCAGTTCAGGGAAGTGTCTCTTGAAGAGTCAATAAACTACAGAAAAGAAGCATTACTACAGAAAGGTAAGGTGGTTCATTGAGAGGGTTTTTCTATTTGTGAAGTCTGAATACATAAGTAGGGAGAATTATAGAATTAGGGTGGTAGAAAGTTGGGATTGGCCAATATCCAGTTTGATAGGAATAAGTTTGTGAATTACACAAAGCAAAGGAGGAAGGACATAACTACCAAAGTGGGGCCTTATTTGGCTACAATTAGTCAGTATGTTTGTGATGGAAATGGCCTATGAACTTTGAGAACATCGGAATTAAGAGAATTAAAGTGAGCATTTTTGTGAGGTCACTTTGAAAACATAGAGGGCGAACTTAATTGATGGTAGCAACATAAACATGGTACTTAATTAACTTGTCATGAACACCACTTTTGCAAGAGAGGAGTATTAGAGAACATAACAATAGTTGTGGACCTGATTTACTTAGAGCCGATCTCCCCTCCAAAAGGCTTTTGTATTATAGATTCTCCCATCAAGAGAGACTTGGTACAATACAATCTTTGTGTTCCTTGTGACCTTGGTGACTCTATGAAGATGGAAAGCTTCATGCATCACGAGCATAACATAAACTTTGCAAGAAGCATTAACTATCCCAAGCCTCAGTCCCAAGGCCTCAAACACCTTCGAAGGTGAAGAGAGCTAGCGGGGAATGAGGGTAGAAAAGAGGAAGAATAATCATTCATAGGAGAAAGAAATATAGCTCCTCACTTATCATCACTCTTCTTGCTTAGCATAGCAATAATAGCATAGTAATGAAGATGCAGAAGATGGCAAGCTTAAGCATTGAAGCATGGCTCTTGGTTGTATTTGCATTCCATAGCCAAGAGTGTTGGTGTAGGCTCTCCACTTTTCAACAAGCTTGGAGAAAGAGATGGATCTCTTGCACTTTGCACTTCACATAATGAGTGTGTGTGTGTGTGTGGGAGAGTACACCTCTCTCTCTCTCTCTCTCTCTCTCTCTCTCTCTCTCTCTCTCTCTCGTATTATTTAATTATATCATTTGGACATGTGTCCTCTTTTTCCTCTTTGAGAGAAAGAACTTAATTATTTATTTTTATGCATCTAAATTCTCATTGGACTCCTCTAAAGCCTATCCAATAGTATTCGAGCACATCATGAGGGCCACAGGTGGAGGATTTTGACATGTGTCTTTTATGCTCTTTTTATGCTTCTTAAGTCATTTGGTTTGAATACTCATCTATCATAAAAGATAGATCATTGTGAGTTGCTATAGACACCACATTTACCCTTGGCCGTTGTGAAAGTGCATCGACCACTTGATTGTGCTTGCCAGCAATGTGAGCAATATGAAATTTAATTGCGAAAGAAAATTTGCCCACCTCATTTTTTTTGCTGGAAAACTTGGTTTGCGTCATGAAATACTTGAGACTTTGATGATCTATTTGTAAAATGAATGGAGTCCTCAATAAATAGTGATTTTATGTGTCTAGGCATGTAGAACAACTAAAAACTCTTTCTCGTAAATTTCCAAGACCCGTTCATCCATATTGAGACTTTGGCTCTCATATGCTATGGCATGCCCTTCTTGAAGCAAGACTGCTCCAAGGCAATCACCACAAGCATCACATTGGACCTCAAATGGCTTTGAGAGATCCGGAATCATGAGGACTGGTTGAGAGGTAAGCTTCTCTTTGAGCTTGTCAAAAGAATTTTGCTCCTTAGTAGTTCATGAATACTTAACATTCTTCTTTGTTAAGTCATGTAATGATCCTACTATTTGAGAAAATTTTGCTATGAAGCATCTATAGTATGCACATGTACCAATAAAGCTTCTTAGATCATTTAGATTCCTTGGATTAGGCCATGCTTTTATTACCTCCAACTTTGATGGATCCATACGGATACCATCTTGAGAGATAATGTGACTTGAATATTAAATCTCTTGTAGAAAAAAATCACTTTTCTTTTGATTAATGAAAAGCTTATTCTCTCTCACAACTTGAAAGATTACCTGGAGGTGTCACTTGTACTCCTCAAAAGAATTTGGGTGGCCTGAAGATTTTTGTCCATCATGAGTTTGAATGCAGCTGGATCATTTATAAGGCCAAAACTTGTAACTTATCAATAGATCTTCTACCCGTGGCACGGGAAATCCTTTTTTTTATAGTAACCCTATTTAGTGCTCTATAGTCGACACACGTGTAATATGTGCCATCTTTCTTTTGCACTAAAAGTAATGGTGAATAGAATGGAGAGGAGCTAGGCCTCACCATCCCTTTTTTCACCAATTTATGCACTTGCCTCATGATCTCCTCTTGTTGAGCTTGTGAAACTCAATAAGGAGGTTTATTAGGCAGTGAGCTTCCTAGTAGAAGCTCTATTGCATGGTCATCATCCCCTCGTTTTGGAGGTAGCTCACTAGGGATGTCATCAATGAAAACATCTTGGAATCCATTTAGGAAATTAGACAACTTTAATTCCTCTTCATTACCTTTATTGCTACTTGTGAAAACATTAGAATCATTTACAGATTCTCTAACAAAAATCATATACGCAAAAAATAGAGGTTTTCATTGACTTATCAAAAGCAAGCGTATTTACCAGGGATATGGTGTTCCCCGACTCATTAGCATCTATGTACATGCTCTTTTCCCTGTAGGTGAAATAGATTCTCCTTTCATGGAACTTCATGTTGGCAGCCATGTGGTTGAACCATGGTGCCCCTAGGATAGCATCCTCATGTTGGAGAGGAGAGATAAAAAAGTCTTCTTTGTCCACATAGCTTTGGACATGAAGCATCAAATTCCCAATCAAGGGAGTAATGGAGGCTTGCTGGCCCTTGAAAGCTGTGTCAGTAGTTACAATATCTCCCATCTCAAAAGCTTGAATGCCCAACTAGGTGGCCAACTCTATTGATATGAAGTTATGAGTAGAGCCACGTTCAAACAAGATGAAGCCATCATGTTCCCTTACCTTTCCCCAAGCATAGGAGAGGAATGAGCCTTTGCAATCAGTATCCTCTTTTGGAGCTTCAACCATGGAAGCTCTAGGAGTGTCATTGTGTACATTTCTTTTGGGGCAAGAATGATAACCATGTCCTTGCTCCCCACACTTAAAGCATTTATGGTCTTTATGAAAGGCCTCTATTTCTTCGGGAGAGAGCTTATTTTTATCTTTTTAAACTCCTTTCTCCTTGGCCTTGTTGTTGTTGGTGTTGGTGTTGCTTTGGGAGGAGTTTTGAGTATTGCTCTTCCCTTTAGCTTCATTTCAATCCTTGTTTTCCATGGGCTTGAAATTTCTTCTCGCCCCTTGTTGGAAATTGATCCTTGAAGCAACCATAGTGTGGTGGATGACTTCAGTGATAATGCTAGGCCGTTGTGAGTTGACATACTCGGCCATTTCTTCAGGTAATACCGCACAAAATTGTTGCTTTTTTTTGACAAAGTCTATCCTTTGAAAGACTGTAGTGTTGAGATGTAAATCCAAAAACTTGTCTACATATTTGTGGATAGACTCGTTGAAGAGCAGCTTCAAGCTCTGCCATTCAGTAAGCACTTTGTCCTTTGCATCGCTTGCAAGGAATTGCTTCATGATGGAAACTCATAGAGTTTTGCATGTCTTTGGGGCCTCTCCATTGCCACAAAGGCTAGCCTACCATTGACGAGCAGATTTCTCGAAGTGCATAGCTACATGTCATAGCTTGGAGGACTCCGTGAAGTCCTCGTCTCCAAAGGCTAAATGAATTTGTTGGATGAAGGCCAATACATTGTCTGCGGCACCAAAGGTGCCATCACAGGTGAGAAAACATAAACTTTCCAAAAAGCATTAACTATCCCAAGCCTCGGTCCCAAGGCCTCAAACACCTTCGAAGGCGGAGAGAGCTAGCGGGGAATGAGGGTAGGGAAGAGGAAGAAGAATCATTCATAGGAGAAAGAATAGCTTCTCACTTATCATCACTCTTATTGCTTAGCATAGCATAACAGAATAGTAATGAAGATGAAGAAGATGGCAAGATTAAGCATTGAAGCATGGCTCTTGGTTGTATTTGCATTCCATAGCCAAGAGTGTTGGTGTAGGCTCTCCACTTCTCAACAAGCTTGGAGAAAGAGACGGAGCTCTTGCACTTTGCACTTTACATAAGAGTGTGTGTGTGTGTGTGTGTGTGTGGGTGGGAGAGTATAACCCCCCCTCTCAAGCTTGGTCCACCTCTCTCTCTCTCTCTCTCTCTCTCTCTCTCTCTCTCTCTCTCTCTCTCTCTCTCTCTCTTTCGTATTATTTCATTATATCATTTGGACATGTGTCCTCTTTTTCCTTTTTGAGAGAAAGAACTTAATTATTTATTTTATGCATCTAAATTCTCATTGGACTCCTCTAAAGCCTATCCAATAGTATTCGAGCATATCATGAGGGCCACATGTGGAGGATTTTGAAATGCGTCTTTTATGTTTCTTACGTCATTTGGTTTGAATTGAACACTTCAAGCACTTAGTCAATTAAGCATGGAAACCGTTTATGCCTTTTGAGAGTTTATCTTTGAATTGAATGCTTCAAGAACCTTAGTCATTTAAGCATGAGAATCACCTCAAGCTTGGAAAAGGTTCCCACAAACACTTTAAGCACTTTAGTTAGCAAGCCGACAAGCACCTCATGCTTGGGTAGGATTCCCACCTTAAGGTCAGCCCTAGCTTGTCTAAGGTCAAAGGACTTTTCAACACTAACCTTTGGAGGTCTTTAATGAAGCTAAACCTAAGGTCTTTTAAGCTCCATTAGATGCACGTTGCTGTTACCATATACATGTGGTAGTAATGTGTGTGAACACACTAGGACCGCCGGGCATTTTTTCCCTCTTTAGGAGGTTTTTTCCCCTGTGCATTGTATATACGCCCATCACTCTAGGGCTATCAATCTTTCCATTGCACACTAAGTAACACACTCTCTATTGTGTGCCTTGAGCTTCCTTCGTCTTCTCCAAGCTGTGTGTGTTTCTCTACAACCCTAATTCCAACAATTGGTATCAGAGCAAGTCACGTCCTCCCGGGCTTAGTCTCCAGCTGCTCCAGCACACGCCTGTTGACTTTCTCCGATTTCAATGAGCTTTGGCAGGCGTTCGCAGGTCGACAAAATTTTTGGGAAAGCTCGAAGTGCATGGTCTGCTCAGAATTTTGATTTGGGCTCATTTCAGCCTCCGTTTCCACTACAGGCAGTACTGCACAGGCTATTTCGTCATTTTGTGCAGAATTTCTGTCAGTGCCGTTTTCTGCATAACAGGTGCCTTATAGTCTTCTACGGTTTGTGCTATATAGCACAGGTTGTTCCCGCTCCATTTCTCCTATTTTCGGGCAGTTTTCACATCAGGTGCAGCATTTACCATGGCTGACAACAACAACACAGATGTGTTCAAGATGTTTGCTGCTGAGGACAGGTTGGATGGGGACAACTACCCTATGTGGGCTTATATGATGCAACATGTTCTTGTGTCAAAAGGTGTCTGGAACATTGTGCAGGGCATTGATGTACGTCCTGGTTCTCAGGATGTAGGCGATGTTGAGGATGTTGCAGGTCTTGCTGCAAGGATTGCAGCTGTTAGAGTTGTTTTGCCTACGGCAGAACAAGCTCGTTGGGGATTTGAAGGATGTGCAGGATCATGCATTGATTGCGTTGTCTGTGAAGCGCACCATTGTTCCTCACATCCGTTCAGCAAAATCTGCAAAACAGGCTTGGGATATTCTAGTAGGTCTTTATGCAAGCCGCAATGAGGCTAAAATTGCTTTGCTGCGTAAAGAGCTGGAGTCAAAGATTATGCATGAGGAAGATGATATGGACACTTTCCTTGCTAGTGTCAAGGATATCAATGAGCAACTCATTTCTGCAGGTGAAGTCATTTCAGACAGTTCCCTAGTGCAGACTGTTCTTCATGCCTTACCAGATTCCTACCAGACTTTTGCTAGTACTTGGAGACTGATGACCCAAGGAAATCCTGAAGTTGTCAAGTTTGATGCATTATGCACATTGCTGTTGCAAGAGTCACTCTCCAGAAAAAATAGGACTAGACAGCGTGCAGTTGAACAGGCTTTTATTGCTTCTCAAAGAAAGGGTGGTAACAGTAATGCAGCAACTTCTTATGGTTATGCTGCGAGTGGCAAAAATTATGTTCTACTGGCAGCACTTCGTCTGGCAATTCTGGTGATAAGGGCAAAAAGAAGATGCGTTGCCATTATTGTAAAGCCAATGATCACTTGATCAAGTCGTGTCCTAAGTTGAAGGCCAAAGAGGCTAAGAAGAAAGAGGGTGGTTCCACTGCAAATGCTGGTTCCACTACAAATGCAGCCATTGTTGAGTCTTCTGTGAAAGGAGACTGTGTTGCTGATGTTGATGCAGAATGGGCGTTTAGCACAGAGTGCACTTACAATCCTGTTGTCCATGATGCATGCTTGTCAGTTGCTGCACATTCACATGTGTGGTATTTCGACAGTGGTGCTACAAAGCACATTACCTCACATCGTGAATTGTTTACCTCTCTCGAGTCTGTCCCTCATGGGAATTTAGTCACTTGTGCCAACAACGCCTCTTATCCAGTTCAGGGAGTTGGAAAGATTGTGCTCACTGCTGCTAATGGCAGTTCCTTCACACTTGTTGATGCATTGTATGTACCTGGGATCAAGAAGAATCTCTTGTCTGTATCCGCACTTGCTAGACTTGGACTTGTAGTCAAATTTGTGGATGATAGATGTACAGTTCATGATCTCAGTTTTGGTGATGAAATTGTTGCATCTGGCCTTTTGTGCCGTGGGCTGTATAAGCTCACTTTGTATGACAAGTGTGGACAAAATTTTGCAAATGCTGTTGTAGATTCAAGGGCTATTTCAGATGCAAAACTTTGGCATGCACGTTTTGGTCATCTAAATTTTTCCAGTTTGCTGCGTTTGCAGAAATCTGATATGGTTGCTTCTTTGCCGCCTCTTGAAGTACCTGTCAAACATGTTTGTGAAGGCTATATTTTGGGTAAGATGCAGCATTCTAAGTTTCCAAAGGATGGTTCAGTTTGGGCCACATGTAGGTTGCAGCTTGTGCATAGTGATGTTTGTGGGCCCATGCAAACTCCATCCTTGGGCAATTACCTGTACTTCGTGACTTTCATTGATGATTACTCCAGGCATGCATGGGTATTTTCGCTTAAAGTGAAGTCCGAAGTTTTTATGTGCTTCAAACAATTTATGGCTATGGCTGAAAATGTCTCGAAATGTACTATGGGCACCCTCCGTTCCGATCGAGGGGGGGAGTATATGTCTCATGAATTTAATGCATTTCTGGCTAGTCGTGGGATAAAACACCAATGTACAGTGCCTTATACGCCTCAGCAAAATGGTGTTGCTGAGAGGAAAAACAGGTCACTGACGGAAATGGCACGATGTATGGTCAAAAGTCAAGCTTTACCGCATTCTTTTTGGCTTGAGGCCATCATGTGTGCCACTTATGTTCTTAACAGGTGTCCTACAAAAGCTTTGCAGTCTATTACTCCATATGAAGCATGGCATGATAGAAAGCTTTCTATTGAGCACATGCGTGTTTTTGGTTGTTTGGCATATGCTTTGGTGCCACAAGTGCAGCGCAGAAAATTGGATGATAAGGCTGTCAAATGTATTTTTGTTGGTTATAGTGCTGAAAGCAAAGGTTACAGGTTGTATCATCCGCAAACAAAACGTATTCTGGTTTCTCGGAATATAGTGTTTGTGGAAGATTCTGTTCAGCCCTTGCTGTCATGTACTAGAGACAGTAATGTAAGCTCACAGGACATTTATGACACTTTGTTGCCTCTTTTTAGTGGTGGAAATACGAATGTAAGTTCCAATGAGGCAAATGTACAGCCTATGGGGGTTTCTGAAAATGTTTTAGATCAGCCTATTACTGATGCAGATGTACATGATGTACTTGATGAGGAAAGGGCTGAAAAAGAGCAGGCTAGAGGTATGCCAAAATGGCTGGTGCACACTTTGCGTGACAGTAAATTGGATGCACCTTTGTCTAGTCGTACTCGTTCAGGCTCTCGCCATGCATCCTATGCATCAGATTGTTATGCTTTGGCTGTGTCTAGTTTACATGATGTTGAGGAGCCTCTATCTTTTGATGAAGCACAGAATTCAGAAAATTGGATGGCTGCCATGCAATCAGAATATGATGCACTTATAGAAAATGACACATGGACTTTTTGTGATTTGCCTCCTGGCAAAAAGGCCATTGGTACGAAGTGGGTTTACAAGTTGAAACGCAAGCCGGATGGTGAGATTGATCGCCATAAGGCTCGACTTGTTGCAAAGGGTTATGCACAGCAAAAAGGCATAGATTATGAAGAGACTTTTTCTCCCACTTGTCGTATGACTACTGTGCATTTTCTATGTGCATTGGCAGCTCATTTTGGTTGGGATGTACATCAATCAGACATTGTTACTGCTTTCTTGAATGGTGACATATTTGAGGAAGTTTATGTAACGCAGCCTCGCGGTTTTGTCATAAAAGGACAAGAGGACAAAGTGTGCAAATGTAACAAGGCTTTGTATGGGTTGAAGCAATCTCCTCGTGCTTGGTATGAGAAAGCTGACACTCATTTGGTCAAACAAGGCTTTCGTAACAGTCCAACAGAAAGCACATTGTATGTAAAGCGTGAGGGTGATGTATTTCTCATCGTGGTTCTTTATGTTGATGATTTGCTGATCACTGGACCAAATGAGAGACATATTGCTGAATTTAAGGCTGATTTGAATGCTACTTTCAAGATGAAATATTTGGGGCTGTTGCATCATTACTTGGGTATACAGTTTAAGCAGTGTGATGGTGGTATTGCCTTGTGTCAGAAAAGTTACATAGAGACATTGCTATGTAAGTTTGGACTTGAGGATTGCGAACCTATTGCCACTCCCATGGAAACAGGTTTGAAGTTAAGTCTACATAATGCTGGCGATCCTGCTAATGTCACTCTTTACCAAACTGCTGTTGGCTGCCTCATTTATGTATGCAACACGAGGCCGGATATTCAATTTGCAGTCTCACAGGTCAGCAGATTTATGCATAGCCCAGGGTCTAAGCATTGGCAGGCTGTCAAGAGGATTTTCCGCTACCTTAGTGGCACTTTACATCTTCGCTTGTTTTATCCCGAGTGGGGATCATTGCCGCCATACTTACATGCTTTTTTGGACTTAGATTGGGCTGGTTGTTTTGACACGAGAGTGTCTACAAGTGGTTTTTGTTTCATGCTTGGCAGTTCATGTATATCATGGTTGAGCAAGAAGCAACCTACTGTGGCCACTTCGAGTTGTGAGGCTGAGTACAGGGCAGTCTTCACAGCTACAGTTGAGTGTGTATGGCTCAGACGCCTTATGGCTGATTTGGGTGTTGGATAGGACAGTGCCAACACTATCTACACTGACACTCAGAGCGCATTGGCAGTTGCGAGGAACCCATTTTTTCATGCTCACACAAATCACATTGAGGTGCATTACCACTATGTCAGGGAGAGGCTCTCAGTAGGAGAGATCAGCTTGGCTTATGTGCCAACAACCTTGCAGATCTTTTCACAAAGGCATTGTCTCGTGAGAAGCTTGAAGCTTTCCGCAAAGCTTTGGGCTTACTCCCCTTTGTGGACTGATCCTGTCCTCAAGGCACGGAACTTCCCTTTACTCATGTGCTAGCTCTCATTCACCGCATCACTCCAGGGGGGATTTGTTACCATATACATGTGGTAGTGATGTGTGTGAACACACTAGGACCGCCGGGGCATTTTTTCCCTCTTTAGGAGGTTTTTTCCCCTGTGCATTGTATATATGCCCATCACTCTAGGGCTATCAATCTTTCCATTGCACACTAAGTAACACACTCTCTATTGTGTGCCTTGAGCTTCCTTCGTCTTCTCCAAGCTGTGTGTGTTTCTCTGCAACCCTAATTCCAACAGTTGCTCTTTGATAGACTACCTCCTGTTGGACCCCTATTGAGATGTAGCCATCTCTCCTCTTGGTTCCTTGCTGAGGTAAATGTAGAAGCACTTATTGCACATTGCTCTTGGTAGACCATCTCCTTTTGGACCCCCATTGAGATGCAACCATTTCTCATTTTGGTCCCCTATTGAGATAGGTCTAGAAACACATATTTATATCCTAACTCTTATTCCCCTTTTATCTTCCCATATTAAATGATAAATTTAATATGAGAAAATCATTTGGTAAAGTTAGATATTATATTTTATGACAATTTTAATAATAATAGTATTTTGTAGGGCAAAAAGTTTCAGATGTTAGGATAGTTATCTGAAGAATCAAGGTTTATACAAAGGAAAGAGTAGAGGCAAATACTGAATCAGGACCAGAGAACAATTCAAATGACCAAGGATGTGGAGAGTTTGATGGATGCAGGTTATTCCAAGACCGATTCTTTGGAAGCAGTTAAGGGAAGGTTGGACAAGGAGTTTGGGGATTTATTCCCTACATCTGATTTGGAACTAAGTGAGAAATCGGTAGTCCTAATGTTAGCTAAAATTGGTTTTAAAATCAAAAGGGTAAAAGAGAAAACTGCAAGGGAAGCAATTGTAGTAAAGGGTGGAGTAAGTGGTATGGAACAAACTGGTATTGCTAAGACTTATTTTTCAAATGTGTCATTTGATGAAGTGCAACAAGCACTACATTTGGTGAAGGAATATGTGGAGCAGCAGTCTATGGACCTAACATTGTTGAACATGGAGAAGAATGGTCTCCATAGTGAATTGAAGTAGATAAAGGAGGGAGCACTTAGAGACAAGAAGAAGAAAACTCAAATTGTGACATTGCAAGAGAAAGTAAGGGAGTTGACTGACAGTTGTGAATTGATGCAACAACAGTTAGCCTACTACAAGTAGGTGGTAGCAACCAGAGAAAAAACTTCATTTAAAATTAGTCAATGGAAAGAGGAGTGGTTTCAAGTGCTCTAGGAACAGTTGACTGAAATGGCTAGTTTAAATGCTACAATGGAAAGCAGTAACAGGGTGTTGGAAGTATAGTTACAGCTTGCAGAAAGGTGGAAGAAAAGATCAGTCAAATGTCAAAAGAAGAATTGGATGTTGAAGGATGGTACTTAAACTCGGGGGATGTAGAGAAAATGAAAATTGAAATGATGGAGCATATAAAGGGAGTTTCGGAGTAGATCAAATTCAGAATGTATGATGTGTTCAATAATCCCTATCAAGTTTTTGCAGAGGAAGAAGCAAAGGAGGAGAATTTGCTATTACAGAAGTAGTATGATGAATTGAAGCAGCAGTATGAGCAGTTGGAGAAGCAATTAGAGTAGCAGGCACATGATCAACCTGACCAAATGGAAGTTTAGGATGATGCTGCAATGTTTGACAAAGTTCAGAGTGAAGTGTAAATGCAGTTGACTAAATATGCAGTCACAATTGCAGAAGCAGGAAACATAGGTAAACAATAGCAAGTTCAAGACCAGTTAATGGATACTTTGAAAAACATGGCGGGTAAGGAGACTCCTGAAGCAATTGAAGTGGATGCAAACATTGGGGAGTTTAGCAGGACAACTGATGCTGAAGGTGTAGATGGAAAGGAGCAGCAGAGTGAAGTAGAGGATCATTTTGATTTTGATGTTTCTAATCAAGGGATGGGTCCTCATAATGTTTGTTAAACATTGCCCATCGGGTGTGCCAGGTGTTAGTGCATGACATGTCAATATTTACCTTTAACTTACTTTTTGGTTGTAACTAAGGCTGAAGCTTTGGACCTTAATGGCATATTTACATAAGTGCCAAAGTAGTTATATTTACCCAAAGAGTATTATGGCTAGAGGAGGCACTTGTTCATGAGACTATCGTGTAGATTGTAGTTATTCAGCAGTTGTACTGCCTTTATGCAGGTGTATCTTGATGTTGATGATGAACACCTAGTGATCAATACTCTTTCTTTTCTCAGTCATGGTGTTTTTTCTACTTCTACTTTGCAATTTTATAGCTTAATGTGCAGTTTTTTGTCATCTTTATTCATGCATTGCATGTTATCAATATTGCACTCTTGTTAGGCATGTGAGCCCCTAACATTGAGGACACATAATATTGTCAAGGGAGGAAGCGTAAGAAGATAAGAGAGTAAGGAACGTTTTGAGTTACAATGTAGAAGCTTAAGTGTAAACTCTTAAGGCTAAAGACTAGCAACCAATCAAGAGCTCAATGTAAGTCTCAAAGGACAATAAATGTTCATTCTACATAATGAGGGAGACTTACAAGTCCTATTTACTCAATTCCCAACTATGAATGGCACATACATCTATGGGAAAAGCAAGATTATTGTGTTAGAAAGTAGTAAGTTATTGGGTAGAAGGCCACATATGCAAAATCAATAATAGTGAACCTTGAATAAGTGTTCTTTAATACTTGGAGTTCTCACTGGGCCAGTGGTTTGTAGAGAAACCTTTGCAGACAAAAAGCTCATCATATGCTGCACAACAAAGAGCCCTTTGGCTCATCTACAACCCTGATAGTACCTATATAATTGCGTTGTTGCCTACTTTGCATACCAAGAAAGTGACTTGCATCTTCCAAATCCTTCAAAGCAAATTGTGTGCTAAGTGACTTTTTCAAGATGGCAATCTCATCTTTAGACTTCTCCGTAATGAGCAACATAAAGTATCAAGATGACAAGTGAACCATTGGTCAATTTTTGGGTATGCAAGCACTGGTCTTCTTAGCTTTGTTCATACCCTTGGACTACATGTTCTTGTCAAAATTCATGTACCACTACCTTGAGCCTTGTTTCAGACCATACAATGCCTCACACAATCTACACACTAGCCTTGCCCTCGTAGGCTTCTCAAGTTTGACTTAAACCCTATGGCTATTTCATGTAGAAATCCTCAACAAGATCCTCGTGAAGAGAAGTGTAAGAGATTGGGGACTACCACATCTCCAGCCAACCACCCCATATATAGACCCTTGACCTGCTAAATATAGGCCCCATGTACTGCACGTGTGTCCTGACCCTTGGTTAGACCCATCTTACCCTAGGCTAGACATTTACTTCCCCCCTTGAAGAAGCATTTTTGTCCTCAAAAACAAAAATATCTTTGTAAGAACACTAATGTTGTCCACAATGACATCCCTCACAAATCTAGCTGTCATTTGTTGTTTGACCCATACACAGTCGAGTAGTGTTGGGGTAAAGCCCCATGTGGCCGGTTAGGCCAGGTGCCTGCCCACTATACTTATTCATTATGTACATAATAGAATAAGGGGGCTCACATATTGTGAGTGAGCTTTAGCCCCTGCAAACACAAGGTCTCTTCTTCTCCTCTCTTCTCCATTGTTGCACACACACACACACACACTCTCTCGCACGTGCACTTCAACTATTGTTGGGGTAAAACCCCATATGGCCGGTTAGGCCAGTTGCCCGTCCACTATACTTATTCATTATATACATAATAGAATAAGGGGGCTCACATATTGTGAGTGAGTTTTAGCCCCTGCGAACATAAGGTCTCTTCTTCTCCTCTCTTCTCCATTGCTGTACACACACACACGCTCTCACACACGCACTTCAATTGGTATCAGAGCTCAGGGATTGGGAGCACCATAGGAGCTCAATGGGGAAGCAGGCAAAGAAGCAGCAAAAACTGCAGCACGTTTTTGCATATCTATTTTGACATAACGTCTTCATTCAAGCCAACTCCCGTGATTCCTGACCGAGTTTTTGTCCTCTTCAACTTTGCAGAAGAAAGTTCTCTCAATATCTTCACCAATTTTGAGATACGTCACTCAGACTGTCTGCACGTCTAGGGTACATAGCTGCAGATTTTTACAGATCTATTTGGACCTGTAAAAACAACACATTTCAGGTCCATTCCCACGATTCCCAACCATTTTTGTGTGGTCTACAACTTTGCAGATAAAAGTTTCTGCAAATTCTGAACGGTTTGGGAGATATGGGTTGACCGGATGTAGGGTATTCAGAAAGTTGAAGATTATGTATGCCTATTGTGGTGATTTGCTACATTCGGAGAGCTTGGATCGAGCTTTGTCATTCTCTTGTTTTGTGCATTGATTTTTTTCTCTCAGTGAAGAGAGTGTGGGTTGAGATTTTCAACAAATTTATGCGCATAAGTTGAGAACACTTTGTGGATGTATGCATTCTTGTGGGACTCTTAGGATTCGAGAGTCGGATTCATCACAGATTATGTACATTGACTTGTGCGATTAAGCAGATTTCAAGAGTGTGGTGCACGGATTCACACAGAGTTTTGTAAGCATTTTTAGCATGATTGTGAGCTGAATTTTCAGCTAATTTGGATGTTCATTTGCTACACATTTGGTACATGCTCGATGCTCGTTTATATTGCCATGTGGATGCACATGATGTGCACTTTTTGGAGGATGATATTCTTCACCTTGCAATGACATATGTGGGCTGATTTTCAACTATTTTGAGCATCAATTTGTGCCATATTTTGGTTGGTTTGCATCCAAGTTTATGCTAGTATATGCCTCGCTTGTAGAGTGCGATTGATGCACTTTGTGTTTTGGATTACATGATTGTTTTCCAAGTTTAAGGAGTTGAGACTTTGGGGCAGCTCATGTATGCTTGAGTGTGGATTTTGCGCATGATTTGCTCATGGTTTTGAGTATGTTTATGGCATGTACGGTTATTATGGTTAGATAGCCAAATATTGCCGAAACTCTGCCCGATTTTTTTCTTGCAAGTTTATTTGTTTATGTGCATGGTTTGCAATTGTGTTTTGATTGCATGTGGCACTCAATGGTTGCTTTGTCATAGTGTTTTGCCATCACATTGTGAGAGTGTTTGCTCATCCGATTATGTCATTTGACATATATGTGGTAATCTCTTCACGAGGGAGATTGTTGATGATAGTTTCATCGATTACCACGTAGTGCTCTTGGATTATAGCAGGTTTTTTGGCATCATTTGAGGGGTTTTGCTCATTTTGTTTTTTGTTACATTGATCACCATATTTTCTGATACTTCTCTTAGACAGCTTATGCCAGCTTATGTTGTATTTTGACAGTACTTGGTATATGAGTTAGCCAGGCTTTGCCTATTGTCAGTTGATCAATTTGTGCTTGGTCTTGTCACAGGTTATCGCCATGGATTTGGCATGTACATCATTGTCAGGGTTTGTGATTTTCTATACAAAATTTGATGGTTCAAACTTTGAGCATTGGAAAGCAGGTATGCATGATGGATTGACTCAGTTGGGCCAAGTGTTGCCACTACAAGGCAAGGATACTAGGCCAAAGTCTATGACTGACGATGAGTGGGAGGACTTGGATGAGCTTGCATGTTCGATGATCATGTTACACCTTGGTGAGTCTATCTATCGCATTGGTTTGATGCATGTACAGCTAGAGAGTTATGGCAAAGATTGTGCAATGCTTTTGGCACAAATGAGTCTTGAGAGATGCCTACAGTCAAGGGACAATCTTGCAGATATAGAGATGTTGTGTGTTGGCATTGTGGTCATACAGGGCATGTACGTAGGCACTGTTTTCGATGGATGAGACAGCACAGGAGATAGCACAAGAGGGATGCTATCACTTTGGATGATGTGGGAGCAGATGTAGTGTATGTGGCTATGCATGATGGAGAAAATGACTCTGCTTCCATGTTTACTCTTGACTTTCTTATGTCGGTTTTAGACGACACATTACCTTCGCATTGGATACTAGATGTGAGTGCTAGATTTCATGTCACACCAAGTCGTGAGCACATATGGTAGTGGTATGCTTGGACATGTGTGTCTAGCTGATGGTTCAGTGCATGACATGGTTGGTGCAGGAGATGTCAGACTATTGTTATCGAGTGGTGCATCATACATTTTGCGAGATGTACACCATGTGCCAGGTTTAACGTAGAGCTTGATCTCTGTGAGTCAGTTACGAGATAGCTGGATGAGCACAATTTTAGATTGCATCGTGGACAGCTAGTCATAGCAAGAGGTGCTAGTGTTGGCACGATTCGTGCCATGTGAGTACGTCGTGTACGAGACGACACAATCTTCATGAGTACGCAGCCATGCAGAGAGACAAGGCATGTCTCCTTTGTGGATAGGTTGCATGATGCTCCAGTTTGTGAGCATGTTGAGCCAGTTGTGCAGACAGTTGTGAAGCAGGGTATGTCATTCGTGGATATGATGATAGATATGGATGACTTGAGTACTGAGGATTCAGCCATGATTCAGTCATTCATGGATATGCTTAGGTCAGAGGGTGATGTGTGTGAGTTAGAGCTAGGCATTTCTCTTACCACACAGGGTTCATGACAAACAGATGCTCTTGGTGTGCATGTGACATGCGATGGACACGAGGATGGATTCCAAGGATCGTAGTTCGGGTGTCAGAGTGATTTCCATGATAGTTCTGAGCCAGATTTGACTGAGATGGTCAGATTGGCAAATATTGTTAGGATTGCATCAGCATTTGGGAGTCTCATGTACGAGATACTGATCTCGAGACTCAAGATTGCATTTGCAATAGGTGCATTTGCAATGGGAGCAGTTAGTCATGCAGTGACTGACGTTGGCCTTGAGCATAGGGACACTTTGCACCATATGGTGAGATACCTTCAGGATGTGTGCGGCTTTGGTGAGGAGTATGGTGTCGATCGCTCTATACTTTCTCTATGATTAGAGCAGGATGCACGCAGATTCAGTGAATCAGTGGGTGTTGGCTGAGGTCATACTTGTGATGGCCTTGTACAAGTTTTGTACGGTTTTCTTTTCTCTCTCATGGCCACATTGGCCTTTACGTGGGAGGTTGTTGGGGTAAAGCCCCATGTGGCCCATTAGGCCAAGTGCCCGCCCACTATACACATTCATTTTGCGTAACTGGCTTATATCCAAAATAGTGTATAGACTCATTTTATAGCTCACTTGAGTACTTTAAAGGAGGTACCACAACTAAGAGTTGTCTAAAAGAACACCTCTTCTCAACTTTGCGTGAAAGTGACATGCTTACATAACTTATTAGCAAAGATTAAGTCCTTGCCTTGCTATCGGTGCTCATCAAGAAACGACCCCACCATAAGTGGTGATCGAGTTTGAAAAGCTGACCTAAACATGAAGGGACTAAACCTAGATGCAACATGCATTGCCTCATGGTAAGCAAACTCTAACTAGAGAGATAACCTTTCCAATTGGATTGCTTCATAATAACATAGGCACTTAGCATATCCTTTAATACATGATTAACACTTGCAAACTATCTATCCATCTCCGAATGGCTAGCATTACTAATATAGAGTTATTTCTCCCCAGTCGTTTATAGACATTCCTCCAAAAATGACTGGTAAACATGGGTAATTATGACTACCAATATTTCTAAACAAGCTATATAATCCATAAAAATTATAAACAACCAACTTGGTTAACTTTAGAGATTGAATAGTGAATTGAATAAATTGTACAAAGTTTAGTCAACTTATCTATAAGCATCCAAACTGAGCCATGACCTCTTATGGTGATTGTAGATCCACAATTAAACTCATAGTAGAGATACTTCACATAGAGTGTAAAATGCTTCATAATCTATCAATTTCATGAATTTACATGTTGGTTCCAAATAGGCCTCTACTAAACACCAGGTCCCATAACACCTAGTGTGCATGCATTTAGCAAAAATTGATCCAAATTTGCATTTTCATGACTATGCGAATGCTTATGGCAGATGTGGTGCTCATAGCACACATGAAAGAGGAGGATAAATAGTCTTATGAAAAGAAACTAAATACTTCCTACTACAATCACTTGAAAACCTTGCTAAGACGTTTGAATCATAATAGAATGTGAAAAAAAAATCACATGTAGGTACAAACAATGAAACATTTTCATTAACAATACATAGCCTTGCTATATGCACAAGCAACCATCTTGAATGTTATTCAATAGTACTTGTAAGCTTCACAAGTCTTGCAAAGTGAGTGCCACGTATCCGAAAATTTCTGGCCACTGAAAATGTCCTAATACGATGAGCTTAAAATTGTCTAATATACGAATGTGACTAACACGTAGGGACTTTGTCACGACAGATAGTTGAAATAATAGTCGTAGTGTCAGTCTCATATTCTCCACATGTGGAATATGTCTCATATAATTATGTTTAAAAATATGACACCCATCAAGTAGGAGATGTATCTTTGTGTGGAGGTAATTGTAAACACTCAATGATGAGTGAGAGAGACCCTCATAACTTTTGCTCCACAATTGGCTAAACCAAAATCCATGAATTTATAAACTGTGTCGCATCCCTTGCATCTAATGCATGTGTCAAGGAAAACCCCACCATGTAGGTCTGTAACTACAGGGTACATAAATGTATCGAGTGCACTAATGTCTACTATTTTTGCTCCTACATGACCTTGTCGTATGTTTAAAGAGAAAAATGGATAAAATCTTTCTAGCATTTGCATCACACTTGGAAAATTCAATCAAAGCATTTACAAAATGAAATGAACCCAAATAATATGGTTACCTCGTCATATGTTTGAAGAGAAACTAGCATATGCATCCCATTTGGAAAACTCAATCAAAGCATATTCAAAAATGAAATGAAACCAAATGATATGATTAACTAGAGGTTGAAAATAACACTCTTCAAACCTGAAAGCTACATTGCTAAAGATCGAGCCTGAAAAGGCTCAGTATATCGTTGACCTGTAAAACATTAAATGAGAGATTAGTAAAAATAAACCAATATTTAGCTAATAACCTTGGGTGTTGCCTTGGTAATCCAAACCCCTTGGTTAAAATCTGCAAAGAACTAATTAAACTATCAATTAACTTTGACCATTATAATTTAACGTGTCACCCATAGTGATTGTAAGCAAACTTGATAAGGTGAACTTATCTACTATCCCTTGGCAGATTGAGGATTTCTTTCCTTGAAAGTATAATGGTGAAGAGACCAAATTGTGACCCGCAACACCTATGGAGTGATTTTGCATTAGCTAGGTCACACCCCTAAAAATACCACTCTTATAAACACAATCAATGCTATAAAGTAAACAACAGATCCTCTCAAGATGGAATCATATGCACAACTAGATCTTGAAACCATCATATTTTCCCATGAAAAGAAGAGAAAGATCCCAATACTTAAAAGAAGGTAGTCATACCAGATTTTCTTTGGTGTTTGAAATAAGATATTACCTGGTTGGAGGCTCTCTTGGTCGATTCATGCTATTCCATGAATTAATTGATTGATAGGGAGGCCAAGCTTACTTGCTATCCACAAAATCCATTATTCGTATTGGCTTGCACCTTGTGCATAGAGCCAATGATGTAAAGTATCCACCGCTATAGTCATATACAATGATCACAAGTAAGTATACCATCATAAATTGTTATCGAGCAAAAGGTTGTAGCTATGGGTAACCCCTGCAACAATACCAACAGGAGAAGCTTTAAGAAAGAACATTGAAAACAAATCAGGTCTTATCTCATCTTAAAAATCATGTGAGTCCAATGCATGTGGACACCACAGCAAGTAAATTCACCATGACAATGAGGCGGATAAGGATGTCCTTGACATAGTAGCTAATGTTACAGTGGAAGCGTAGACAATGATTCATTTGAATTGATCCCACCGTATTGGCACGCCATGCATGCATTTTAAAAAAAGGAGTGATAAGCCATTGGCTTCAATGGCGGTCTCAACAAATGCCACGCGTGCCTTGCACAATTTTTAGTGGCAAGGATACATCACACTTCAACATTGCCAAACATAAAATGTGAACTTATATCCATATTTTGCCAATTTTCCAAAGCTATGTGCCATTACGCTTGATCCAAATTCAAAGGGTAGTACTTTGGCACATAATAGGAGCCTTATTTTTTGTTAAGTATGTCAAAGCACTTTGCTTTGCACTACAGGGAAATCTTTTCCAAATGAAAGATTTTAACACAAAAAAAGAAGAACTTAAACTTGTCTAACCTTGTCGCTCCTCTGTGGCTAGTTGTTCTCGCTCAAATCTGGCTCATAGCCATATATACTCTTAAATTGAGAGATGTCGAATGTACCATGCATGCCCTCGTAGCTTGGTTCATACCAAATTCCAGTTAAAAATCATGCAGACATGTTGCAAAGTTTCCCCAAGTTCGTATGCTAATAGCATATTTCAAACTTTGGGAACTTCTATTGCAATATGCCCTAAATTGAAGCCTTGTTTCGCATAAGTACATTAGAAGGATAAAACATGATGGAACATCTGTGCTCTTAGCTAACAGGTGCTCTTGTTGACATACAGATGTCAAGGTAAAAGCAAATAGACCTTGCAGAACTTTCATAGAGTCGACTGTGTCAAATGGTTTATCTTATTGAGAATCATAAAATTAGCATAGATTATTCAACATTGAAAGGAGATAGCTCAGGAGACTTAGCTATCAAATTTCCTCCGACTGCAAGCTACTTCTTGACTGAAGCAACCTTTGCTTGCTAAGCTAGCTTATAGAAAAACTTGCAGCGTGGAATAAGTTCAAAATTTAAAACTCAAATTAATGTGCTTACCAATTTTCTTGAATCATCACCCTTGGCACTGCAATTTGTATCACCCTGTGGTGTGATTTGATGATGTGGGATGCCTCACATGTGTAGAAGTCGTGCTTCACCATGGACAATTGCCTTGATTGACTAAAGCTCAACAAAACTTTGCCTAGGAGCTATGCCTTAACAAAAATTCAAACTCCAAACTTGAAGATGAAAAAATTAGACTCTTGCCAGTTTCTTGAATGGAAACAAAGAGTGCCTAGCATGTTTGCCTCCTTTGTCAAGCATAGACATGAGAAAGAGAGCTTTGTCTTACGAGGAGGAAGCCGGCCATGCCAAATGGCTTGCATGCTTTATCAAATCTATGCATGAGACACATGGGAGTTGAACCTCACACTCCTGCCATACTCTAGCCGCAATCCTTGCCTTTGCTTCAAAAATCAACTTTTGGAGACCTCTTGGAGATCTCGTGCACTATAAAATCATATATAAAGCTAAAAAGCCCATAAAAATATGAAATCTCAAACTTGATGATCATACGTAGTCAAGGTGCTCTGTCTAATGTCATGCATGGGAGAAGACGTGCTTCTTGATCATGTTGTTTATCGACTGCTCAAGCATGAACTCGTGAAATTTTGTGATGGCACTGGCCACGCTAGTTGTAGCCTTGCCTGCTTGGTTCAGCTTTTTCAAGTTCACTCTGCTTGCTATCCCAACCAATCTGCACAAGCTTTTCTTCACTTCACATGGCCTTTGACCTCATGAATTCACTCTTATGGTCGATAAATTTATACAAGCCTTGCAAGGTCTTCCTAAGCCATCCTATTCCTTGCATGGATTTCTTCTTGCTTTACCATACCTTGTGAGCTTCACATGCCTCCCCCTTTGAGTGGGAATGGACACCTTATTGGGAATGGCCACTTAACCAACCCCAAAGGAGCGCCCAAAAGCTTACCATATGAATACAAAAGCTTGCATGCTGATCTACATTGTAAAGGAAGAGAAAGAGGCTTGCGCAGCTTGCTCTACTACTCCAATGGTAGCACTTCAACAATGAAACATGCTCGCAAATGCATAGCGATGCTTTGTGGAGCCATTTTTGTGGATTCTACCTAGTCTAAACTGCGGCCTTTCCTTCATGCACATCGCCTTTCCCACACTGTGGGTCGCCAAGCTCCTCCCCGACTCGTCTCTTTAGGGGCTACGTCCTACAACCTCTCATCCTCTGTCGAGCTTGTGTGTCCTCGCCCTTGGCTTGGCTCGTCTTACCCTAGGTCTGACAAAAAATTATCTTCACATCCATCTGGACCAATAATACTCAATCTCTTTCATAGGCTATCTATGCATCTTTGATTCATTAAAGACACTCGTGAGTTGTAAATAACTATCAAAGATTCTAAAGCTAGAAACAATAACTCATCTCTCCATCTACACCACAGCCCATGCACTTGTGTGACTTGGGGTCCAGATTTTTTGTAAGCTCTTTAGGCACATGTGAGAATTCCTCACACCCAAACACACGTAATTTATCATAAGTAGGCTTCTTGCCTATCCACATCTCCTACCGGATCTTGTACTGACCTATTGATTATATACATTGGTGTCATAACAACCTTTCCCCAAAACTTGAGGTAAATTTGTCATATATAGCATGGAAGTGACTCTCTTCTAAATAGTCCCATTCATGAGCTCAACAACTCCATTTTGAGCAAGTGTGCATGGTGTAGTAAATTGTTGCCGAAATCCTCTTTTGCTACAAAAGCCCTAAATCTCAATGGAGATGTACTCTCCCCCATTGTCAAGGCGCAAAGCCTTCAACTTCTTGCCCGACTGGTTTTTGACCATAGCTAGGAAATTCTGGAAGACACTAAAGACTTTGTCTTTTCTCTTTAAGAGGTAGACCCACACCTTGCGAGTAGATATAATGTCCCCCTAGAGACTTATGAAGCATAGGTCCACATAGATCACTATGAACCGAATCGAGAGGATTCTCTAACTTTCCATTTAATGGCAAATTGGTATGCCTAGTCTGTTTCTCGTATATACAATGTTCTTACAAATTAAAATTAGAATAGTTTAACATAGGGATATAGCCAAAACACTGCAATTGCTTCATTCCCTTTTGACTCATATGAGCAAGCTGACTATGCCACAACTCAATAGAAGGCAACTCGGCTACATAGATGAAGTTCTCTTTCATAGAAGAGACATATAAGGAATATAACGAGCTAGACTTTTGTCCTTTGAGCATGACCAAAATACCTTTTTTGATAATCCAGGAACCATTGCAAAACATTGCAGTGTATCCAAGTTGTCTTGTTGAAACCAAGCTCTTAGTTAGCTTTGGTACATGTATGACACCGCACAACATAAACTCAGTACCGTTGCATACGCAATTTCACATATCCAATGCCACATATCTCAAGCTGATAAGAATCACCCACCTTGATTGAACCATGTGTAGAAGCTTAGTTGGAGAACCACTCCTTGTGAAGAGTAACATGAAAACTGGCATTTGAATCAATAATCCAATTTTGCGTATAACATTTGCTAAGAGCTAACAACACCTCTGGTCTCAAATCAAAAGTGAAGACTAGTATATCTAATCGTTGTGGCACATTAAGAACAATTCAATACATGGAGACTCAACAAAATTGAGGTCCTATATCTTCACATTGCTCTTAGGAGGTGCAAAGTTACGACAATGGCTTTACTCTTCTCTCTCTGGAACAAACACCAAACTTTTTTTATGTGTCCTTTCTTGTGACAATAGTAGCATTCAATGTTCCTTGTGTCACATCCATGCTTTTGCTAAATGCATTCTCACAATTTTGAGAACGAGCGCGACTCTAATTACGACTTCTTTGCCTTTGATTGTTCCTTTGGCTACTGCTACTAGCTAAATACGCATTGCCATACCCACTAGCGTTAAGAGGCTGACATCGAATTTCTTCTGTGAGCAAAGCACTAGTAACATTACTTAAACCAAGCTTGCCTTTAGATGCAAAGTTACTAATGGTAGTATTAAATTTATTCCATGATGTACGCAAAGAACATAGCAAGAAAATGGCTTTCATTTCATTATCAAAATTAAGCCCCTTTGATGCCAACTAAGTAAACACATTGTAAAATTTGTTCAGGAGTGAGCTGACATTGCTACCTTCTTTCATGTTAGGACGCATATGCTTTTTGATCAGAATCACTTTGTTTGATGCACTTTTACCATCCCATGCTGAGCATAAAGACTCCCACGGTTCTTTAGCATTGATCTTGTCTATAATTTTGAGGAATATAGACTCACCAAGATGCAATTTAGCAATTGCCATCGCACATCTATGGCACGAGCATGAAGCTCCTCCCACTAATCATCAATGTAAAAACCCTCTCTTTCAATGGCTCTGTAAGTCCTTTGTTGAATAGCACTTCAAGCATTATCTACTTCCATATATTGAAATTAGTGCTATCAAACTTCTTAATGTAGTAATCTTCTTGCTCATAAGTGTTTAAGATTATTTTGAGGTTGGTGGAGAGTGAAGGGGCACAAAACCCATATGCAATGTAGTGCTTCTTATGAACTTGTGATCACTTGCACTCAACTCAAGATCGTGTTTATGAGTCCAAGCTAACCTATCTTGGAACCTTATTCGCTTGAGTCATACTGTTATTTACACTTCTCTCTCCCTCTCTCACTTATGCATTATGGGTAGGCATCACCCACCCTAGTTTCCTTGAATCCATAGTATCTAACATGGTATTGAAGCCATGGTAACTATGGTTGAAGCGCTCTTATGGGAATAAGAGCTTAGTGGAAGGAGGTCTTGATTTGTGTATCAGGAGAGGTTTTCATCGAGCGTGGGTAGAGCTCATATTTAATCACCCTAATGACCCTTAAATAAGCTCTCTTCTAGTCCATTGCAAATGTGTGGAGAGAATACCTAGCACAAGGTTCCTTTTTTATCTGAAGCATGACTTCAAGATGGTGTTGAAGGTATAACACGGTTGAGAGAAAGTTTAACTCATTTTTTAATCAAAAGTAATATAACTCAGAATGACCAAGCAAAGGAGAGCTCGTGGGCACTGGCATTTGCATCTACCTCTTCTCACGTACCAAAGCTGACCAGGCAAAGGAGAGATTGTTGGCACTGGTGTTGGCTGCAACATTTTGCTAAGGCTATGGTCACGCGAGGCTTGGTTTCCACAGACAACATTCGACCAAGCCTGACAGCGTGCACCTTTCCACCGGCATAGTGGTGTGAAATTTTGTAACTATGCCTTTTTTGGTTTAGTTTTCAAACTAAGCCCGTTGCCTGTCAGTGACTTCTCCTTTTCTCTCTCCTATCTGCGCCTCACACTCCCTCTCACTACTGGCTGCTCCCCGTTACCCTCTGAGCTGCCGTACCTATTGTGGTCAGATTCTGTCGCGAGTTACTGAAAACTAAGCTTCGCGTGACCATGCTCTAAGCCGCACACGGATTTGTAAGCCAGCTGCACGTGAAGGTTGCAAGGCTAAAATGCGCACAAATTTGCAGGGCACTGCAATACAACAACCGCCACCAAGGCTGAGGGTTTTCATTAGTATTGCGCACGGCTCAGGTTTTCTTATTCTCAGTAGGCAAAGCGCATCCGCTCATGTCACTTTTGCTCACGACAAGGGAAGCAAATTTCATATTCAATTACCTTAACATTTCTTGGTCTTGTCAGCGTTAAAGTTGCTGACTTCTAAAAGAATTGATTAAAGTCATCTTCTTGATCTTGGTTAAGGCACCATTCCCACGTTTGTCTTTTTATCTTTGTGTGCTAACCCTGGGACACTTGTACTCTGTTGTTGACAAAAATAAATTGGCAAGCCTATGGTAAAAGCACATTGTAAGCACATGACCTTTGTATTGATCATTTGTGTGTGCGAACTGTAAGAGGATCATAGACACTGCTTGAGTCGAAAGTGACTAAGTAAGACTACCTCATGGAGCACAAGCTAGTGTGTGTGGCTACATATCAATACAATTCTACAAATTAAAGAAGAAGGATGATGGGTCGTTCGTGGCTCACCCCAGCAAGTTCAAAGCATTAAAGCAACAATTGTTAGGAGTACAAAAGCAGATCTCCGATGATGAAACCATTGCAATTCTACTGAACAGAGTTGACAAGGAACATTTTGATGTGCTTGTGTCTACTTTGCAAAATATGGGAAAGAAGCTTGATGAAGTAATTTTTGCACTTTTGGAATTTGATTCAAAGCACAGGATTGAGCCAGAAGGTATGGCTCTAACATAAATACTAAGAGATCGAGTATTCTTCAACCAAGGAGGATTCAAAGGAAGAAGATCAACCATGACAAGAGGAAGAGGACGACACCGAGGTGGCAATAGAGGAAAACTAGGACATTTTGCTAGAGGTTGCCCTCAACAAGAGGCAAAACTCATTGGAAGAAGAGAAGAGGAAGAAGAAGAAGAGGCACCAACCAAGGAAGTAGCTTCCAAGAGGATTGAAAATCTATTTTAGAATATGTTGTAAATTCCCCATAATGTATGTATGCACATGTGAAGACTTGGGCTAATCTCTAGGGATGAGAAATTCGGGCTAGATTATAGAAGTCTGGGGCACCTTTTCCAGGCTACTCATTGTGGAGCAAGGGGATTAGGAAGTTCAAAGATCGTATCTTTGCACTTCCTGGAAAAGATCGTATCTTTTCCAGGCTACTCATTGTGGAGCAAGGGGATTAGGAAGTGCAAAGATCGTATGTTTAAAGGGGGGTGTTGAAGATTATGATGAGGTTGGTAGAGAGTGAAGGGGCACAAAACCCATATGCAATGTAGTAGTGTATGACCTAGTATAAAAGAGGTCCATTTCTCAATGAAAAGGATATCCAAGTTTGTGTACATGACGTGCAATGCTTCTTATGAACTTGTGATCACTTGTACTCAACTCAAGATCGTATTTATGAGTCCAAGCTAATCTATCTGGCTTGAGTCATATCGTTTGTTCACACTTCTCTCTCTCACTTATGCATTATGGTTAGGCATCACCACCCTGGTTTCCTTGATCCATAGTATTTAACAAGAAGATATAGCCACGTTGACAAGAGCTAATTGCAAGAGAGTAACATTGAGAACTTATGAAATTTTTTTGCAAAAAATTCAACAGTCTTCTCTATTTAGAGATAAAAATTTCTATTATAAACTCAACAAAAACCACTGCAATGTCAATGCAAAGGAGTGTGATAAGCAAACTAAAGGATGCACAAAAAATCTAGCAAAGTCTCTTCTATACAAAGATCAAAATCTCAAGTATAACAAAGAAAAAAATAATGCATAAACAAACGAAATTGTTGACTAGGCATAAACTAGCGTATACTGCTCAAAGAAACTATCGAAGGATTGCCAAAGCATCTATACCGGTCTATACATGTCCTATGGCGAGGCCATGAATGGATATCTCTAGCCACCTAATCCACCTCACATTGGGTAACCTGGCCCCCAGTGCTCCTCTTTAAAAAACCTCATGCAACGAACCTCACAAAAGGTTATGCATACGCGACTAGTTTCAAAAAGGGCTCTTCCAAATCGAGTTTCAAAAATGACCGAGACTGCCAAAATTGGCTCCACAACAAGGCACAATGGTAGTATCCAATGCAACAGAGCGTACATCCAAAATGTAAATGTTTGTCACGGCAAGACCGCAAGACACGCGCTCAAACGTACGCCACTGAGATGCAAGAAAAATATGGACTCTACTGAGCTCCTTTCAGGGAGTAAAACGCTCTCAATAGAGCACAGGCACTCTAAAGAGCTAGTCACTATAAGAGTGCAAGACACGCACTCAGACAAATGCCATTGAGATGCAAGAAAAATATGGACTCAATTGAGCTCCCTATCGAAAGTAAAACAATCTCACCAAAGCACAAGCACTCTCAAGTGCTAGTCACACATAAATCATATGCATCCAAAGTCCCACTGGAATTGTAATGGCTCACTACCAATGATGATCGAAGATCTACTGAGTCAAGAGAGCTTGTAACTATCCCTGTGCGTGTAAAAATGTGTCTGAGAGATGTCTCTGAGAAGCCGTCAATGGCTATGCATAGGCAATAGCACAGAGATCATACATCATGGACAAACGCATATGGAAATCCAAAAAAAAGGCTCTAAAAAATGCACGAGGCTATTGCTCATTGCCAAAAACCGTCTATGTCTCGCTCTCTATAATGCCAAAGAGTGTGTGAAAATCTGTAGTCTATGTCACCAAAGTTGATGTCGTCTATCGGGTGTCACTCCTTTATGGAAGAGGCATCTCACTCATGCACATTGATGCCGGAGGAGAAGCCGATGCTGCAAGCCGAGAAAACGGGTTTTCGATGTCAAGAAAATGGGTATTGATGCCAACTTCCACAGTCGCGAACGAAAGTGTCTCGCTTGCTTGAAGATGCCGGAGTCGCCAAAGCCAAAAAACTGTGTGTGCGCGCGTGCGCAAAGATATTGATATGGTGCACATTGCTACATAAAATGTGATCAAAATTAAGTCAAGTGGATACCGCCGTTCCGTTTGGAACATGCCAAACCCCCCTAAACTACTCTTGGGCTACCCACATATGAGTCCGCATGAGGAAACTATGGCCAAAAATACGTTTTTTCAGGCCAAAAATGCACCTACATAAACTTGTTTCTGCTAATTTTCCACATTGTGGGTTAAATAACCACAACAAAATGGTCCGAAATCTCAAAAAAATCAGCTCCTAAACGAGTTGAACACAACCTAAAGATCTCAGCTCCACAATTCCATACATGGCTGCAAACTTCTTGCTGCAAATCTTGTTTGAAGCACGTACCAATGTACTCCAATGTGTGTGCAATCAAAGGAAAACACTCTAGTTGAATACTCTCCTCCGTAAGCACTTAAGCGCAAGTGCAAATCAGCTCTGAATAGTGCACGAAGCACTTACGATGATGAAGCTCTTTCACCGGCAACCAATAGGCTCAGATACCACTTGTGAAGAGTGCATGCATGCTTGACGTTGTGAAGAAGTGCACAATGCAGCTAGGAAAGCGTCGGGCCTCTGATTGCGAGGGTTCGGAGCAAAATCAAGGGAGTCGTAGAACCTTTGAAGCTAAAGACACACTCAAAAAGCCCAAAACTCTAGTCATGAGATCGTCACTCTAGGAAACAACCAATATCAACTCAAAACTCTTGCGTGGGTGATGATTCAGTGTAGCCTCACTCCCAATTAAACAGTTACGGTGCTCTTTCACCCTGATAAAAACCCTGCATTTACGCTTCAATTCTTCATCCTGGACGTTTCATGGAAGCTTCAAAACTTCCTTAGAGAAGACCAAGTGATTATAATTGGTGGCCTCACAACCTCAAACATGTAGCGGAAACAACGAGAGACTGCAATAGCACCCTTGGCTTGGAATGATAGTATCTCCTTTGCTAGATGTCCAAAAGAGCTTCTTGGCTCTTTAAACTCACCCTCAAATTGAACAAGAATGGAACCGTCATTGATGTGGCATTTTGAGCTGATTTTAGGCTATTTTTTATCATTTTATGACCATTTTTATCCCTTGCCATTTTTTGTTTGTAAAAAGCCCAAACAAGCTGGGGAAAAATCCCTAAATTTATGGAAAATTTCCATTAGGCTTAGATTTCATGTTGAACCTTGTTTTCCTACTTGGCAAGCACTTTGGACACATCTTTTACGACCACGCATGAAACTTGCTATGTTTGGTCGAGATTGTCTGCATTGAACTTTCTAGGCAAAACAAGCGTGCCACTTTGAAACACTTGACATTCGTACATATTTAAAGCAAAACAGGCATATTTTAATATGATTAAACACGCATCAGTGCCACGTCTAGGGACTTGCCTCCTTGGTAAGGTATGTACCCCGGGGGCTTCATTATGGATTTTCGTATGGTATCACGTGAGTGTACAAGAGGGGGTTTTTAGAGGTCATACATAAGCGTATACAATAGGGGTAGCCCCCTATTATTTCATGCTTGTACTGTATGCATAAGGGAGGGGGGGACCTGGGGGGGGATATTAAGTGCTTATACCATAAGACACATGCCCTAACAAGCCAATTAAAGAATCTTTCACATGATGGTGTTGTTATTGGTATTTCAAAGAGTTAATTCACTCCACTAGCAAACTAAGATAGCTATACCAATGAGAAGATATGGTACCTCCCGGTCCTCTCCCTTAGCTAACATCTCTCCCTTAGCTAACATCTTTAAGACTTATTGAACAAGCTTCTAGATTTGTTGGGGTTGATGCTACCATAAAGTTGACTAACCCTATTTCTATGTAGCCACTAGGCATCAATGTCTTGGACATTCAGATCCTCATTAGCCTCTTCAACAACATCATCATCATCAATATCACCATATGCATAGCTTTGTCTCCACATCTGCACCTTCATTTTATTTATTGTTATCTTCAAGAGTTATTTAGATTGTTTATTCAATTTTCTTTTCAAGAGTTTTGGCTTTGATCCTTTGAATTCTAGTAACCTAGCTTGATTGCAAGCTTTTCTTAAAGTGAACCAGAAGCGCTTTTAGCAAAAGCTTCAAATTTTGACCTAAAACAGGAGACTTTGAAGTTTGCCTTTATTTTATAGTTCTAATACTCTATTACACATTGTTTGCAAAAGTTAGAATGAATAGAAACGTTTGAGTTTGGTACATGATATGTGTGTGTGTGTGTGTGTGCGTGTATGTGTGCGTGTGTGTGTGTGTGTGTGTGTGTGTGTGTGTGTGTATGTGTGTGTGTGTAAGTAGAGGAAGGAGGACTATGCCTTGCAAAGGAAAAGAAGGGAGAAGCGAAACTTGTTTAACTGACTCACTTTCCTTAGATGATGCATCAAAAGAGAAAGATAGCTCTCAGTTTTTGTCACCCATGGCAAATGTACAAGGGAAACATTCAAATGGGCTTAACCTAGAAGGCACGGAACGTGTGGGAGTTTTACTTTTGAATCTGGGTGGCCCAGTAGGGGGTACCCAGCTGGGGAAAATGCTTAAATATTGAGAATCGTAAGAAGATTCCCAGGAAGTTTTAGGCTGGGTTCACATCAGCCCGGTGGAAATGTTTTAGTTTAGCTTGGACCAATGAAAAATTGTCATGTGGCTTGCCCCGTTCACATAGGGCGGTGGAGGTAACAAAAAGTTCCTCCACGTCATGGAAAAAGGGGGCCTCTTCTCTTCCACCCCCCCAAATTGATCTTCCGAACCCCCCCGGGAAGAACGCCTCTTCCACCATGACAGCAGTCCCTCAGGCCAATTATTGCACTCCACGCAGGCTGCTCGCTCCCTCTCTACCACCGCTCTATGTAAATCGTTGGAGGGTGGAATCCATAGGTGCTTACATCTTCCGCCCGGAAGCTGCAGAAAAGTTTACTTTCTTCCACCGCGCGGTCTGAACTGGGCCTTAAAAGAGTGAAAAGGGGGACTCTAGAGGCAGGCGATGTGGAGGCCATGCTCCTCTCTCTCTCTCTCTCTCTCTCTCTCTCTCTCTCTCTCTCTCTCTCTCTCTCTCTCTCTCTCTCTCTCTCTCTCTCTCTCTCTCTCTCTCTGTGGACCAATGTTAGAAAAGAACCGGGGTCCAATGTATTTTAACCGGCTAAAATCCTAAAATCCTGGTTAGATTTTGAGCTTGCTTTGAAGAAAACCGGGAAGTTTTCACAATTTTTAGTGTAATTATCGGCAAAAAGCTTTAAATTTTAACCTAAAAACCGAGAGAATTTCAAGCTTGCCCTTATTTTCTTCGGTTATTTTTCTAGCCCTGCGCATCACACAGCTAGGGCATCTCTCTCTCTCTCTCTCTCTCTCTCTCTCTCTCTCTCTCTCTCTCTCTCTCTCTCTCTCTCTCTCTCTCTCTCTCTCCCGTCTTGTCCGAGGATGTGTGTAGTGGTGATGAAGCTCGAGATCTTCTCTGTAGGTGTAGCCTTGTGAGTGGTAGGGGGAGCTGCGGTGCAGGCTCACGAGGAAGGAGGAGTTCCAGGTGGGAGGGGCACATCAGCCTCGAGAGGTAAGGAGGGAAGGAAGGCAAATAAGAGAGGCCTTCCAGTATGACAGAAACGACGTGCATCCATTTTTATACAATCGTTTTGCAGATCCAATAAGCTTCAAGCCATTCTTCATTTGTGACTGTTTTTGTATGGTACCCTAGATTGATATAGTTCAAGGAGCTTTCATGGGTTATTTATATGCATATTCAAAAGTGGGATGTTTGGCACATATATCATGGTGCAACCATGTATCGTAAGAAGGTGTGGATATATACGTGCAAACATGGGTTCCCAATCCCTCTTTGTGCTGTATCCTGAGTGAATAATTCCAGCTTATTCTCTGTGTGAATAGTCAGTTACATTTTACTATTTTTTCAGTGCAACTTTTGTGAATGTTCTATTGCTATGTATTAAGACATATTCAGCTTCCAAGGCTGTTAAAAGTTTTTCAACAACCTCTTGCAAAATTCATATCACTTGTACGAGCTCTTAAAGCAAAAAGGGATATGCTGCCATTGGTGGAGGATCACCTCTGCAAAGAATAACTGAGGATCAGGTACGAATACTTGCTGTGACTTGTTGATCTCAACTTTTTAAGTGTGGATAATGTCTTACAATACCTTTAGCAATTGTTACTTGGAGCTTTTTGAGTCTTCTAACAGTTCTATTTGTTACATTGAACATGTCGTCTTTTAGCTTTGGCAACTTATTATCTCATCTTATATAAATGAAGTTGGAAACCGTAATATGCCATATGTTTTCAAGATTTTTCTTTGGCTATGTTTGACTAATGCTTGTTAGCAAGGAGTTTAAGTTTTGAGGTAGTGTAACTTTGCCTGTTCCTTTAGTGTTGATTGAAGAGTTTTCTTGGTCAATATCACATGATGGGTTATATGAATAGTGCAGATGGATGTATGTATGCATGTGAGGATGTTTTTTTCCCATTCATGGACACATGCATGCATTATATGTGCTTGTGCATGCACATGCACGCTGCATGCGCTTGCTTGCACAGTTTTAGTCGTACTTTCACTAGTCAAGAAAATTTGTTTATGCATTTGTACAAGTCAAGGAAATTTGTTTATGCATTTGTATTTTTTCAATATTGTTTGACAATTTGCTTATGTTTGTTGATTTTAAAGCTTCGAGTTAAAGTAATTTTTCTACCTCTATTGCTTCTAAATAGTCAATTCAGATATCCCTTATCTCGCCATTGCATGTGAAAGGGCATAGGGAGATAGACATGCCAATAACCACCCAACCATACGTATATATAGGCCCTTGGCCCTCTGGCTCTTAACTATATATAGCCCCTGTACCACATGTGTATTCATCGGCCCTTGGCGAGGGCTGTGCCCTCCTATAGTCCTACCCTTGGCGTGACATTACTCCCCCCTTGGAGAAGCGTTTTTGTCCGCGAAAACAAGTGGTAGGATCTTCATAAGAACACTAATGTTTTCCAGAGTGGTATCCTTTATGGATCCAGGTGTTTGTTTGATCAAAACACGGTGCAGTAGGAGGTTCCATGAAATAAAAAATAACATCTTGATTTTGCACATTGTTGTCCATTTGCAACCATCTAGTGTGTAGACTCCATTTAGAATGCACATGAGCATGCTTAAACGAGTTATCACAACAAAGATGTACATGAAAGAGGACTGCTTTTCACTTTCCATGAAAGTAACTTGCTGACATAACTCATCAGCCAAGTGTAAGTCCTTGACTTGTTCTCAAATTTGATCAGTAAACAACCCCACCATAGCTAGTGTTCAAGATTGAGAACCTGATTTAAACATGAAGAGACTAAACCTAATCGCAAACATGCTTTATCGATGGTAAGCAAACTCCAAGTAGAGCAATAAATGCTTATTAATTGGATTGCTTGGTGCTAATGTACGCACTTTGCATATCCTTTAGCACAAGATTACACTTTGTAATTTTCCTATCCCCTTGGATAACTGACAGTATTGAGGTGTGTTTCCCCCACGGTTTACAAAGAGTCTTTCCAGATGGCTGGTAAACGGGGATCACAATATCATACAACATTGTTGAGGAATCAACAATTGGCTGAATAACCATCGTGGTTAACTTGAAAAATCCACAAGCACCCAAACCAAGCCATGACCTCTATTGGTGATTGGTAGACCAAAAAGTAAACTTAGCGAGATACTGCACATGGAGTGCAAAATGCTTCATAAGCAACTAATGTTATGAATATGCATGCCGCTCAAAAATCGGCCTTTGCTAAACACTAGGACCCATAACACCTAGTGTGCATGCATTTAGCAAAAAACAGATCCGCCATGATCATCCTTGCCAATACTTATGGCGAATGTGATCGTAGCACACAGTAAAGAGGAATGTAAATAATTCCGAAAAGAAACTAAATACTTTCAGTGGCAATCATTTTCAAGCCTTGCTAAAATGTTTGAACCATAATAGAAGATGAAACATTAATCACTTCTAAGGACAAACAATGAAACTATTTCATTAACAACTCAGAGCCTTGCTATATGTATAAACAACCATCTGTAATGTTGTTTAGTACTACTTGTACCTGAACAAGTCATTCTAAGTATATGAGAATTTTTGGCCATCGAAATTGCTCCTGATACGTCGTGCTGTAAATGGTCTAGAAAACAAATGTGACCAGCACCTAGGGACTTTATCGTGACACATATTTGAAATAGTGGGTGCCAGTGTCAGTCCCAGAGACTCATATTCGCCACATGTGGAATATGTCTCAACTAAGGATGACAAAAAAAAGAACATCCTACAAGTACAAGATGTACATGTGTGTGGAGCTAACTGCAAACACTCGACGACAGGAGTGAGAGGGACCCTCATCAACCTTGCTCCACACTGGCTAAACCAAACTCCGTGAGTCCCTAGACCATGTAGTAACCCATGTGACAACACGTGCTAACTAAACCCTACAAGTGGGTCTATAACTGCATAATGCAGAAATTGATTTTGGACAGTACAACCCAAATGGCTTGGCTCTTACACGACCGTGTCAATTCTCTTAAGAGCAAAATTGGATGATAACATAGTGTGCGCATCCGACGTGGAAAAAAAAAAAACCAAATTAGATGCGTACCTGAAGGTTGAACTTAAAGTTCACTTACCCGTGTTCAAATGCATAGGAGCACTAATGGAAAAATGAAAAATAAGAAACATTGCAATGGAAAGCCTGGATGTTACCTTTGCAATCCAAACTCGTTGGTTAGAATCTCTGTAGTCAAACCCCTTGGCCTGACCTGTGAGAGAAATTGCACAAGTAGCAGTTAATGGTAACTAACATAGTCAACAATGTACAAAATGATTGGAATCGACTGAAAAAACTGAATTTATCCACCAACGCGTGGTAGATTGCGGAATTCTTTACTTGAAAGTATGACGGGAATAGATCAAACTATGATCCTCAATGCCTATGGAGTGATTTAGTAATCACCCACTGGGTCTTACCCCAAAATTGTGCTTCCATAGACACTCGTAGTGCTATAGAGAGAGCAGGAGATCCACACAAGTGAAATGCCTAGATCTTATGGACAACCCTGTTGTCTCAACTTTTTGCTGCCTCTAGACTCCATGGTATAGATCAGCATATGTGAGTTTAAGATTATCAAAACTCAACTTGAGCACTGCACTAAAAACACGTAGTGCAAAAATGACACCCTAAACATCTGTAATGATAAGAATCTTGCTTGTCCATTAATGTCGATGTATTCGATGTGTACTCTACTGGGCAGATCTGTTTGATCTTAAGAACAATCACCCAAGGAATGCCAATAGTTGGGTCTTACCCAAGATCTAACAATGGCTCTTAGCCAGCCTGTGTGTGGCTCATAGCCCTTATGGTAATTAGTGTTCAATCGATGAACCAATGAAGACTAATGTGAATGGCATCTTGGCCAAGTTCTAGCTGAGCATTAGAGCACCTTGGCTCAAACTGACTCACAAGCAAAACATGTATCAAAGAGCTTCTTAGAAAGTTTTCCTTATTCTTCAAAAGAGAGAGAGAAATAAGGAGAGTTAAGAAGAGCATACTGGGCTGAGGAACTTTCCATAAATTTCTAGAGTGTGTGCCCAATTTGTGTGCTCTTACACATCTTATGCCTGACTTGCAGCTTATCCTATAAGCATGCAACAATCTGCCTGTATAACACTCTCATCGAGAGAGGTAACAGAAAACACAAGCCACAGCTTGACCCACTTACCATCTATGGGGTCGTGAATTTTTTTTTAAAATGACTTTAAAAATGGCACTTTGCTTGTGAAAGAAGTACTAGATTTAGGTTCCTTTTGATTTTGGTGTGTGTTGACAGCAACCCAAAAATCATGTTAAACAATCCCGAACCTATCTTGTCCTTGACAGAGTTGCGAGTGGGATAGCGGAAGCGTATTTCATGAGGTGGTGGAATTCATGCCACCTAGTTAGCATGCCTTGAATGCAGAATTGTATGCCCTTGGAGATTATGACGACTACAAACATGAGAGCCGAAACCATAAGTGCCTTGCACAGTCTATACTTGTAGAGATTTGGTGAGATGGAATTCCTATTGTACCAGTTCCCAAACTTGGGTGCCAATGCCCTTGATTTGAAGTCAATGGGCTGTGTCGTGGCACACGGTAGAAGCCATGCTTCACGTGAAACTGTCAAAGCACTTTGCTTTGCACAACAACAACAGTTTCCAAAGTAAACGTGAAAACATGGAAAAATACAAGAAAACTTAAAATTATCTAACCTGGTCGTTCTGTTGTAACCAGTTGTCTTGGGATGTTAAGAAAAAACTCACTCAAATGCAGGTCATAGTCCTATCTGGTGCGCGAAAGAGAATTGTCTTGTACGTTTTGAAAAAACGTTCAATTATATTGCCAAATCCTTGCCAAGTTTGTACGCTCATAGCATATGCCAAACGTGAGCATTCACAATGCCAGATGCCCAAATAAAGCCTTGCTTCACATAAATACTTTTGTGCTTGTAGCTAATAGATGCTACTATCGACATACGGAGATCGACCTTGTCAAACACTTTTGGTTGATATGGGCTACTAGTGTTGTAGATTAAGTATCTCCGTGGACTTTTAGAAGTGGTGAGAAGTAGTTGGCCATGCCAAACACATAGCACCTTGTATCAAGCCATTCAACAAGCAGTGCTAATCTCCTTGAGATACTAAAACATTGCCAATTTGCTATGCTGTTGCATCAAAATGGAACTGCTGAGGAGTCAAGCTCCGGCTCAATATGGTTGGGAGTCAAGCCGTGCTTGATTCGAAGTTGTAAGGAAATCTGTGGACTTCTACGGACAATGTATGCAACAAAATATCAATGGATCAAACCGACACAAGCTGTGCTTGTACATAAAGTGCATCATGCGAGTCTCAAACATGACTTTATGTAGAGATACGGCAATAATGATAGATCAAGTTATGCAGATAACAAGGAAGCAAGAGCATCTGGAGGTATCGACAAAGCATACTTGAAATTTTTTTCTGTTGCCGAAAAATGTAGTGCAAACTCTCATTAACCAAACACATCTGGCCTAACTTCCAAGACATGCCGTGCATGTCAGATTGTGATGATGATCGACAAACCATCGCGCTGGTCATGCTGACACATTTCGGAATGTCTGCAAATGCAGCTAGGCCTCGGACATTCTGTAATTGTAATTCATTTCCCATGCAATCGCCATGGCTCCTCATGCTTGTACGTGAGTATCGACATGCAGGCCATGCAAGCCTCTGATGGGAGGGGCACTCGTGGGACGGCCCCCTAGGGTACCTCATGGGTGCCCAAGCAACCTTGGCCAGAATTTCAAAAAAAATAAAAAATAAGAGAGAAAAAAACCTTACCTCAGCGATGGCGGAAACTGTCTGCAGCGCCGACGAGAGCTGGAGACCTAGCGTCTTCCAAGTTGCCTTCCAGGCTTCGGCAAGGTGATGAAACTTGTTGTGCTGGTGAGGGCGCCGTCGAAGAGCCCCTTGTTGCTTGATTTGGTGGAGGTTGAAGCCTTGCTCCCTCCCGCCTTAGCGGCCCTGCACACGGTCGTCTTCGACCTTGGCTACTGCTCCTGTCAAGGGCTGTTGCCCATGCCCGTTTCCATGGAACTTCGTGTGGGAGAGAGAGAGAGAGAGAGAGAGAGAGAGAGAGAGAGAGAGAGAGAGAGAGAGAGAGAGAGAGAGAGAGAGAGAGAGAGAGAGAGAGAGAGAGAGAGAGAGGAGACATGCAATAAGCCATGCAAAAAGCAAGCCGACCCTTCTCCTTCCCCCCTCCATGGCCTTCCTCTCCCCTAGCTCTGATACCAGTGAAAGGGCATAGGGAGATAGACATGCCAATAATCACCCAACCATACCCATATATAGGCCCTTGGCCCTCTGACTCATAGCTATATATAGCCCCTGTATCGCATGTGTATCCATCGGCCCTTGGCCAGGGTTGTGCCCTCCTATAGTCCTACCCTTGGCATGACAACATGTATTTGTGACGAACACGAGCTAGACAATTCATGGTTATTACACATGATTTTTGTGTGGGTGACCAACATGACTTCTGTGATGTGGAAAATGGCATTATTCCATGATGATTCAAGGACTCATAGGGCAGCCCTTTGATTGTACACAGGGCATAAATGCCTCTTAAACCTATTGTTTCTGTAATTAGGGTTATTTTAGTTGGGAAACATGAGTGTATATTTTTTATCAGGTGCAGATAGTGAGCTTTATAAGGTGTTTAAAGTGTTTAAATAATCCGTGGCTTTACTAGAAAAGAACGTTTCGGCAAAAGGATACATTGGAATGAGGTACTGGCATCCTTTTATAGAAGAGGCACTTGAGCAGGTATGCCTTTTCATCCTTTTCTAGTTCTTGGACTTTGCTAGCAGTTTTGGCCTGTTATGCCGTGGAATTTTAGTTCCACAATTACACTTCATCACTCCCCTCCCTAAAGCCATATGGGAGATGTGATTTGCTTAAACTGTATTGGTGTTGTTTTTTTACCTAAAGTAAGATTTTCTTATGCAGTTAAAAAGAGATCAAATCACAAGGCTTGTCATATTACCTCTTTATCCTCAGCTTTCTATCTCAACAAGTGGTTCGAGCCTTCGTCTTTTGGAAGAATTTTTTAGGTTTTGCTTTTCCCAAAACTTTTATGTAGTACACATGTAAAGGAGATAATAACTCCCAATAACTTGCAGGAAAGATCAATACCTTGCATCTTTGCAGCATTCGATGATTCCCTTGTGGTATCAAAGGGAAGGATATGTGCAAGCAATGGCAGATCTAGTAGGCAAGGAACTTGATACTTTCAAGGAGACAAATGAGGTACTTAAAGTTTGTTTACATTTACTCGTTTCCTTAACCGGATTTTTGATTTGTTAAAACGTTGTTTTTTCGTCATGACATTCTGTACAAAATTCGTATGAGGGGGGATGACTCATTGCGAGAACGTCCGTATTTTGTTTGTATGTAGGGGGGTAGGTTAGCATGTAAGATACCGTACATAGGGGGGTTTCTCACGCAGGTGACATCCCCCATTAATAATAGTGAATCTCCCGGGGTATGTACATGACTATGACCATGGCATCTGTTGCCACGACATGACATCGTACTATGCAAGGAAGGAGAACATAAAGAGGTTTGGGTGGAGCTCTCAATGAAGATTGGAATCCCTTGCTACTCCTTGTTGTTCTATATGATAAAAAGAATGGATAACATTAGTACGGTTAGTGAGATGGGTGTCCTTAGCCACAACGAGCCTCTAATATGATGTAAATAGATGGAGAAAAAGAGAGATCGAACTCTTGCAAGCACACGCACACATAAGCAAAAGAGCACATAGTTTAGTGGAAGCATAAAGCTTCTTCTTCTTCTTCACCGCTTAAAATGATGATAAGATTTACAAAAACATAAGTGGAAAATAGAGCATAATAAGAACTATGTACAATAGATCAATCTGAAACTACTAGTGAGCGAGCTGACAAGATTGACTTGGTAGGTAGACCATATCATGAAGTCCACCTATAGTACCACTAGTGACAATCCTCGTGCCCACTTACCTTGTGCCAGTGATAAATGTAGATGAGGTCATCTAGGTGTACTGTGTGTTGAGATTGATATTTCAACACTACGCCAATTTTCCATAGACTCTCAAAGTAATGCAATGTTGCTGGTAACATGAGGCTTATGGATTAGTTAATCATTGATGTTAAATACCTAAGCTTACCTCTTTGCAATTCATTGCAAAACTCTCACAGAACTAAGAATTTTTGCGTTGTGCACATGTAAGGGAAGAAGATAAGCACGTTTATAGCGTACAAGTACATTGAGCCTTGTGTGACCCACTTGCGAGCATGCAAGGCTTTGCTATTCCAAAGCATAAATGCTAACAAAGGGCCTCATTTCCCCAACGCATGGGACGCTAGTTGCACTACAAACACTCACGAAAGAGGTTCTGTAGAATAGTTGTGGCCCTTAAGGGGGCAACCAGTGCATTCCAAGCGCAACACGGAGGTGCCACCTTCAAACAAGATTTTACAACGCATGAAACCAACTAGCTACAAGCTTTCACAAGTTTGTCGAGCCTCAAAAATATTGCATGCTAATTACCAAAGATTTCGGGGATAGAAAACAACACCATTCACAACCAATAATGAGGAAAACATGTGAAACATCATTTCCAATGAATTTAGGGACAAACTACTACGCAATTCACCACCAATCACAAGGAAAATATGATGAACCAAAATGGTAGCCTGATCATAATTGGCTTTATAACATCATTTCCAATGAATTCATGGACAAAATACTACGCAATTCACCACCAATCACAAGGAAAATATGATGAACCAAAATGGTAGTCTAACCACAATTGGCTTTTATGGTGCATGCATGAATGGAACTTCCCCACTAGCGAGACAAGGCTCTAAGGCACACAATGAACGAGCTCTTGTGGCCAATTGTATTTGGGGTGTGTAAAGCGACCTGCAACTTGAAAAGGTCGAATGGGGGGAATGAAACTGTGGGTGAGCAGGGGGTGATAAAATCTTTTTAGTCTAGTCACGTGTGGTCTAATCAGGGTTAAGGGACAAGGGAGGTTAGGTTAGGTGGGGCAAAAAGAGCGAGGGAGACAGGTGACAGCCTGCAGGGGTATATTGAGAGAGAGGAGAGAGTCAGAGAGAGAGAGAACGTAGGCTTAAGGCAGCAATAGGATTTATCGCATCCTTGTCTGAAGGGAGGCTGCTGCTCCAGTGCTCCTCTCCTCGCTTTTTGGGATCTGCGCATTCTGCGTTTCCCACCTCTGCGCGAAGTGTCCGGCAAGCAAGTTCTGAAGGCCTTCAATCTCTCTCCCCCCCCTCTCTCTCTCTCTCTCTCTCGGATTTTTCTCACACCAGAGTCCAGTCTCCAGACAGCACATTCGCTTTCACTCCTCTCTTTCTCTCTCTTTTTTTCATGCAGGCAAAATAAGCTCTGCTTACACATGTAGTCTTCCTGTCTTTAAGGTTCACCTGAATCGCCTCGACTCTCAGGTGCTCTCTTTCTCTCTCTTCCCCAAGGTCCCCATGCGTTCTTTCTTAGCGCCGCCCAATGTACTTGGGTCTTCTTCTCGCAGCTAGCTCTTCTGCCTCTGTGTCTCTCCTGCATTTCTGTGATTGCGGCGTTGAGTCCTGCTTGTAACTCCGACTTCGCATTTTTCACGCCATCCCATATCCCCCAAAAAAACACACACACCCACATACACACACGCACACGCACACACAAACAACTGCTCCGGCTATGGCGGGGGAGCCACCCTCTACTTTTAAGTAGCTACAATCACACCCTCTTGCTTTGTACTGCAAGCTCTTTTTGTCCAACTGTAAAAGGACATCAACACGCTGTCCTTTCTCTCTGAACACACTCTCTCACAACTCGCGAGCGCAAGCTCCGAGCTATGGCGGGCATTTAACTGGTGTTGTCAAAGTTCCCTCTCTCTCTTTCGTCATCAAAGGCTTACTGACAGGCTCTGGCTATTGCGGGAGGTTTCCATTCACTTTGTTTCTAATTTTCCGGCTACAGCAGGGGATTGTGCTTCCCCTGTTTTTGCTGAAGCTTGAGTTTCCTCTTCTCCCGTTGTTACACAAGAATGCCGGTCAAGTGAAAGAGGGTAAAAGGGCTGGCTCTGCTTTCCCAGATCTGTGTCCTCGTAATAGACTACCTCCGGACTTCAAACCTCTGCAGTAGCCCATCAACGCTCTTGCCATCTGGGTGTCGCCATTGCGGTATGTCATATTTACATTTCTGATAAGAATGGTGGTCACACAGCGTTGCTCATAGTTGTCTGGCTTGCTACTTGATTGAGCACAAACACATTGTGTGTAACTGCGTTTAAAGAAAATTCCAGTAAAGCTACATGCGACAGCTCTGCGAGCTTGCGCACATGCAGTTTATATCCATGAAGCGAGTTTCTTAAAGCTTGGGAAGAAGCTTTGCAACTAACTCTACAATTAGGTACTGTCTCGTGCTGGGATATCATGATGGACATGCGACAACATAGTGGAGGGGCAATGCCTTCGAATTCGCTTCAATATAGCCCCCAGTCTGCACTCAGCAATGAGAACCTCTTCCTTCTTGACCCCAATTTCAGCTCATCCCCGTCTATGGACATGTGCGGTCTTAATCCATCCTTCTCTTCACAGATGAACTCGGACTTTTCTTCAGTTTTCATGGATTCAGCATTCCCCAACAGCCTTGGATTCAACATGGGATCCTCCATGGAAAGCTCGCAAGGCCAGGGGCAATCGATGAATGGGTTTTATGCGGCAGATGAATGGTCTGGGACTACAAATTCAAGCTGTGGAGCTAGCAATGCACAGCAAAATCAACAGCCGCAGCAACAACAGCACATGAGTGCATTGTTGAATCAGCGACAAAGCATGCATACTCAGAGTTCAGTCGATCAGTCCACCTCTCTAGATGTCAAATCCAAGCTAAATTCATTTGAAAACAGCCTGTCGGCCACTTCTCAAGTTGATCATGGGGTGCTAGGAGCTGTTAACAAAGGCTCAAATGAGGGCGGGGATACGGTTTCAAGGCATTCACGGTTGCAGGGAATGGTAAAGCAATTGAGTGCATTGGCTCAAGGTCCCATGGGAGCTGCCCACCAACTGCAAGGAAATAATCAGCAGGGGCAGCAACCAGATGTTAGGGAGACTGGTGGATTTTATGGAGCTGAGCAGCAATCCCACTCGGAAAGCTTGCCGTCTCCCAATGTACGTGTCATTTCATCTCACGAAGAAAGCTTGCAAGATAATCAGTTCATGCAGATGCAAGCATTGGAATTCCGCAACCATCAAGCAGGGCTTGGAAATGGCAGCCTCAGATCTGGGTTTCAAATTATGCATGGACAGCAGGGCTCCTCACAGAACCTGGTGTATAATGTCAGGGGTGGTGATGTTTCGGCCGCTAACTATCAAGGCTTACAATCAGAAACGCTTTTTCAATCTGGGCGTGGTGAGAATAGTGCAGGCCTTATTACTGCTGGTTCACAACTCGGACAAGAGCAAAGTGAACAAAATTTGCAGGCTGTTAGGAACTTAGCTCTTCAGTTGCAAGGGAAGTTGTCGCAGTCGGCCTTACAGAATCAGCTCTCAAACAAGTACATGAGTCTCTCAGGACAAACAGCAAATGTGTCTGCCCAACAGTTAGCGTTCCATGCTCAGCAGAGTCAAGGTTCTTCAGATCAACTCAGCTCTTTGCAGTCTCATGTGAGTATATACGCTGGACTTTGTAACTTTGAATCATGAAAACACTTTTTCTCTATCTTTTCTACCTTTTGACATCATGCTGCCCCTGATTAAGCAGTCAAACAATCATCCACTCTCGATGCTGCTTCAATCCCAAGCTTCTGCCCAGTTTCAGTCTCTTTCTCAAGCTCAGGTCCAAGCCCAAGCCCAGGCACATCAAGCTCAAGCTCAAGCACAAGCAGCTAATCAGCAGGCAGCATTCCATGCTAGGCAATTGCAAAATGGATCCCAGCAGCCCCTGCTGACGCACAACTCTTTTCAGTCCATACAATCAGGAGCAAACCAGGCTCTCTCTGGAGGAAATCGTGGGCTCCACTTGAATGGCACGCAGCAGATGATGGCTCAACTGCAACCAAGGCTTCTCAATCCCACTTTTCAAGGTTTGAAGGCTGGAGGTCCTCAAGTTTTGCAGCCCTCCTCACCAGCAGCTTCCCTAAGCTCTGCAAACAGCAATGAATCAAATGCGAAGACGCCAATGCCTGGCACAATTGCAGCTCGTTGCATTCAGGTCCTTCTGCGATATATTCAAGAGCAACGAAAAAGACCTCCTGTAAGTTGATTGAAGAAATGCCTTTGGGATTGAAATGTGGTTGGATCGTTGAAGACACAGGGGTGTTAAGTAAAATGATTGGAAAGAAGTGGCTGGCTTTTGTTTGGGTTGCTGGATGTGGCTTAAGCTTTGTTTAGCAATGATAGCTTCATTGACAGCTGATGACTGTATGACACACAGTCAATTGCCAAGGTGAAAACAAGGACCATGCTTGCTGCATTTTGCTAAGAAGAAGGTTATGCCATTTAAGCTGAACGTTTTCTTTCAGTAAACTCCTAGCTAGTGGTGGGATGGTCTTTCCCCATAGGGTAAAACAAGGTTTGTATCAAAGCGACATATTACTTCAATCACAAAGTGGTTCGATGCTGCATGTAAAATGTGTTGTATGTTAAATAGGGTTCACATGGGCCGAGTTTTGCAGTGGCCCCATGGCCCTATCGCTTTTGACGGTCAACCCTGCGCGTGTTGTCCTTGCTTTCACTTAGGAGCAATTTAAGACAATATATCGACAATACCTGTGCCAATGCTCTTCAGAGTTGGGCCGAACTGGGTCAAATCTACTCACGTTGATGTTCTTCAATTGCAAGTCTTTAGTTGTGAGAGTAAGCCAAGCCTTTATACTAGCATTTTTAAAACTGTCAGAGTGAGCCTATCTTGTCTGAAGGTCGTATGCAAAAAGTGTTTATACATGATTCCTACATCACAACTTATATTTCCTGTCAATACTGTAATATACAACGTGTGAACTAGGCGGTTCAAGCACTAGCCAAGAACCTGTTGTCAGTTGAAATGGTCTTGTCTATCTCTATGGTTGGCTCTGGTCTGAATTAGGACTCGGTGGGAATGGAATATTTTTTTAAGTACGAAGATTCTGTAACTCGAGACACTGCCCTACAGCATTTGTTCTTTCTTTCCGTGCAGCAAAAGGCAAAACGTGGCATCAATGACATTCTGTTATCTTAGCTACTCCAATCAAAATTTTAATTGTGTAAATTTTTACTTTTTTTGGAGCTTGAAATGCCTGCTGCTTTTGACATAATAACTCGCTTTCTGCCCACCTTCTTGGTTTATAATTGTATGAAAAACATTTCATTCAACAGGCCAATGACATCCTTTTCTGGAAGAGCCTTGTCAATGAGTTCTTTGTCCCTGGGGCAACAAAAAGATGGTGCTTGTCAAGCTACAATTCAATGCCGATGGGTAGACATGCACAAAACCTCTTTCCAATGGTTGGTAACAGCTTCAATCTTTATTAATTGTTTATAACTGAAGTGCTTGCTTTCATTGTACCGTCTTGCACCATTTTGACCCAGTTGCTAAAACTTCTCAGACCTCACGAGTAATGTTTCCTAGGTGTGCTTGACTTGTAACTCACGGTTTAGCCATTGTGTGTGTCATGGTACCTCACAAGGTTCTTGAACATGGCGAGCCTGATGTCCTGTCTGTCATTTAAGTTTGTGTGTGCACGCTATATCAGGTAAAAGCTCTAATGATCTACCCAAAACTTGTAAGATCTGGGCTCATTAAGTTCATTGAACAAACAGGTCAACAGGTGATTTGAATCCATAGGGATGGACATTCGGCTTAAGTCAGCCACTTCAAATGTGTGCATGTGCTTTCAAGTGGTGCTCATGTTAGATCCATGTCTTGGGCAGAGATTATCTCATTTCAGCTGTAATAGAAGTCTTTTGTGACTGAATCTATTTAATGAACACAGGACTACTGGTTTTGCAATCTATGTGGTGTCCATCCAGGACGGGGATTTGGTTAGTATTTTTATTATGGCCGCTGTCTGTTTTGACCTGTTCTCCAATGTAAAAGCTCAGCCATTGGCACATGGCTATATGAAAATTTTTTGACTGTTTGAGATAATGATCTCAAATGACAACCTTGGTTGTTTCACAGAGTCGAGCACAGATGTTCTTCCCAGGCTCTTCAAGATCAAGTATGCAAGTGGATTAGAGGATGAGCTATTGTTTCTAGACATTGCTGAAGGGTATGTGCATCTAATGCGGCACAATGCTCACTCTTGTTGCAAATATTTTGTAGATTTGATCTCTTTTCTGTAAGCGCTGGCAGGTGCATGCATATAAAAAGAACATGATCATCTCAACTAATAAGGTTTTTGTGTGCAGGAGGTACATGCTCCCAAATGGAAGGCTAGTTTTGGAGTTTCCAAGGGCTGTTCATGAGTCCAAGTTTCCAGAGCTGAGAGTAAGGAGTCCCTCATTGCTTGAAGATTAGTTGGAACACAAAGGACCTCTAAAAGTTTGCTAATCATAGCTGAGCATGTGGAAGTGATGTAGGTTGTACGATACGGCAGGCTGCGTGTTACTTTCAGTAGCTCCTTTAAGGTGTGTTGGGATGCGGAGTTTTGCATTTTGCAAAAGTGCTTGAATTTCATTTTGGTCACCTTTTCACCATTTCAAGACAGATATGTTCATGGGAGTTCTGTACAAAGATGCATGAGGAGGTTGTTCCTAGAAAAGACCTGTTGCTGCAGGTATGTATACCTTACTTAGATTTTGTAGATAAAAATTGTGTAGGCCTCGGACTCTTAACTTTTGACCTCTTAATGGGGGATTATGTTCAAACTGCAGGCACAACAATTGGCAAAACTCGTCAAGGATTGTGAGCAGGAAGGATTTGAAAAGAGTGCAACAAATTTCAAAGCCTACTGTAATGAGTAAGCATATGTCTCTGCTGTGATTTACTGCGCTTTGCTACTACCTGTGTTACATGTGAAGTTTGCTTGTCGACAAGTGGAGAGCTGGAGAATTTTTGGAGATATATACTTTCAGGCAGAAAGAGGATATCATACTTGCTGACCTATTGAAGGTTGTGCTGAAAGGAATTTTGATGTTTTTTTTAAGGTTGTATTGAAGTACAAAGGTGTGGCAACAAGACGTGTGATTGGCTGAAATGCTGCAGTTGCACATGCAAATAGAGTTCTTTTAGCTCAAAGAGAAGGTACATGAGATGGAGAGACTACAAAGAAATCAAGGAAGAGGTCAAGGAACTGGACTGACAGAGGGAATGAGGAGGTGAAGGTGCTTGTACATGCAAGGGGAGAAAGGGATTGGCGAATGCACCTTTAAGACGCAAACAATGGGTAGGGCACAATGAAGGTGATGGTTCAAGAGAGATGGTGCATGGAGCTCTTGTCTAAAGATGTTCACCAAATTGTAGACCTTTTGAACAACTTTGATTGGGAGAGCCATATGTGGAAACTTATCTACTTAACCTTGACGCTAATAAAAAGATAACTGAAAGAGAAGATAGAAATGATAAAGATTGAGACAAGTACTAGAATAAACACACCAAGATTGAATTCACTATTGAATTAATGACAGAGTACCATGTGTTTATGTACAACATGAGGGATGAAGTAGGTGTGATTTGGGACTACTTTTAGGTGACTGATCGAGGAGAAGTAGATCCCACTGATCTAGGGTAGGGGACTAAAGTTGGTGAATCTAACTAGATCTAAATCTAGGTGAATCTAATTCACCATTACATTTCAACATCCCCCCTTAAGGGTAGATTAGATTGTTGACTGAACTGCATCCTCCCTTCAACAAGCTAAGCTAGGCAGCATTGGCAACTATGGGTGGAGAGACAATCCAATGTAGAATGTGCATTGCTTTGGTCCTGGAATAGATTTGGTGAGGAAATCTGCCCAATTGGTCTATAGGAACATACTCCAAAGATGTGAAACTCTTAGTGACAAGCTCCTTTAGAAAGTGATAGCCAATTCGCACAAGTTCGATTTTGGGGAAAAGCTGGGAATTTCGGAGAGTTTGATAGCGGATTTATTGTTGTAGTAGAGGCAGATGGGCGCCGAATTAATGGTTACATGGAAGCTGAACAGACTTTTGCCACTTTGTTTGCCAAGAAGTTGGCCCACGTGATAGCATAATCACATAACCGACCGTAGACAAGAAATTGTTACATCCGAGACATCAAGATGGGCGCTTGAGCTATCTTGGCGTGTGAACTAATCTTGCGTGTGAACGCACCCTTAGTTGATGGGAGGTTAAGAAGTCCTATAAATAGTATTGCGGTCTCATTTGGTAGCTCTACCCACACACCCGCTTGGCGTGGGCTGGTGGTATGGGACTCCATCCCTTGTGGTAGAGGATTGCCCGTTAGATGCAACTTGCAGTATTCACCAAAAACTTTTGTAGGAACCAATGGAAAAAAGGAAAGCTTTGAAAATCTACCGGTTTTTAGAGAAATTTAACCAGCTTTTACACTAAAATCCTCAAAATTCAGCTGGTTTCCTTCAAGGCAGCCCTCAAAACCAACCAGAAATTTTCAATCTTTGTCCTTTTAAAATACACTAAAGGCTGGTTTTCTGTGAACACTGGATGCAAGCTCCTAGGCTCGAGGGTGAGCCCATATTGGCTCTTATTGCTGGGAAGTGAGTCTGATGTCCGCTCTCTATGCTTGTCTTTAAGTGAGTATGGCACGTCATGTGTGCAAGTTGGATCTGGCGAGGGAGTAACATTGGTATCAAGGCTTCTTCCTGCTCGTACATACGTCATGGCAATGTGCAAAAAACCATTAGAGCTCATAAGGCAGTGATGGCATAGCTTGACAGGTTCTATACCCTCTTGTTTAGGGTGGTATGGGACGCTACTAGCAAGAGAAGAAAGCAAGGGGGGACACATTCAATTCGATGGTGAGAATCTATGCCAAGTCTTTTTTCCTTTTTGTGATTTGCACATGGATTCTTGTGTGTGGAGGTCGATGCTAGCGACAATCACATGGTTGTTGGGTGTGCTTTTCAAGTTTTAGCTAATCTCTTGGTTGTTGTTTATGAACCATACGGCAAGTGAAATCTGTCCTAGGTTTCACTGGATTGTTCAAGAAATTCATCAAAGACTATGCCAAGATTGTCAAATCTCTTACGCATTTGCTAAAGGGCATTAAAAGCACAAATCATAGTGTTAATCTATCTATCACGTCGACCGATGAGCTCGATCAATAATTTCAAACGTTGAAGTAACTCGTTACATCTGCATGGATGTTGCAGATAGTGGATCCGAATAAACCCTTTGTAGTGAAAACGGAGGCCAACAATTATGCCATGGGTGCTGTTCTCTATCAAGATGGTTGACTTGTAGTATTTGAAAGTCGCAAGCTCACAAACATGCAAACCCGTTACTCCACATAGGAGAAGGAATTGTTGACAGTCATCCATGCATTGAACATTTGGCGTCATTACCTCTATGGTGCCCGCTTCATAGTATGGATTGGCCACCATTCATCAAAATATTTATGTGATCAGCCTGACCTTCGAGGTCGCGAGGCAAGGTGGACCAAGCTCATGTAGGAGTTTGACTTTCAGATATGCTACCGTACCAATGCGGTGGCTGATGCCCTTAGTAGGATCTTGGAGATGAATGATCTTTCGTACATTGAAATCTCGATTGATTTCTATATTTCTCTCAAAGGGCGTTGCCAAACAAAACCTCACTTTGGTGAGATTTGGCGATGAGTCCAAGAGGGATTACGTAGCTTGGAGAGCAATGGCGGTCTGAACGCGCATCTGTTGGCTACGCAGAGGAGGGTAGCGGAAAAGTATTCCATTCGTGGTGGATTACTTTTTAAGCAAGGCAAAAAGTGTGCCCGTTGATGAGATATCTGCAAGAAAATTTTGTTTGAGTGTCACAATGCTCCAAGCACGGGACACCGTGGTATACACCATACTTTGGCTTTAGTAAGCCGATACTTCTATTGGCCGTACACGACTACTACCTTCTCTGCAAATTCCTTAAAAGAAATAGACTATCATCTCTATGGAATTTGTAATTGGATTGCCTCGGACTAATCGTGGTCATGATGCCATTTAGGTGGTGGTTGACAAACTCACAAAAATGACACGTCCTATTCCTACTAGCACTACTGTAAATAGCCATGAGTTAGCTCAACTCTTTGTGGAGCACTTATATAAGTTATATAGTGTGGCCAAGGAGATTGTTAGTGAGTGTGATCCTAAGTTTTTGGGCAATTTCTGGCAAACGGATTTCTAGAAACTGGAGACCCGCTTGGCTATGTTGTCCTTGGATCATCTTGAGACCGATAGATAGATTGAATGCCCTAATCAAACCATGGAGGATACGCTATGTGCATATGTCTCCTACGGTCAATATGTTTGGGAATATCATCTCCCATAGATTGAATTCGCTTATAACGATACTAAGCACTCGTCTACATGCTAAAGCCCATTCATGCTTATGTACGGTTATGAGCGGAAACCACCAATCGCCAAGGGGGCTAAGGACCGCTTTGCCGCGAGTCCGCTTAGGGGTCTGGGGAGCACTTGAGGAGTGGTTTGGAGGAGCACCAACCCACTTGCATGGAGGAGCGCTTGAGACAACCACTTGTTTGGAACCCCATTGTAAGGTGCAACGGAATGATTGTTTGCACTTTGCTCAAGATGAGTGCTCCGAACTATGCTCAAGGTTCCTTTTGTTCTTATGGAAGGGAGAGCCTTCCGTTCTTAATGAGAGAATGCTATGATCACAAACAAAGTGAATGGACACTGTGCGTGCAAGTGTATGAGACTGAGAGATAGAGAGAGAAGAGAGATACGACACCAGAGACGTTGTAAAACCCTCCTCTGAAGGCCCCACTTTCGTCGGCGAGAGTGGTCTACTTATGATTGCACAATCTGGTACAAACTAAATGCATGGGACTGATGCGCATCTAGGCTGTGACGACGATGACGACGGGAATGACGACACTGGTCTAAGGGCTGAAATCTGCAAGTGAGTATCTGCTGTCCAAAAACACTATGGGCTGAAATCTGCGACTAGTCCAAAAACGCTGATTCTTGGACTCTGTAGGTCTTTGATGCTGAAAATCTTCAGGTTTAGGCTGAAAACTAAGGTTCTTAAGGGCTGAAACTGAGGGTCTTTCAGGGCTGAATCTGCTACTCTTTAGGGGCTGAACTTGATGGTCTTTCTACTGCTGAAGAATCGCCAGGGTTGAAGATTGCAAAGGCTGAAATCTGCATACGCTGGGATCCAAAAACGCTAGCTGATGGGGTTTCTGTGGCGATGATGCTGAGGCAAAAATGCCAGTTGTGGTAGGCTAGGGCGATGATGCCTTGTTGAGAAAACGCTAGAGGATGCTGATGAAGAAAAGGCTAGCATGGGGGAAGGTTCTTCTTGCTTGGAGGAAATCCACCAAGGTCTTGTTGGAGAAGTTGCCTACTGAGCTTGGCTCCTGTTGCCTCTTCTGCCATTTAGTGCTAGTCTAGGTTTGCTTATATACAAACTTACTGAATTTGCCCTACCTACTTTCCAACAAAAGTCACTTAAAAATAATAAGTGAAAAATGTCAAAAATAGGGAAAATAGGCTAAATGTACTGGAAAATTTCCCTGAAGGATTCTGATGGGAATGCTTATGATCATGTTGTGTGCAATCAGAGGATATGCATCTACACTAAGTGACTGGGCATGCACGGTCTACGAATAGACTCACAAAAGTGCCAGATCACTTCTAATCTAGACTGACTGGATTGATTGAACCCTGATCATGCTGTAGCTTGTCCACGGACACATAGGGTTGGATGTGTCACGTGACATCCCCTCCTTTTCAAAGTGAGGTACTGGTACCGAACTGTATGGCGTCGAGGGAGATCGCCAATAGCATCCGGAATCCTGGAAGGGACTCTTCGCCGGCCCACTCTAATGTGTGGGTGGTGCGGTAATTGAACTTCAAAAAGGTCTGCAACGCTTGCTTCTTTGGACCGCGCCGAAAGTGAGTCTTTTGTGGCTCCTTTAATGCTTCAACTTTGTTGAGAGTCATGCTTCTTTCTTCTTCAAGAATCTCCATGGCTGAAGACATGCACGGCCTGCTCACAAGCTCACAAAGGTGCCTTAACACTTCCTAAGCTGACCTGAACCCTAGACCTGAGATAGCTTGTCCACATGCGCCCTCATTATGGCATCAATGAAGTCCCATTGCACAATGTCAAAAGCCTTCTCAATATCAACTTGCATGACCAGCACATCTTGTTGCGTGTACTTAATGTCAATCATAACATTAGCCAAATTGTCCATGATTTGACGACGAGGGATGAAACCATTTTGAGCCTCGTGAAGTCTTGTATATAGATGGTCCTTAATGCGATGCAACAACATTTTAGCCAGTATCTTGTAAACCACCGGTATCAAAGTTATGGGCCGCCAATGAGAGAATTGCTTGCAAAGCGCTTGCTTGGGCAACAATTTAAGTAAACCCTCTTTCCATGATACTGGCAAATCCTGTTTCTCCCATGTCGCATTTAACATGAAAAGCAAGGGCTGTTCAAGAGCATCTTAAAAGGAGAGGAAGAATTCCACGGTAAGTCCGTCCCAACCGGGAGATTTCCAACGGCCCAATGCAAGCAACGCACCATGCAATTTTGAATCAGTGAAAGGATCCTCAAGGCATTGTGCATCGTGCGAAGACAGGATCGGTCGAACATAAGAAAGCAACAATTGACGCGCTTGGCAAGCTGCCGAAGATGGCTAAGATGGGGCAACAAACACCTGACGATAAGGTGAAACCCTAACATAAGCAAGTTTCTGCTTCGAAGAAGTCCAAGCACTCGAGGGAAGCATAACCCGCTTAATTGATTGTGAGACCCTAGTATGATGCAGATGGTTAAATTGTTTTTTTCGAAGCACAACCCTTATCCATAAAAGCCTGTTAACGCGCAGACGTCTGCCATTTAGCAATTTTCCACTCATCATTTTGTTGAATATACATATAAGCTTCACATAACTCCACCATTTCAGAGTCAGATAGTTGCCGTAAATCAACCAATTCTTGCAATTGTTGACTAACTTGTTTCGCATCAACGATGTCCCCCTGAATGCGTTGCATAATGCATGCCATAGTCACCAATAACACTTTGTACCCTCATGATAAAGCGATGCGAGGCAACATCCATATCAATATGCATGTGAGCCAGCAACGGGGGTGTCACGTGACACATCTAACCCTATGTGTCCGTGGACATGCTACAACATAACAGGGTTCAGTCACTCCAGTCAATCTAGATTTAGCAGTGATGTGGCACTTTTGTGAGTCTATTCGTAGACTGTGCATGCCTAGTCACTTAGTGTAGATGCATATCCTCTGGTTGCTGCGTTTAAGAGATTTCATGCATTTGTGACCACCCAAACTGGTAGAAAGCTAAAATGCTTGCGTACAGACAATGGGGGGGAGTACACAAGTGCTGAATTTAACAAGTTTTGTGAAAATTTGGGCATTAAGAGGGAGCTTACTGTGCCATACAGCCCCTCTGCTAATGGTGTGGCTGAAAGATTCAATAGGACACTTGGTGAGAGGGTGAGATGCATGCTGTCCACAGCTAATCTCTCTCATGGATTTTGGGGAGAAGCTTTGAAAACTGCAGTGCATATATGCAATCGATCCCCTCACATGTCTTTGAAAGGTGACATCCCTGAAGAGGTTTGGTCTGGCAAGCCTGCTTCATATGATCACTTACGCATTTTTGGTTGCGAAGCTTTTGTGCATGTTAGACCTGAGGTTGAGGAGTAAGCTAGATGCGAAGTCCATTAAAGGCCTCTTTATGGGATATGGTGAAGAAGGCGAAATGGGTTACAGGATTTGGTTACCTCAGCTCAAAAGGGTTGTACGCAGCCAGGATGTTGTTTTTAATGAGGCAAGGTTGCTTCAAAACAATTGTGCCTCAAAGCATGACCATAAAAGGGTGAAATTTCAGCATGACCAGCCACCTGTTAGGTCTATTTTTGACCCTCAGAATGCACCACAAATGGCTGAAAATGTAGATGATCCAGTGGTGTTTGAGCCAGATGATGTTGGACAACACATTGAGGCTCCTGAAGGGCATTTGCAGCCAAGAAACAATGCTGAAAATGGTGCTGAAAATGATGTACAGCAGCCCATTGTTGATGATTTTGTAGTGCCACCTGATGTAAACCCATTGCCGGACAATGTGGATCATTGGGTGAGGCGGTCTACTCGTCAAAGACTGCATGTGAGTCGATATGACCCCTCTTTGCATTACATTGTGTTGATAGATGAGCGAGAGACTCTTACGTATAAAGAGGCAAAGACATGTGAGCACAGCGACAAGTGGGAGCTTGCTATGCAGGAAGAGATTAAAGCTTTGCATGCTAATCATATTTGGGATTTGGTTGAATTGCCCAATGGAAGGAAGGCTATTCCTAACAAATGGGTGTATAAAATCAAAACTGTTGATGCAAAACCCAAGTATAAGACAAGGCTTGTGGCAAAGGGATATGTTCAAACTAAGGGCATAGACTTTCAGGAAGTGTTCTCTCCTGTTGTGAAGATGACCACTTTGCGTGTATTGTTTGCCATTGTGGCCCCTCTTGATTTGGAAATGGACCAAATGGATGTACATACCGCTTTCTTGCATGGTGATGTGGAAGAAGAGCTTTACATGAAGCAACCCGAGGGTTTTGTCATCCTTGGCAAGGAACATTTGGTATGTATGCTCAATAGAAGCTTGTATGGGCTGAAACAATCATGTAGATAGTGGTACAAGAAGTTTGATTGCTTCATGCTTCAACATGGTTACAAAAGAAGCCATGCATACCATTGTTTGTATACCAAACGTGATGAGGATGGCAGCCCGATCATTCTTGTGCTCTATGTAGCCGATATGTTGATAGCTGCAAAGAAAAGAAGCACTGTAGATGCTCTTAAAGGGCAGCTGAAATCTGCGTTCTCAATGAAAGACCTTGGGCCAGCTGAACATATACTTGGAGTGCGTGTTACACGGCAAAGAGACAAGTGCCTATTGTATTTGTCGCAAGAAAAGTACATTGAAAAGGTGCTGGACAGATTTAACATGGCTGAAGCAAAGCCTCTTGGTGTGCCATTACAGCCATATGTCAAGATCTCCAAGGATGATTGTCCCAAGTCAAAGGAAGAAGCCAATGACATGCAAAGTGTGCCTTATGCTTCAGCTTGTGGTTCACTTATTTATGCTATAGTTGGCATAGCCTATGCAGTGGGAGTTGTGAGCCGATTCACGGCTAATCCAGGCAGATTGCATTGGGATGCAATAAAGTCCATTATGAGGTACTTGAAAGGGGCTAAAAACAAATGCCTCTGCTATGGTAAAGGACCAATGGAATTGAAAGGATTTGTGACTCTGACATGGCTGGTGATGTAGATACACGGAAATCCACAAGTGGCTATGTATTTACTCTTGCGGGAGGTGCTGTTTCATGGTGTTCTAGATTGCAAAAGATTGTTGCATTGTCTACGACGGAGGCTGAACATATTTCAGGCATTGAGGCTTCCAAAGAAGCTATTTGGTTAGCACGCCTATGCAGTGAGTTTGGTTTGCTTGCCAAGGCACCTATGCTTGGTTGTGATAGCCAGAGTGCCATATGTCTGGCAAAGAACGCCATGTTTCATGCATGCACAAAGCATATTGATGTGCGGTATCACTTCATACGAGAAGTGCTTGAGGATGGGCTTATTACATTGGTTAAGGTCCATACATCACAAAATCCAGCCGATGCTCTCACTAAGTGCTTACCCAAAGCACAACATCATCTATGTATAGAGATGGTGGGAGTCACGTAGCTTAAAGGCGCTATGCCTTTAAGTGGGAGGTTGTTGGATTAAAGGCAAATGGCCCCCTTTAATGTACATTTTAAAGGTTAGTAACCTTTGGCCAAGTTCACATTGAATGTGGCCACTAACTTATAAATTGGTCCTTATACAATAATAAAAGGGATAGTGAGTTTTTACAAACTCACTCACTTATTCCCTTTGAAGAAAGCGTGCCCTCTCTCTCTCTCTCTCCAACGATCTGCTAGCGCCTCCCCTCTTGCTGGCCTACGCCACTCCTCTCTGCACACACTCTGCACTTCCTCACGTGCTCTTTCACTTGCACACGCCGCCGCGCGCTCATCAATAGTCCTAGATTTTCGGCCATAGCGTTTTTATGGACAGCAAATAGAAGACCGCAGATTTCAGCCCTTAAGTCGTCGTCGTCATCCCCGCCGCCGTCACCGGCATAGTCCCAAGTTGCATTAGTCTCATGCATACCATTTGTACCAGATTGTGCAATCATAAGTAGACCACTCTCGCCAACGACAGTGGGGCCTTCGGAGGAGGGTTTTACAACGTCTCTGGTGTCGTATCTCTCTTCTCTCTCTATCTCTCAGTCTCATAGACTTGCACGCACAGTGTCCATTCACTTTGTTTGTGATCATAGCATTCTCTCATTAAGAACGGAAGACTCTCCCTTCCATAAGAACGAAAAGGAACCTTGAGCACAGTTCGAAGCACTCATCTTGAGCAAAGCGCAAACATTCATTCCGCTGCACCTAACAGGGGGAATAATGTCGGCAATCATGTGTCGAAAAACTTCATGAGTAAGATGGGCATTCTTAACATGCAACAAGCGTTTCTTAGAAAGAGGCCGATCACAAAGAGACTGCCCAAAGTACAAAGGCAACAAAAGAGAACAATGATCCGAGAACTGCACGGCGTAATCTATCGTCATATCGCATACATATTCTCCATATTGTTGCCCATTAAGCAAGTACCAACGATCCAACCGTGCTCTATAAGAAGAATGAGCAGCATGCTGAAAGGTAAATCCAGAAGCATTTGGATGCAAACAACGCCATAGATCAATCCTTTGAGCAAAGGCAAAGAGAAGATTCCATTCTTGCTTTTCCGCTAGCGACATATGCGAATTGTCTGTGGTACTATCATTCATATATATTGAAATCTCCACAGAGAAATGCATTGGGTGAGACTATATTTCTCGCCATAAAGCAACTCTTTGCCCAAAGGCCGTGTATGCATAAGTACCTCCAAATTCATGTACTTGACAATTCAACAAACATTGTACAACCATCCACCGGCCATGCGGATCGTTGTATAGCAGAACAGGCTGAAGCTCATGACGAACCAGCATCAATAAACCCGAGAAATCTTGCAAGCCATCTTACGCAATCCAATAACCGGCAAAATAGAAACATTGACCAACAAACTCGTGCTGATTATGCTCTTGCAAAACAACTATGTCTGCCCTACATGTATGTACATAGTGCCAGGTCACACGCCATTTGTCAGGGTTACATAACCTACGCACATTGTATGAGATGCATTTAGTGTGACTTTGCATTAGGAATCATATGTACAATAGGCAACATACATAGCAATCAAGTAGAGGTGCCCATAGACACGTCTCCATCCACTACATCCATATGAGGACCCAACCTCTGAGTCAATGCAGGAAACGTGTCCACAAGGTTCACATGCGAGGTGGAAGTCTCACCAAGGAGTACATCTTTATAAGAATGCATCACTTTTTCCCATGCATCAATCAATGTGCGATTGTCATTACATGGAAGTTACTTAAACGATGCATTCTTGTTGGCATTAACAGAAGGAACATAATTACGAGAAGAAAGATGGGTGCAAATCTTCATTGATTTTTTAGGTACCACCCATGAGTTGACATCAATAGGTCCAACATTTTTACCTTTCGCAGCAGTCCCATTCCCAGGATGAGTGAGTTGTGGTGTCTTGCCTTTCCCTTTTTCCACATTCGAAACCACCTTAGCAGTAGAGTCTCTATCTTGCTTAACTTCACCTGTAGGTTTACCTACAGGGATAGAGGTTGCAAGACCGGATCCGGACATTCAGATTGCATATGACCGAATTTGCCACACAAAAGTAGGAATTTGCAAATTTACTCCATTTAAGTTTACGGGGACGCTTGCCCACCCATGGATCTCCTGAATCAACCATAATTCCTTCAGGTGTTTGTTTGTGAGTGTCCTAAAGAATGCAAAACCTGTTGGTGTTTGCATCCAATCTTGGGGGACAAATGATCTTTACCAAGCTGTGCGGCCAACAAGGCAGGAAATGTGTCCACGTGCGAGGGAAATCAACAATTTCCACCCACACCGGGCATTTGTGACGAATAAGACTCTAGTAATCTTTAGTGAGTGTCTACAGTAGAACATTCGTCATCTGCGTATAGGGAGACATCTCAAGCAAAAGATTTATAGCTTCCGTATCTGCAAGCAAAACTTCATAAAATCCACGCGCCTCGAAGTAGACACCACGGACATCTTGTCGTTTAAGGAGAAAATCAAGCTGTGAAGGTTTTCGGTTTAGGAGCCATGTTGTAGAAGAACAGGGGTGCTGGAAATCAGCCCTTGGAAAGCGGCCCCCCCCCCCCCCCTCTCCTTTATTTTGTATTTTGAGGTTTAGTCCCTAACCCCTATCCAAGCGGGTGTGTAGACTGCACAGGCTGAAAGCTGAAAGCGTGCAAACTGCGCAAGCTGGGCGGGGATGAAGGCCTGAAAAGATCAGGCACACCGACTGAGGCTGAGGGGAGGTGTTAGCGAGCTGGGGCAAGGGCAGGCACGCGAGAGCGGCAGGAAGGAGAGAGAGAGAGAGAGAGAGAGAGAGAGAGAGAGAGAGAGATGCTAGTGATAGCAAAGGGAATGGCAGCAAGGGAGAGGAGGGCACCGCAATTAAGAGGCTGGCTGGCTGGCTGGCTACCGATATAGGCACTCAGCCCTACGTGGGCCAGCCCCAATTGATACCCCATGACCCCCAATCTGGAAAATATGCATGGACCATCTTCCATCATTTCAAAATGATGGATGTTCTGTGCATCCACCTCACATGGATGAGAGAGAGAGAGAGAGAGAGAGAGAGAGAGAGAGAGAGAGAGAGAGAGAGAGAGATGATGAAATGAAATGAAATGATATATTAACGTCTACAAAAGGCCAAAATGACCTATGAGACCAACTGATTACAATGATGAGTCTAGTATCAAGTCTGGGTAAAAACAAAGAAAACTACAAACTAAAAACTGAGATAGGAGTGCTACCGACTCCTATGGGTGGCTGGTAGGTTGAGCAATGGTATAATGCCACAAAGGTACAAAGTGGGGATAAGTGTCACCATGATACAATATAGCAGTAGCATGAAGCCTATCCTGATCGACACTCTGGATGTCGTGCTAGAATCCTGTGGATCCTCTGCCGCAATCTCCGCCATGCTGCGTGGCTCCCCTCCTCAGTCACGGTCGTCTCAATCTCCCCAACTCTATAGCTCGGTCAGTGAGAGTACCGCTGGTGTGTGTATGGGTGGGAACCGACCTCTATGATGGTGGTGTCCCCTCTGCCGCTGTGGTACTCAGACTGAAAAAATTTGAGATGCGTCTCTGGGGCATTCTCTGCCTATGCCCTCTCAATAGAGAGTCTCTATGTCTCTGTATCTCAAGTAGAAATAATAAGAGACATCTCTGATCTTGATATCTCATGACTCTATCTAACGAGTCAAAACCATCTCTGAATAAACAATGAAAGCGTCCCCGTATCTCATAGTAGACTGTGTAGTGACATATGTAGTGACTTTGTCTCTGGCTCTGCATGGCATAACTGACATATCCTACTGTCTGTTGGTATGCCTCTGAATCTACCTGTCTCAATCCCAAGTTGGTGTGAAGATGTGTGAATCTGGCCTATGGCACATCGTAACACATGAGATGGATGTTTGTCCATGTAGTTGGGCCGTGTGACAAATCCGTCTGTCGTGAGTTGGAGAAGATGCTCTCTATAGAAAGCCCTCTTCGTACACAACTCTCGTGATGGCTCTATCCATGTCCTCTTACTATCAAGCTGGATAAGATACTGCCGAATGAGTAGTAATCTCCATCCGTATAAGAGCCAAAGATGGTGCATCAAGAGAATACTGGAAAGGGGGCAGCCTGTCCATGCTGAAACCATGCCTCTGAAACCATGAGCTCATCTGTGCATTACAACATGATGTATCTCCCTGTAGTGCCAATTGTCTGGATAACTCAAGAGCAAGCCTAGCATACCTGTCCCTGGTGGTGTCCCATAAGCTGTGTACAAATGATACTGATCTGGTGAGTGCCTCAACCATCATAGGTGGGGCAGCCAGCTCCGCTCGTATGATATCATGTGGAACTGAGGCCTTGGCTCTAATCAGCCTAGAAATCATAGATACCAAGGGCCTCTCCATATTACTTTATCCAGCACTGTCAACAGACGGTCCCCAAACCTGAACCCCGTAGTGCATTACTGAAGCGACCAAAGTGTCGAACAGCCAGAGCTTTGTTCGAGGTTCTTGGAACTAAACGTGCGAACAAGTCCTTTCTAAACCGCATAGGCACGAGTCAATCTAGTGTCTGCTGCCACTTTCAGTGTGAACCTTGGTCCACTAAAGACCACCCCAAGATATGTGTATGCATCAGTGTACTCCATACTGTCTTGACCATATGTGAATGTAGGTGTTGATCGCCTAACCCACTGTGGCGTGGTATTAAATACCATGACCTTGGTTTTACCAAGGTTGACAGACAATCCACTATCCCCTACAAAACTATGCAATGCGTCCAAATGTCTCTGCATACCCTTTGGTGAGTCTGATATCGACACACGATATCGTCAGCATACAATAAAAGAGGGATCCATGTCCCTACAAGCTGAGCACCTCTATCTGCTCCTCTGTCAATATAATCATAGACCTCATCAACATACATACCAAATAAAGTAGAGGACAATGGGCATCCCTGTTTCACTCCGATAGTGGAGTGAATGTCACGTGACACATCCAACCCAATGTGTCCGTGGACAAGCTACAGCATGATTAGGGTTCAGTCAGTCAAGTCAGTCTAGATTAGAAGTGATGTGGCACTTTTGTGAGTCTATTCGTAGACCGTGCATGCCCAGTCACTTAGTGTAGATGCATATCCTTTGGTTGCACACAGCATGATCATCAGAATTCCCATCAGAATCCATTAGAATCAGTTAGGGGAAGTTTCCAGTGCATTTAGCCTATTTTCCCTATTTTTGACATTTTTCACTTATTATTTTTAAGCGACTTTCCAACAAAAGTAGGTAAGGCAATTTTGCTAAGTTAATATATAAGCAAAACCAAGTTAGCACTTTCTGGCAGTAGAGGTAGCAGGAGCTTCCCGCTCAACAGGCATTCTTCTCAGCAAGAACCCCCAAGTATCATCAACCCTCGCGTTTTTGGACATCCTCAGCACCTCCCCATCCTTGGCGTTTTTTCAGCTTTGCAACATTGCCAGCAATCCCCAATACCTAGCGTTTTCCATCAACATCTCAGCCAGCGTTTCCTCAAGCAGCAGAAAGACATAGCGTTTTTGACATCAACAGAATCGCCAGCACATCAGCCTTGCGTTTTTGCAAGAGGTAGCGTTTTCAGCCCTTGATCATTGGCAGCACAAAACGCAGCAGATGGTCAGCGTTTTCAGCCTTCTTGGACAGCAGCAGATTCAGCCCTAGATGCATGCAGAAGACCCCCATTTTCAGCCCTAAAAAACGCAGCCAAAACAGTCATTTTCAGCCACCGAAACAGCCCCGAAATTCAGCAGTTAGAAGACCACAGATTTCATCCCTAAAGTCGTCGTCGTCATCCCCGTCGTCGTCATCGGCATAGTCCCAAGTTGCATCAGTCCATTGCATCCGCATTGTACCACTTTGTGCAATCATAAGTAGACCACTCTCGCCGACGAGAGTGGGGCCTTCGGAGGAGGGTTTTATGTCTCTGGTGTATATCTCTCTTCTCTCTCTATCTCTCAGTCTCATACACTTGCACGCACAGTGTCCATTCACTTTGTTTGTGATCATAGTACTTTCCATTAAGAATGGAAGGCTCTCCCTTCCATAAGTACTAAAAGGAACCTTGAGCACAGTTCGGAGCACTCATCTTGAGCAAAGCGCAAACATTCATTCCGCTGCACCTAACATTGGTATCAGAGCTTTGACAGTGTTCTGTATCACTCAAGGAAAGAACCACAAGAATCACAAGAATTCTTTTTGCTTGTTGCGGTCGCACGAACCCAAGTTTGCTTGGGCGTGTTGATTCCTAATCGTGTTGTTGAAGAGTGACAGGAATCCCAGGAAAGAAGGGCTTGTCCAACCTTCCCTTGTGTCTCTTTTCACTCATTAAGAGCGGACCGTGCACTTAGCGGCCGGCCAATCGACGTGATGTGGGAAAAAGCAACCTTGGTGTGAGTGCAAGGCCGCCAAGGGGTGCGCCTGTAGAAAGGAGTAGAACTCGGGTGAAGAGAAGATTCTTCTCAAATGCGATTTGCAAGCAAAAGAAAACCTCAAGATCCTCAAGAACCCAAGAGTCCAAGAACCGAAGACCCTCAAGAACCCAAGTTCCTCGTGCACTTACGAACCAAAGATCATAGTGCATGGTCGTCACCCGAAGCGGAATGGATACTTCGCATACAGGTGATGAGCATGAGAGAGGCGACGAAGAATTTTTCCCACCAGGAGGCTTTTTCCACCCTCCCCCTTCGCCATCTATGCCACCAAGTGTACCAAACCCTATGGAGGAAATGGTCAAGCAAATGATGGCCATGATGGACAAACAAGAAGCAAATCGCCTTGCTAGGGACCACGAGCAAGAAGCAAACTGCCTTGCTAAGGACCGCGAGCAAGAAGCAAATCGCCTTGCTTTAGAATGCGAGCGCGACGCACGCAAAGAAAGAAAACAACAAAGAAAGACGGAAGAGGCAGCTCAAAGAGCGGCCTTGGAGATTGAGCGTGAGGCTCAACGAGAACTACGCACTCAAGAATTGATTCGACAAGTACTTGCCTCGAGACCGAACCACCCAAAGATTGTGGGAGTTCATCAAGTGGCGCAAGCCACGATACGGATTCCAACCATCCAGTCACAGAGAAGTTGACTTTCAGTAGGTATGACGGTAAGCTGGTGATGCCATTAATTGGTACCACGCATGGCAAGAGGCACAGTTAGCCGTGCACCTAGAGGAAGCTGACGAATTCACGCCCCTTTCCTTCAATTGGGCTGATTTCCAGGACAAGCTCAAGGTGCGGATTATGCCACCTTAGTACCTCACACGATTTGCGCGCTCTCAAGCAAAATGGTATGCCGGTTATGTCTTTCTCTAATCGTGTTTTGCAGCTAGGTACCTAATTACGCAAGTCGGATGATGAACGCAAAGAGGCATTTCTCTTTGGATTGGATGAGCATATCAAGTACGATGTCGAGGTGCTCGATCCAATCGATCTCAACAAGGCAGTAGCGATTGCTCTCGCACATGAGATGAAGCACAACAAGGGAAAGCCTAAGGACAACAAGACTTCCACAAGTATCTCGTAGACTTCTCAGAATCCTCATAACAGTAAGAACGGTAAGAATGGTAAGAATGGTAACTCTTCTAACCAATCTTCCAACAGTCTCTCAGAAAAGAATTCTGCCACTGAATTCAAGGGCAAGGCTAACACAATTGCTAAACCTAAGCTTACTCTAGATGAAAAGGTAGCACAAGGAATTGTAGTTGGATACATCACGTCGGAAGAGCAAAGCACTTATTCTAAGGAAGGTCGTTGTTTTCATTGTCACATTAAGGGTCACATAAAAAGAACATGTCCTAAGCTTGAATCGAATGCATCTAAAGAATCCACAGAACCCACTTCCTGTGTCAATGCAATGAATGATAACACGAGTGTACCCCACGTTTCTCTTGACCCTCCCATTGATGATTCTCTCATTAAATGTTATGGTCGTACGTCGGGGCAACGTTTTGTCATATTGTTTGACCCAGGTAGTATGCATGATGTGATCAGTCCCTCTCTTGTTGAGAGAGCCCGCCTCGAAGTTAGTCCGAGCTCCTATCGAGGTCTCTGGCTTTGTTCCCGGTATAGACGCTCTCATCACGGAGGAGTGCCTTGATGTGTTGTAGGAGTTCAACAAGCCGCCTTCACTAGAAGATTTGTTGTTTCTTCTCTCTCAGGATGTGATATGATTTTGGGCATTCGATGGTTTCATGATAATAACGCTCTCATGGATTTTGCGGCTAACACTTTAACTCTCAATGCCAAAAGGAATTCTCCTATTGTCATTCATGGAGAGATCATTGTTCATTCTCCATCTCTCATTGCTAATATGTAGGACAAGATTGAAAGGATTCCGAAGAAGGAGACTCTCTCAGTCTCTTTTTCTCCAAAGCATGACACACATGATTTGCATGATGATTTGATTGACAATGATCAGCATGATGATTTGGATAATAAAGACAAGCATGATGATTTGCATGATCAAGATGTGATTTTTCACAAGCATGATGAGTTGCATAACAACGATGTGATTGTTCACAAGGATGATGTGTTAGTTGATGCTTTTTCTAGCGAAGCTAACCTCGTTGCAGATTCGATCAATCACGAAGAATCGATCTTGGCTCTTGATCCTAGGTCCAAAGAACCCTCACAGGAAGTATTATGTGTTCTCATGATTGATACGCACACATTGTTCGAATGTTTCATTCGTGATCGTTTCCTGTATTTTAGTCAGCCTCGTTATGTGATCCCTTTTCCTAGGCATGACATATTGTATGTTGAGCACGTTTCTCTCATGGATGAGCACGAATGTATGCGGATTTTTCGTGAAAAGCTGAAAAGTATGTATGTAAGGAAGTCACATTCCATGTCTCTTCCTTGGCATGACAGTTTCCGAACGAGCACATGAAAGTATGAGCACCAAGCGTGGGCATTTCCATTGTGTTTTGCCACAGTTGATTGCTCTAGATCATAAGAGAAAGATTCGATCTCATTGTTTGCATGTGTTTGATGAATGGGTTGTCACTCCATCTCTATGTTCATCTACATTGTATACACTGCCTTTAGCGAAGACAAGATTTTTTCCACTCACTTTACATGGAATGGGTATGTTCATGGTTTTGTGTTGGAAATGGTTTCATGAATTTTCAGCCATGGAGATTCTTGAAGAAGAAAAAAGCTCGACTCTAGACGAAGTTGAAGCATTGAAGGAGCCACAAAAGACTTTGAGTCGCTTTCGGCGCGGCCCAAAGAAGCAAGCGTTGCAGACCTTTCTGAAGTTCAAGTACCGCACGACCCACACAGCAGAGTGGGCCGGCGAAGAGTCCCTTCCAGGATTCCGGATGCTATTGGCGATCTCCCTCGACGCCATATAGTTCGGTACCTCACTTTGAAAAGAAGGGGATGTCACGTGACACATCCGACCCAATGTGAATGTGTCCGTGGACAAGCTACAACATGATCAGGTTCAGTTAGTCCAGTCAGTCTAGATTAGAAGTGATCTGGCACTTTTGTGAGTCTATTTGTAGACTGTGCATGCCCAGTCACTTAGTATAGATGCATATCCTCTGGTTGCACACAGCATGATCATCAGAATTCCCATCAGAATCCATTAGAATCAGTTAGGGGAAGTTTCCAGTGCATTTAGCCTATTTTCCCTATTTTTGACATTTTTCACTTATTATTTTTAAGTGACTTTCCAACAAAAGTAGGTAGGGCAATTTTTCTAAGTTAATGTATAAGCAAAACCAAGTTACCACTTTCTCGCAGAAGAGGCAGCAGGAGCTTCCCGCTTAACATGCATTCTTCTCAGCAAGAACCTCCAAGCACCATTAACCGTAGCGTTTTTGGACATGCTCAGCATCTCCCCATCCCTGGCGTTTTTTCAGCTTTGCAACATCGCAAGCAATCCCCAATACCTAGAGTTTTCCATCAACATCTCAGCCAGCGTTTCCTCAAGCTGCAGAAAGACATAGCGTTTTTGAAATAAGCAGAATCGCCAGCACATCAGCCTTCCATTTTTGCAGAGGTAGCGTTTTCAGCCCTTGATCATTTGCAGCACAAAACGCAGCAGATGGTCAGCGTTTTCAGCCTTCTTGGACAGCAGCAGATTCAGCCCTAGATGCATGCAGAAGACCCCCATTTTCAGCCCTCAAAAACGCAGCAAAACAGTCATTTTCAGCCACCGAAACAGCCCCGAAATTCAGCAGTTAGAAGACCACAGATTTCAGCCCTAAAGTCGTCGTCGTCGTCCCCGTCGTCGTCATCGGCATAGTCCCAAGTTGCATCCGCATTGTACCACTTTGTGCAATCATAAGTAGACCACTCTCGTTGACGAGAGTGGGGCCTTCGGAGGAGGGTTTTACAACGTTTCCGGTGTCGTATCTCTCTTCTCTCTCTATCTCTCAGTCTCATACACTTGCACGCACAGTGTCCATTCACTTTGTTTGTGATCATAGCACTTTCCATTAAGAACGGAAGGCTCTCCCTTCCATAAGAACTAAAAGGAACCTTGAGCACAGTTCGGAGCACTTATCTTGAGGAAAGCGCAAACATTCATTCCGTTGCACCTAACAGTGAACTATGTCAGATATCCCCTCTGATGTGCATACATGACCCATCACTGAATTTTACAATGCCATAACCCCCATATCAGCTCTGTGGGTACCCCCAATTCCATAAGTCGGCGCATCAATCTAGCCCTCGGTACTGTGTCAAAAGCTTTGCGGAAGTCCACAAAGCTGCAATATATCCGTCTACCATGTGCTCGACCTCCTCAATGATAGCTCTGAGTGTAAAGACATGATCCAGTGTGGAGAAACCCCTCCTGAAACCAGCCTGCTCAGGTGCTCGTATGTCCATAGTCTCTGCCCAACTGCTCAGCCTATGCTCAAGGATGGATGCATACAACCGTGCCAGTGTGTGTCCTACCATGATATGGTAATTCCCCGGCACTGTGGGGTCTCATGTCTTGAAGATAGGTACAATAGTAGATAATCTCCAAGACTCAAGATAGCCCTCACACGTGACACGGTTGAATAACCGTGTAAGCATCTCTGCCAACAAGTCCCCAGCATGTACCAAACCCTATGATCCTGTGCCCGTTTGGTCTTCATCCTATCAATGGCCTCCTTTACCATCTCAGTGGTAAAGAAGGTGCTCGTAGTCGGACATGGCTGTGGTGGATCTGATAGTGGTGGCTGTCAAGGTACAATGTATAAAGATGCTGCATACTGCCCCCATATCTCTGTAGAAGTAATCACTGGTGGGGCAGATTGTCCATGAAATAGACGCCAAGCCTCTCTTGAATCTCTACTAAGGAAGAGCTGATATAAATCTTGCTCCATCTGGACCAAGAAAGCTCGCTTCTTCCGTCGCACTAGTCGTCGTGTAGCAATACGAGACTGTCTATAGTTGATCACTCCCAAAGCAAGCTCCGCTGTATCTGAGCTCTCCTCTGTCGACACTCCTCATTATACCAGCTGTTCTGAGGCATGTGCCCAGAACGACGTCTCTAACCAGGTTGAGTATGTGGGTATGCCTGTGTCGCTGTCCCATGGAATGTCACTGTCAGCATAGATGTGATCTCCTTCATTGTGTATAGTGGCTCTGATGTGCCTAAAAGCCTACGTATCTCCTCTGCATAGACTGAGTCAGTCTTTGGTGTAAAAGTATAGCGTGGATGTCTACCACCCCGTGAGGCCTGAGATGTATTGTACTCAAAGGAGACTGATAATGTCAAAAGTGCATGATCAACTGCTATCCCAACATGGCCCCACAGTGAAATCCTGAATGTGAGAGATAAAGCTCGGATGTGTCAGAACTTAGTCTACGGTACTGGACCCATGTCTGTGTGGAAAACAAGTAAAACCTGTAGACGATAGGAAAGTCGGTAAGCCATTCAGTATGGCTAAACTGTGAATAGTCGTCATCTCCCTTAGGTATCTCTTATACTCTGTATGCTCTCTGTCGTGTGAGCATCTCTTAAGCCCCATCTCCTCTGGCTCTAGCTCTCTGAGCATCTCCTCTGAGGTGTCATAGAAAACCGTCTGTGAACTACCTGTACGGGCATTGAAATCCCCCAAAAGTATGATGTCTCCATCCTTGGAGAACTCCCAGATATCATCATCAAGTACAGAGTAAGGAGACTGTCCTGTGGGTGAAGCATATACTGAAGTGTTGGGAGGAAAATAGCATATGGCGATGTACAAGAAACGTCCAGTCTCTGCCCTTAGCCTCACCCACAAGTATCTGGCCTGACTATCTCTCCGAACTATGTGCAGTAGTGGCTGGAGCTCCTCTCTGAAAAGAACTGCTACACCTCCTGATCCTCTAGTCCCATGCTCAGAACTGGTGCATGTCCGGCAAGCTGTAACCCATCTGTATCCTGATATATGCGGCATCAACTGTCCTGGAGCCTGATGAGTCTCTGAGTAGAAAATAATGTCTCTGTCTCTGAAGCTGTCCTCAAAGGCCCCCACATCAAGTCTATACGAACCATTACAGTTCCAAACCGCCATCTTGAGAGTGGTCCCATAGGTCTCGCACCGTCATGTAGAGCGGTGTTCCGTAATCACTACTCGTCCATTTCTGTAGAAGGCTGACTTTCCCTTCTCCCTTGCTGCTATAATCTCCGGCATGACCTCTCTCATATGTGCAAGCTGTGAGAGGGTAAGGTCATCTCCTAAAAAGAACCTGTTTTCTTGAGGGTTGGCCTGTTCTTTAAAAAGTCTTTCTTTTCTTCCATGGAGGGAAAGCGCAAAATGAGAGCCTATTCTTTTGAACTCTCCCCATTGCCTTCACTCTTCTTGCCCACTCTCCAAGCTTGTGTGTGCGAGGGCTTCTCCACCCCCATCATTGACATGAGGCTCTTCACCTCTTGGTCCACCTTATTTGAATCTTTTAGGCCGGTCACTCTCACGTGTAGAGCGTGTACCCTTCTTCGTTGTTCCTCTTTAAGTGTCTGGTTGATGATGTCGGGTGTAGTCGGAATCTCCTTGTCCTTCCCCTTCTTGACAACTTCAATCCACTTTTCAGCCTCTTCCACCTTCTTTTGCGTTTTGGAGAGAACCTCCACCATGAGGTCTTCTTTTCTCCTTCCTCCTTTATTTCTTTGACTTGTGCTCGTATACTATTCAGCTCATCTATCATTGATGGCTGAATTTCTCCATTTTCAAGGTGTCCTCTCTCTTTGGTTTCGTCGAGTTCCTTCCGAAGGGCTGAGATGCTATCTTTTAGAGCTTGAATTTCAGCCCGGAACTCGTTGCGCTCTAGTTCCCTTTCCCTCGCCTGTCCCTCCCTCTTTTTCCATTCAAGAATTGAGTTCTTCTCTTTCTTCCACTCATCCATGTGAGCTTTGCATTCTTTTTCAACTCTCTTTCAATGGCTGTCATCCTCTTGCTTGTGACCATGTAGTGCGCCCCCATCTTTCTTGCCTACTTGTTTCACTTCCAAAGAGAGAGAGAGAGAGAGAGAGAGAGAGAGAGAGAGAGAGAGAGAGAGAGAGAGAGAGAGAGAGAGAGAGAGAGAGAGACCTGAAAAAGAAATTGGAAGCTGCTCTCGGTAGCGACGCAACTATGATCATCGAATTTGTTTCAAAATCAAAGTGCTGGAGTTGTGGCTCATCATCCTCATGTTGCAAGTGATTGGCTCCTTGCTGTGAGGTCTCCTTTGCGCAGATGATGACCTTCAAAGTGAGAGCGAGCACGCAAGTGATGACCTTCAGATATAATAGACACCAGTGCAGCAGAAAACAAGGTCGAGGAGATTGCCAGAGAGATGCAAGAGAGAGAGTGTGAAAAGCCTGCGCCTCTGCCTCTGTTTTGCCCTGCACGCGAGACAGCCTGCGTCTCTGCCTCTGCCCTGCCCTGTGCGCAAGACAGCTTGTGTGAGTACTGCGCAGTGCGTTCCCAGCTCCCTGTCGCCCTGTCCCTGCACGCACTGCTGTTGTAACAGAGAAAGAGATGCTGCGCGTCCCCTTCTCCCTGCCGCCTTGTCCCTGCTCGCGCTGCTGCTGTTTCAGAGAGAGAGAGAGAGAGAGAGAGAGAGAGAGAGAGAGAGAGAGAGAGAGAGAGAGAGAGAGAGAGAGAGAGAGAGAGAGAGAGAGAGAGAGAGAACCTGTGCGCGCTGCTGAACCAGCTCCTGAGAGAGAACCTGCGCGTTGCTCCTGGGAGAGAACCTGCTCGCGTTGCTGCTGAGAGAGAGAGAGAGAGAGAGAGAGAGAGAGAGAGAGAGAGAGAGAGAGAGAGAGAGAGAGAGAGAGAGAGAGAGAGACCAAATCCTACTTGCGATAGTTTCAAATTAATAGGTTCTTTTCGCATCTGAGAGAGAGAAATGAAATGAAATGAAATGTTATATTAACGTCTTCAAAAGGCCAAAGTGACCTATGAGACCAGAAAGTTACAATGTGGTGGATCTGATACAAAGTCAGAGTAACAAAAAATGACAAAATAAAATACTATGGAATCCTAAACCACTAGGTGTGAGCTAAGCAGCTATGTGGGATGACTAATCACAAAAGATCCAGCATCGGTCGCTGGCGGATCTCATCAATCTCCTCCATGGTCAAAAGCCTGACCGAGTGTCGTGCATGTCGGGCCAAAGTGATTCGAATCCTCCGTAGTCGTGGGCGTCTGGATCTCCCTAGCTCGGTCGCTCGGTCGATCAGTGTGCCTCTGGTGTGAGACGACGAGCTCTCTTGTGGTAGTAGCTCCTCCGGGTGCCCGATGTCTGCTCTAAAGAAGTCTGTAATCCTTCTCTGAGACTGGCTAGCCTCTCCTCTCATCAAGCTCTCTCTATGTTTGTGCAGCTCGAGCAAAAACAGACCCAAGCATCTCTGATCCTCGTACTGCATGACTCTGGAGAGTGGTCCGAAACCCTATCTGAACAAGCAGTGGAAGCGGCCACGCATCTCGTAGTAGACGGGGCAGTGGCATGTGTAGTGCAACTCTGTCTCAGGCTCCATGTTACACAGGAGGCATGTCCTGGCCTCTGCCGGTACTCCACTGTATCTCCTAGTCTCGATCCGCAGCTGGTGTGAGGATGTGCGTATCTGGCCAATAGCACATCGTATCCCATGAGACAAGTGGGTGTCCATGTATTTGGGTCTCGTCACAAAATGTAACACACTTGGACACCCAAGTCAAGAATCAATCGCAACAGCACCAAATAACCTCTTCAAAACAATTCACAGATCACAATAGATCTGCACTGGCCCGACGGAGTTCCGTGCCTAGATATATTGGCCGCAAAGACTGGCGCCCCTTTCGGTATTTCTTTTTATATTAATCAGATCAAAGTACAAGAGAGTGGCTAGGGTTTCACTCTCAGACTTTGCGTCCGGATGCTCTGAGAAGTGAGACCCTCTTCACTAATTTAAAGGTTACAAGGGATGCCCAAAAGCAGAGCCCCAAAAGCTTCAAATCAAAAGAAATTGCTCTCTCTCACAGAGAATCAAAACTTGAAAGCAAAAGCATTCTCTCTCTCTTTTTCATTAGATAGAGAAAAAGCAAAATTTGCGTCGCTCATCTTTTAAATTTTTTTTTTCAGCCTCCGCGATTTTCAAAAATTAGGGTTTCTGGCAGCAGTTAGGGTTTGTAGGAATTTTAGGGTTTCTGCTGTCCACCACGTCATCACTTTGTGACATACCCTCCTCTTGAAGGCATTGTAATCGACCGCGATTACGCCTGCAAAACCGACAAAAGCCATAAACCGTCTTAGCAGACACTGACTGTTAGTACCTACGTACTAGGGACTCACATCTAGCACATGTACCAAATCGACAGTCACATCAGACGACATCAAAGGACATCACCAGACATCACAGGACATCACATGACATTCAACATTCATTCGGATTTTAGACCATGATTTATCGGCAATGTAGCTAGCAATCACATCTAGGTCCAATCGGGACCTCATCGATGTCCGATTGACTAACCCCTATTGCAACCATGTCTATTCGAGATCAATCAGACCAAAATGCTTCAGTCATTTCGTCTATCAGTTCTTGCACTCACAAGAAGTCAAGAACAAATCAGTATCATAATCAGGAATTCCATTTCATAAAGTCATCCAACAGAATACTGTCAGCTCTCAGTATCCCTGAAGCTCAAAGAGACATCAGTGACTTTAGTATCAAAATCAAGGCATCTGTTGACAAAGGAGCGGAGTGACTCCCCTCTTGTGCATCCCACTGCACCAGATCTGCGGCCAAGCTGAATTCTGGGTTCCGTTTGGAGTAGACTATGCTAAACCAAAACATCGAGGTAAAGTTTCACAATCCGAGGAGTATCTGCTAGGTCCTCCTCCTCCATCCACTTCGCATCAAATGCAGGAAAGTTTTTGAACTTAACCAAGAACCGCCTTCGGACTTTACCTTTCTTCGTATCATTATGTGCCAAAATTTGTTCAAGAATAAGGATCTCCTCGTTTTCTTCCACTTCGGGTTGCTCGTCAGGCTCCCCATCATCAGGCACATCACCCTTAACAGGTTTCAAGAGATTCACATGCAATGCATTGTGAATCCTCCAAGTATCTGGCAGTTTCAATCGGAAGGAGACATCATTTATCTTTTCAGTTATTTGGAAAGGTCTGTAGTATCGCATACTAAGCTTTGGAAAAAGCCTCTCCTTTCCCTTTTTCTTCCTTAGGCGTGCCTTCTCAAAAGTAAGAGCACCCAATCATCCTCCTTCAGTTTCAAGTTGCGACGATGGCGATCCGCTGCCTTTTTCTGTCGTTCTTGAGACTCCTGCAAAGTCTCGCGAACCTTGGCAAAAGCCGTATCCAAATCTCGCGAATATTCATCCGCTTCCAATATCTAATCTTTCGTGCTCAGGAAGGATGGAACCTTCGCAGCACTTTCAACAATCTCACATGGCGTCTTCCCTGTCGAAGAGTATCGTATTATTGTAGGCAAATTCCACCAAAGGTAAGCTCTTTTCCCATTGAGTCTTCTGATCCGACATACAAGACTTCAATAAATCTAAAACCACTGAATTGGATATCTCACATTGCCCATCAGTCTGTAAGTGGAACGATGACGAGAACTGCAACCGCGTGCCAATGTTCTCCCCAATTGCCTTCCAAAACAAACTCATAAATCTGGGGTCTCTGTTGGAGACAATCGTCTTAGACGTGCCATATAATCGGAAAATCATCGTGATCATTCTGTGTAATCGGGAGATCAAAAAATGAAGTCCATTTCAATACTTTCCTTCGCTCGAGTCTGAAGAGCTAGAAGAACTGTCAGAAGAAGAAGAAGAAGAACTGGGTAAGCCTTCAAACTTGACGCGCTTCTTCAGTTTCTTTGCCTTGTCGAATGTCGACCGACGACAAGCAGAGCCCCAAAAGCTTCAAATCAAAAGCAATTGCTCTCTCTCTCTCTCTCTCTCTCTCTCTCTCTCTCTCTCTCTCTCTCTCTCACAGAGAGTCAAAACTTGAAAGCAAAAGCATTCTCTCTCTCTTTTTCATTAGGTAGAGAAAAAACAAAATTTGCATCGCTCATCTTTTTAATATTAATTTTTTTTTGCACACTAAGATTCTTCATAAGACCTACAACCTCTTGCATCTCTTTGCGAAAAGCATTCACATCATGAGAAGCTTGTTGATCATAACCTGGCTCCCTAATGAGGACCCTTGGTTGCTCTACCGCTTTCACTTCAACCTTTGGCTCGACATTGATCCAAGTTGATGAAGACGCTCTGCTTTCCGGTCTTTATTCTTTGCAATTTCAACTGCCTCTTCAAAGGTCCTTGGCTGCTTGAGCTCTACCTTCAAGGGTAGGTTACTCTTCAAACTTGCAAGAAACCTGTCCTTCTTCAACATGGCTGGAGGAATTTCAGCCCCCAAAGAGGTACACCACTTTGTCCATAATGCATTGAATGCCTTCACAAAGTCTTCTATGGTTTGGCCTTCACCCTGTACCAAGCCTTGAATAGACTGCCATACCTTTTGTGGGTCTTCCACCTGTTGAAAGTGTGTAAGAAAAGCATGCCTTACCATTTCATAAGTCATAACTTGAGAAGGTTGGGCTGATTGTAACTCCTTTTCGTAGCCTTCCAACCATTCCCTAGCATCTCCCTTCAAACAGAAGTAGAAGATTCGTAGCACCAACGCTGGGTCTTGCTTGTCAGCAAGAAGGCAAGCAAACCTCCATTCTCTCAATGAAACCTTTGGAACTTTCATTTGATTTCCCACTAAACTGTGGAAAATTAAACGCCATGTCTTCTAAAACCTGTAAACTGAAGGTAACTTGAAGCGATTCCTCGGTGGCGGGCACCAAAACACTGTTGGGAAATAAGAAAACCGGAACACCTCTATAGCGATGTCACCCAACAACGTTGAAAGAGCACTACAAGAACACCAAAAGCTTTGGAAAATCCCTTTGAAACACCACAAGTCCAGCAAGAGTAGTTCCCTTGGGAATTTACTGGCCGTCGCCTACCCAAGAGACTGTCACATAGGAGCAAAACCCTGCCAAAGCATTGATTTACAGCACACGCCGACCAATGCATATGAAGACAAGGGTCTCCCCTTTCACCATTGAACACCACAAACCCACAACTTCAACATCAATTCCACAATTCATAGATACATGCCCTCCCAATCTGCCTGTACACAATTTGCCACTAGGCTGCCATAGCCATAACCCTGCAGAGAACTAGTCGTAACCTGAAGAGCACAACTCCAATTGGGGCACTTTAAAGCTTGAAAAATGACTGGCGAGAAAGCTAAAGATGACCAAAATTGAATCTACACGCCGCTACATGCAAAATTGATGCGAGCAGGGAGCTGTCCCAACACGACTACACGTAGAGTAGGCAAGGCGAGGGCAAAAACTGCAACGGAAACCATCAAGGAGGCACAACGAGCTCAAACCTGTAATTTTTTGAAGTTTGGTTGAACTTTTTTAAGTTTGTACATGAGTTTAAGTTATATACAAGTCTCACTTCAAAAAACTCACTCACGGGCACTTACAGTAGCTCGACAATTGTCACTAAACTAGCGACTTGCAGTGCATGTACATGTGCTTGCTAAAGCAGGATAAAAAAACCCACAAAAAGAAAGCCCACACACCCTTTTGACATCGGGCGTCATGTCCGTATGTACAAATTCACAAAAAACGGGGCGTCAGAAATGCGCCTAACAACGTCATCTCCCCATACCAGCAGGTTGTATCTCCCTGCATGGCTAACTGTCGAGAGGACTCAAGCGCAAGGCGGGCATATCTGTCTCTAGGAAGTTCCCACATGCGGTGTATGAAGGAGACGGATTTGGTGAGCGCCTCCGCTACTAGTGGGGGACAGCTAGTTCTGCCCGGATAATGGCACGCGGCATTGAAGCCTTGGCTCTAATGAGCCACGAGATCATAGAGACTAGTGGCTTCTCCATGTCCCCCCATCCATCAGTGCGACCTGTCCTCCCGTGATGGTCCAATGAAGGTCCCCAAATCTCAGCTCCATAGAGTAGTGTAGAAGCCACCAAAGTATCAAAGAGCCATAGCTTTGTCCGAAGCTCCTGAAACTGAACATGTGAACACATCGTCTCCAATCTGCCCAATGCTGCATGGGCTCTGGTCAGTCTAGTCTCTGCTCCTCTCCTCAATGAAAATGCTGGTCCAGTGAAAACCACTCCAAGGTAAGTGTAAGCATCTGTATACTCCACCGTCTTCGTCCACATTGTCTTTGTCTTTAAGGCCGCAAATTCTCACATGTAGAGAGCGCACACACCTTTGCTCCTCTTCTAATGCCAGATTAATTATGTTGGGTGTGGACGTTGTTTCCTTGCTTTTCCCTTTCTTGGCAATCTCAATCCATTTCTCGGCCTCATCGGCCTTTTGTTGAGTTTTTGTAATAACGTCTGCCCAAGAGGTCGTCATTTCTTTGTGCTGCTCTTCCCCCTCTTTGATGGCTCGCACTTGCTCTTTGATTGTGAACTCTTCTATTACTGAAGGTTGCAGTTCTCCTTCTTCAAGTGTATTTCGTGATCGTGCTTCAGCGAGCTCCCTCTTGAGTGATGCAATCTCTTCGTCTTGGGCCGTCACACGATCTCCCAGTGCAATGATCTTGCTTTCTTGGGCTAGAGCGCGATCTTCGAGCAGATTTATTGTACCTAAAAGGTGGCGGTTAATCTTGTTAATGGTCTCGACCATTTCTTCTTTGCATTTTTGGACTGCGTCTGCTAGGGGGCCAGGCTTGTCATTCTGCTTCCTCATGGTTGGTCGTTACTAACAGACGAGGCGAGAGAAAATATTGCGGAGATCTACACGCACCCGGGCTTATGCATACATGTTCCCGCATTAAGCATACATGGCATATTCCATTTCTGCAATTTCCTGCAATTTTCTAGAAACCTGCAATTTCTGAGTTTTGCTGTGTCTGAAAACTGCTATTTCCTGTTATTTCTGAGAAACTGCAGAAATTGGAATATTGGAAATCTGCTCTGCTCTGATATTTGAAAGAGACCGTCTGTTACACTTTTGATTGCTGTATTCGAATGACAGCTGGATTTTAAACTTAGCTGTTTTGACTGCAGGGGGTGTGTGTGTGTGTGTGCCGGACTGCAGGGGTGGCAGTTGGCACGACAGTGCTGAAGGGGGGGGCGGGGGGGCGCTGGGAATGTCACGCTGCAGAAACCCTGCAGGGGGCGGGACCAGCACGCTGGCGCTGGGGCTGGGGGGTGATGTGCGCTGGGGCTGCGTGCAGCTCGTAGCTGCAGCAGGTCACTGCAGCAAGTCGCGCGAGCAGAACACGCCAGCAGGCTGCAGGTTACCTCCCGCGAGAGAGAGAGAGAGAGAGAGAGAGAGAGAGAGAGAGAGAGAGAGAGAGAGAGAGAGATTGATTTGAGACAAGACCTATGGCAGCTTTACACGGAGAGACATGGATCTCACCTAGTCAGCTGTCTCCACCAAAGATGCTATAGTACAGAAGGCCGAGGCCACTGTCTGAGAATCTTGATCATACAGAGACCCAGATATATAGAGGAATGTTATTACATTTTTCCAGGGTGGCTCAAATTGCATTGAGCTGGTGGAGTAGCTCGGACTCCCAACCCAGAGATGATCTGCAGAATATACCGAGAGTAGGTAGAGAGGTGGAGCATTTTTGTGTGCAAGTGCAGAGGGTACACTACCATCTGAGAGAGAAATTCCACTCTTTGGGGGGGAGCCAGTCTCCTGCCGTTAGCTCCTAGAGTCAGCAGACTACGCCAAATTGGGGCAGTTTCTACTAGATATGTAGCGCCACAGAGAGAGCTCGTTGCAACATAGAAGACAGGCAGGAGGGCAACAGCTACATACGACCTACTCATTAAGAGGGGTATCTTCCTGCTCTTGCTCAGACAGAGTGGATTCACAGTTCAGCTGGCAGAGTCTTGATTCTTCGAGCCCAGTAAGAGAAAAAGAGTTCCAGGCTACCACATAGCTGAACTGTTGTTATAGTGATCACAAAGATCTGAGCCCGAGCTAGCTAGATAATGCATATCATGATTGTACACCCAATGCATATAGCCTTGCATTTTGAGCCCGTAGTGATAGACCTCCATCCTCATCTGACATTCACCCTACTCTCCCACAGCTATTTCATGTTTGCAGGTGCCCACCTTAGTTTCAAATTATCTCGTTTTACTTTTAGCTACCCAAGAATATGTGACAGCTATGCATTGATTTTGTAGCATACGCTGAGATCTGCTTTTAGCAGCTAGAAGCAGTTTTTATAATCCCTCCCCCTCTCGCCCCATGCATTACTTGATTTCAAAAACTTTATGCTATATCTTAACTTCACTTTTTTCTTGTTACAGATTCACAGCCACTGCTAGACAGCTGGCAAGCAAACTTGAGGCTCCTAGTGTGAATGATCTTGGGTTTTCAAAACGCTACGTGAGGTGTTTGCAAGTATGAGAAGAGTTTCTGTGACCCTATTTTACATGACATCAATTTAGCCTGCTTCTGTCTTCAATAAAGGGTTATGTGAATTTGCTCTGTGCAGATTGCAGAAGTTGTTAATAGTATGAAAGACTTAATTTCCTTTGAAAGAAGGACTTGCTCAGGACCTATCGGTGAGTATCTACGCTCTCAATTATACAAGCTTTCTCCTTGGACCACATTTCTTACAAGCAAAGCAATGCTACACGTTATGTTCTCCCTTTGTAAAAGCCAGTTTTGGGGGAGATAAATAAAAGGATGAATAAAGGACAACCACATGCACATTTTCTTGAGACACATGCACATTTTCTTAGACTTTCGATGGTTAGCAAATAGCAAGGGTTCCATAATGAGCCTGGGAAATTCTCTGGAACCCGGATATGCTTTCTTCCTTGCATTGTTCTCTGTTGTGGGATTCTCCCACTCTCTGCGCACACACTTTAATTGGAAGCTCCAATAAAACTGCTTGGGGTATGTGAGATGGTGCTTAAAAGAATTCTTTGAAGAGAAGGAAACATCATCAGTGAAGCTTCCAACAAATAATACATCTATTCTTGTGATCTGTTTCTTCAGTTACAGTTCAGTTTTTTTTTTTTTTTGAATCATTGAATCAAGGAAGTGTTCCTTCAATTGAGGAAGCCACCCAATTGAGTGCTATGTGCTACATGGATGGCTTGCGATAGGATCATGTTTTGTTAGCTTGCCATTGAATATTCACTATTCTTTCCTATTTAATTCTCTTTTAGTGCTAGGCTTCATTATGGCTGAGTCTGCCCTGCACCTCTAAACTTATGAATGAAACTCCGTATGCAGATCTTTGTATTGATGTATGCTAGCATTTGAGTGCTATGTTCTACATGGATGGCTTGCGATAGAGGCCTAATTCCCACATCCCTCAGCTCGTGCCGACGCCATATCAACACCTCCTTGAACTCCTTCATTGGAAATAATCCCACCATCCTCAACCAGCTAGTAAGGATCATGCTGCATTAGCCTGCCATTGAATTTTCACTAATCTTTCCTAATTGATTCTCTTTTAGTGCTAGGCTTCAGACTTCGTTATGGCTGAGTCTTCCCTGCATCTCTAGAGTTATGACACATACTCCTTAGGCAAATCTTTGTATTGATGTATGCTAGCGTGCATGTGGACCATATATTAGTACCTAGTTCTACACCCACTATTGGGCATTGACGACACTAGTGGGGATGTTGCAGTATTTAGTCAATACTGTGCATCATGCAGCTGATTGTTATTTTGTCTTGTGGATGACTACCTTGAGTCGATACTTTGCACTTTCCTTTAAAGGTGAATCTGGGCTTTTCCTGGATTTATCTAGGCATATATATTGAACTTGCACCTTTTTCGATCCCTCCAATACCAAAATTTTGTGATCATTGACAGTTGTCAGCTCTGAACGACTTCCTTATGAAGCTTATTCTCCACAGCTTTAGTAGATTAATTTCTACCGCTCTGTATTGAATGGTCATTGCTCATTGCAAATGTTGATAGGTTTTCTCTATGTAGATGTTCTGAGAAGCTTTGTGTTGGAAGGTTATTTTGATTCAAGAGAGCTTACAGGATAGACATTTAGAGTTGTTATGGGTGTATAGAAACAAATTTAGTGTTGTTTCCTTTACAAAGGAATAGGTCTCAAGGATTTCCATGTCGACAAGCTGTAGGGAAGATTGTAAGGCCACAAATGGAGGGGTGGAAGAGAAAAGAAATATATATTTTCTTATGCAGAAGACCTAAGCAAGCCATAAGACCTAAACATAGCACAATTAATGTAAGTATCCCATCATGGAACACATGGAAAATATTAGTCTACCTAGGCCAGAAACTATCCTAGTCTAAAACAATAAGCTGTAAATGAAGGTAAAGTACACATGTGAAAGATATCGCTGCCTTCAATATGTTGTGATTAATGTGCTGAGCTCAACTCATTATCTCTTTCAGAAGATATCAAAGGAAGGAGGCTTGGAATGTCGCTGGCCACCTCTTTCCATCGATGACGATGCCTTAACAATAGTGGATGTGAAGCGAGATGAATACGATCTGGCAGACATGGCACCTTGCTTCATAAAGGTGTGGCGTTCAAGGTGACTCGTTTGGAGCATGGTAGTTTGTGAAATTGCTTACCGGGAGACTGCATAGATGGTGAAGATGTAGACATGGCTTTAAGGAAGTCTGTCATACAACTCTTTGCCGAGTGTTTTCAAATACACTAATCACCTCTCTCAAGCATGCGCCTCGACAATGGGTGAGCCAAGTAAGAAGATCCCTAGTCATTCTACTCTTCAAACTCCATGACCAGTCGCCATGGTCCAAATCGTTCCCCAAGGCATTAAATGCCTTGAATAATCCGTAGGTGGTACTCTACATGCTTGATCTATTTGGACTACCACCAGAGTACCATAATGAGGTTAGCAGAATTTTGTCAACTCCTTCTAGGACATCAACAAGTTTGCCGAGAACGACATCAACGCTAGCTATAACTCGAGCTAGCTAGGCAGAGGGAGACACCTCTCAACCCAGTTCCTTTATTTTTAAACAAAAGAAAACCCCTTTTGAATCTCCGAGCAAGAAGCTGTTCGAAGTGGCAGCGGAAGATGAACGGATATGGCTGTGACTGCAGCAATGGGTGCACAATCTCTCATCTCCAATGTTGGACAAAAGCAACCTTCCAGAGCAACCCCATCATGGTACATGCCTTAAAGCGCAAGAGATCTGGTACAGGGGTCGCCTAGGGTAAGAGGGCATAGAAGGAGAACACGTGCAAGGCAGAGGAAAGGGAGTGCGATTTGGAATAAGAACGCCAGACGTTGCTAGAGAGAGAAAAATTGGAGAGTGACCCAAAACGTTCTCTCTCATTGCTTATGCTCCAAAATGATGCATGCTTGAAGACCATGGATATTTAAATCCATGAAGATTTTGGGAGACAAAAAAATGTAGGCCATGATCGAGGCTAAAATGTAAGACAAGAAATTTCATGTGATCAAAAGGTGAGCACTCAAGTAAGGTATGATATCTATACTCTCAAATTTTCAAGGGACATAACGTGTATACAAGAAGAGGCTCTCCTACAATGCCTCAATGTTTGGTCTCACATTTAAGGGAGCAAGAGCTAAGCCAAATGGTTGGTATGACATAGATTGTGCGTATGGGAATAGGCTCAAGCATGTAGATGGTTGAATATAGTTTGCTCTCTCAACAAGGAACATGCTGGGGAGAGAGGGAGATAGAGATCAATGACATGCATGATTTGAGGTCACAACCTCAATTTGCGCCACGTCCTTCAATTTAACATAATGGCCAAAACTCTTGCAAAAATAAGCAATTGAGTGACCTTATTGTGCTTTCATTTCTATCACATTTAAAGGTGAAAATGATGTGAAAGTGTACATGAACAGGGTGGGTACCTCCCCCCTAGATATAGACACAAGAGAGTATCTGGATCAGACAAAAACTGGAAAAAATAGGAAGAGTACAAAATGAAGGGGACAAAAAATGGACAGAAAATCTAAAGTATAGGTTTGTGATACATCGACGGGTAGGTGGGTGGGTAACAGAGTAAGCATGGTGACCAGGGTAGGAGATATGAGAGTTAGAGGCTATCATATACATCAATATACGTGAGGAGTGGGGGAGTAGGGAGTAGAGGCTCAAGGTGTACAACAACTCATCTCAAGAGATCAAGCATTGGTCTTTGCGGTAGGGTTGTCAATGCGCTCGTGGTGACATGCCGCGCTTGATGTCGATCAATGATCCGCCTATGTATGCGTCTTCGGGCGATGTGAGGATCCTCGTAGCTTGGGACGTCAAACTTGTCCCAGCTAGACAACTCTCTCAAGTGATGCCTTGTATCTAGCAAGTAGTGTCTCCTCTATGTCGTGGTGTTGCTAAGTGGGTGACTCTAAAGAAATCCTTGATGTGTCTTTGTGTAGGCCCTCTCTTAGTGAGGTGTCCACCTCTGAGGGGAGTCTCTTTGAATCTGTGTCTCTCTAAGAGGTTCAACCCCATACATCTCTAATCACAGTAGTTTATGACCTTGGCCAATGGTCCAAAGCCTTCTCTGAACAAGAAGTGGAAGCATCCTCTAATCTCATGATAGGTGGTACATCTACATATGTAGTGCTCCTTTGTCTCTAGCTCATGCTCGCATACCTGATGAATCCTTTCCTTTGGTGGTACTCTCCTATATCTACCTATCTCTATCTCGAGCTGGTGTGAAGAAGTGCGGATCTGGCTACACACACATCTCAAGCTGTGTGATAGGGGCGTGTCTGTGTAGCTGGCTCATACTATAAAACCATCATGTGTAGTAAAAAAAAAATGTTCTGTGTAGAAAGCCATCTTTGTCTCCAACACCTATGTGGGCTCTAGCCATATCCTCTCAGTGTCTAGCTAGATAAGGTCCTGTGTAATGACTCTAGTAATCTCCTGATGTGTCAAGGTGAGGGAGGGTGCGTCTAGAGAGTATTGAAAGGGGGATAGTCTGTTTATGCTGAACCCATGAAGCTCAAACCATGATTGATCTATGCATACCAGCATGATGTGTCTCCCTCCATGGTAAGCTGCCTAGAAGACTCGAGCAAGTCGGGCATATCTAACTTGGGGCAGGCTGCAACACCCATACACTGTGGAGAAACAATAGTGATCTAGATTAGCCCTCAACCACGATTGGTTTGCTGCCATCTCAGCTTTGATGATCTCGTTGATAAATAGATGGATGGACGGATGGAATAGATGGATAGATTGATAGACTGAATAGATAGATGGATATATAGATCGATAGAATGATGAATGGATAGGAAAGGGAAGGAAATGAAAACTTATATTAATGTCTATAAAAGGCCAAAATGACCTATGGGACCAAAAGTTTAAATCCATGTGTGGCTCTAGTACAATGTATGGGGAACGTAAAATAAAAACAAATGAGGGCACCTAGAGTGGGTAGGTATGTAAGTCTAACCTACGTCCTCATCATCAGCGTCAACATCACATGGTACATATCATCTCAAAACATATGGGGAGGGGTACAATCATATGAGGGCTAATGAGGTGTACAATGTTGAATAATGATCATCCCATGAAAACCCACACCGAAGTTACACCTATGGATGTTGCAACTTCTCCCCTAGAGATTATGTATCGTCTTGTGTTGATTGAAAATACTAAAGATCAGCCACAAGAAGGTTGGGAGTCTCTTTTGGAGTTTGCTAATTCCTTGCCACACGAATAAGCTAAAAGCCATGCTTTAGATGTCACAAGCTAGTGATGTGGCAAGGCCAAATCCCTATGGGGGTTAGAGAATACCCCAACTTGGGACTAACTTGCCGAGGAACCCAAATCCTTAAAATTTTCAAAAATCTGCTGACGTGGCAGCATGTACGGTGTCACAAACTGCTGACGTGTCAAGCCACTGAAGAACGGATCCAACCTTCAGATCCTGGCCGAGGGGTCTAAACCCTAAGTGAAGAAGCAACATAAGAAGAACAAGCAGCAAAAAATTTTTACCAACTTGCAAAGTCTTGCCGAGTGGCCTTTTTTTAAAGACGACTTTCCACAAACTTACGGGACCCCGTCCGATGGGGCCCTGTCTCGTGTCGTGCATCTCTTTCAGTTCGGTTGTTATTTGAAGTGCTTAAAGTAGTTCAATCTGTTCTTTTCCGTTGGCACGTGGTGCTCGTCGCCATTATAGTGGTATTAGAGCTTCAGGCACGTGCTTTTATGAAAGCATATCGGTCCTACCAAAGAGCAGACAGAGCAAGATTGCGCTTCAAAGTTTCATAGGGAATTTTACTTGAGAATCTTCGTGTCCCGACCCGGACTTATTAGCCACTCCCACCCTTACTACATTGCGCATCGGATGCGCTTCCGTCTTCATTGCTCTATCTTATAAGGCATAAGCCATGGTGAATTAATCAAAAGAATCAAAGATCTCTCGAGCCACAAATTATTTTTTTCTCAGAGACAGTGCTATGCAATGGTGGATGTCTATAGCTACCAAGCCGCTCACTCCTTGGCAAGTTTCAAGAAATTTTTTGCCTGAAGTTATATGCCTTAAGACATCTTTCTTTGCAATGTAGCTTCTAGCAGAGTGGGGTATTGTGAAATGCTTGCCACATAAACCCTAGCAGGTTATAATTTGAAATTTCTCGACATCTCTCAGCATGTGTCACTTCTTGAAGATCCAGTGTGATCTGTATATCTTGGGGCTACCATCACCGCCACCTGAACGTTGTCTGTCGAGGCTTGTTTCGATGATTCAAGAGCTTATGGACTATGCTGTGGTCAGCTAAAACTTTATGGAAGAAATCTAACCCTAATCTTGGTGAAGGTTTCAGGATGGAAAGCCAGTCGTCTTTTTGAGCTTGAGTGATGTCGAGATTGCTTTTTAAATTTGAGTTTTGAAAACTTGTTTGGTGATCCTGTTTGGAATTTGTTTGAAATGGATGGTATTTGTTTTGAACTTGTCTTGGTATTGAGTTGAATTGTTTGATTGTGGTTTTAATATTGGTTTCAATGCTTAGTGATTTACTCTCCGATGGAATAGTGAGAAATTTTGTTTTGGTATTGTCAGAACCTCGGAATGATGTAGACGGGATGTGTGGGGAGCGTTTTGTTGTATATTGCAAAACCTCCAAACGATGCAGACGAGATGTCTGGGGAGCGTTTGGTTGTGTGCTTGAACCTCCAAACGAGCATGCTGCGGTCAGGGGGACGTTCGGTTGTAAAAGGCCTCTATATCTTTGGGCCCGAACCTTTTTAGGTTATGCGGGAGGAGGGATTAGGGAGTCATTGAGCAACTCATGGCCCAGACCTGGATGGTTATTTGCAGGGGGAGTGTTCATTGGCGACTATGTTTCTATATCTTGTAACATGCATATGTGAGCATTTGTGTTGCATATGGACCTATATGTTTTACGAAAATATTATTGACGTGGCCATAAAACGCGAAATCAGTCCTAGGACGTGAGCTTTTCATATTCGACGCTTTTTAAACAAGCTTTGCGTAGATGCTTTTAAGCCAAGGGCCTTTAAATAAGAGAGCCCTATAGGCTCACTTTGGCATTCTAGGTGTGGAAGCAGAGATTGAGTCCCCCGGCCGTTGTATTTTATGAAGCAGCAATGAAGAAAGAAATATCATAAGGGGCTCGAGACCTTGGGGTCAGTGTATGTGGGAGCGGAATTACGCCGCTTCGTGTCGAATCTCCCCTCTCTCTCTCTCTCTCTCTCTCTCTCTCTCTCTCTCTCTCTCTCCAAGTTCAATTGTTGCAGTTTTTGAAAGTGTCTTGCTATCTCGCTTGGTGTCCAAGCTTGTTATAATGGTATCAGAGCTCGAATGATTCTTCCTCCATGAAGGATTTGATTCTTTTTGTGGAGCACACATGGGTTCTAGCATTGAATCTGAAAACGATGACACCCCTCCACCGACTACACGGAAGGATGAAGAGCACTCCACCCCCAGTGGAGTAACGGAAGGAATGAAGATAAATTCTAATGGGAGCAAGCCTTTTTCTGAGGACTCGGGAAAAGACAACGACATGTTTTTGACGGGGGATCTTGACAAAAAGAAGAACAAGCGTCAATTGTAGGTTGACACGTGCGTAAAGAGAACGATCAAGTACTCCAAGGATCCGAAGTATGTGAAGTACGTGAAGAATCATCCGCTTAAGGAGGTTCAACCTCGATGGTGAGATAATTTCATTCACCTCTCAAGTTGGCCATGAGACTAAGACAAAGCCGGGTGTAGAAAAGCAGAAAATGTACTTGCAAGAAGAGTTTGACAAATCTCTTCTGCAGAAGATCAGTCAGATGATGAAATCCAAAAAGCACTCTCAGAAGAAAAGCAAGTCAAAGGACTATCCTGGTTATCTAGGTCAGAAATCGACTTTGAGGTGGCTAGTGGATCCAAGAAGCGTGTTCACTTCGAGGATGACCCCAATTCTTCTTCGTGTTCAGAGAGTTCACACAGTTCCTCTTCCTCTAGTTCCATTGATGATGAGAAATGTTGGAAGAAGCGGAGTAAGACCAAGAAGTCTAGAAAGCGCAAAAAGCAATCTAGCAGTTCAGAGGAGGAGACCTCAACCTCTTTTGATAGTTCAAACAATGACATCCACGCTTTTGGTACCATTTATGGTAAGAAGCATAATCACCTACTGAAAGGCACTTAGTACGACAACTTTGAGAAGAAGAAAAAGATGGCTAAAGAGTTCAAGGATGGAGGTCAAGCAGTAAATTTTGACACTTAAAGGATTTCCATCGACCTGCTGACATATAGCAGTTTGACAACGCTTTCATTCGAGGTAACTTTTTTGAAGCCTCAAAGTATGAAAGGTGGCATATTTTTGGAAGGGCAATGCTTAGACATGGTGGCCGACCATGCTCTTGCATAAGAAAGCATTGAATATATGGGTGAAGTTCAAGAAACTTTACTTTGGTAAGGTTGATCGAGAAGTATGAAGCGGAAGTCATCATCGCTTGAAATCATTTGAGGATTATGAAAGATGATACCTTGGCTACGTATAGTCAACGATTTTGGAAGGCCTTTTTTCCAGTGGCTTCTTTTTGAAAGATCCCTTTTTTGGAGCAGATAGAGTGGTTTTGTTGTGGATTGCCTAAAGATATTCGACGATACTACTCGAAGAAAAATTCCAAGAGCATTTAAAAGATCATGGGACACGCAAAGGGCGGATTCTGCATGCATTCAAGCTCCTTGACTCATTCAATGGGCCAGCCAGTGTCCAAGTCAACGGGGAAGAAGTCTTCCAAGGAGAAGAAGGAGGGCAAGAAGCCGAAGAAGAAATCCACAGAGCCCAAATTTACAAAAGAGGAGTGTGTTGAGTACTTCAAAGAGGACTAAGTGTTATGGTTGTGGGGAATAAGGGCACATCTTTGCGAAGTGTCCAAAGAAGAACCAAAGAAAACTGTTGATGGTAAATCAAAGAGTTCCAAAGATTCCACATGATGTGTTTGTGGAGAAGAAGCCAGAGCAACAACCATGAGATTCTAAGGCAAAAGAAAAAGAACAAAAGGGTAAGCTGATCCACCGATAATTTGGTCAAGGGCAAGATCTATCCGGTTCTTGATCCAAAGTGAATGGAGGAGGAGGACTTGATAGATTCTCCTCAATACTAGAGCTGTACCTTGAGGCTTTTTGTTTTAGCAGTGTCTATTCCTGTAGTGCACCTCCAATCAGCATATTGAATGTGGTGCAGTGCGTGTTGCATGAGAGGGGAGCCACTCCACTCCTTTGTCATAGTTTTCCTCAAATGGAATAAGTCACTAATTTCTTCATGAGATTTTTAGGGGCATTGATAGGTTGACAGTAATTTGCAGAATAAGTTTATGAAAATACGTACATTGACTTGGAAATTTCCTAGATTTAACATGTTACATGTACTTTTTGATGTGTGTATTGTTTATGCGTTGAAAGATGAAATATCTGCAACATTTTGTCTGATGATTGATATGATGAATTTAGTAATCTAGACATTTGGTAGAGATCAGTGAGATCTGGATGTGATGGCCAAATGAGTCATGAATGCGATGCTAGTGCATCAAGAGTTCCAAAAGGATGAGTTGGCTAGACAATGTTCTAAGTGCATCAAAGATTTGGAGTCTGGACTAGATGAGATGACTAGATTGATTGTTTGCATCTGAGTGTTGAGTAATTGATTTGTAGAATACATGCTTCGTGTTTTACTGTCTTGTGGGGATGGTTATTGGCATGTCTGCATGAAATGTAAGAAAGGATGTGAATGTGATAGTGAGGAGATTTAGTAGATCAAGACATCCGTGATCAGATTAGCACGGTCTGGACTTTGGATGTGATTGCTAAATGAGGTTACGATGATCATGATTTGTATCTGAGATCTCAACGGAAATATGATGTGATTGTTCAGTGATTGGTGTCTTTGTGCAAGTGCTAGATATGTGGAGTGTGGTGCATGGGTAGATAGTCAATGTCTACCAAGCTAGTTTTTGTCCTTCCTTTGTTTTGTAGGCATAATCAAGGGCGATTAGTACCTTTAGTACCCTTCAGTATCTCAGTAGTACCCAACATCAGTAGCATTAGTACCCATTAGCATGAACATCTCAGCATTTAGTCATTGTATCAGCATTGTGCAAGAATAAAGAAAGTACTTGCTCTGGCAATAGAGCAAGGGGGCCCTTGAGGGTTTGGGACCCGACATTCGGTGTCGTCTCTTTTCTCTCTCTCTCTCTCTTGTGTCTCTCTCTTTCATTCTATTCAGTTAGTCCTTTCAAGTGAAGTAAAGTGTCCCTTGTGTTTGTGCAGAGTACTAGATCCGAGCTAAACCCTTCAACACTCGCGGTGCACTTGACATTGGTATCAGAGCTCGGTGCGTGCTTCGACTTCGCGAACTCAAGGGAAGAACCCCAAGTACCCAAGAAATCTCAAGAACCACCAAGAACCCAAGGAAAACCAAGAATCCAAAGAACCTCGCTTCGTGTTCCAATCCAAGACTTATTAGCTCCCATCTTCATTGCTATGTCTCTGAAGGAAGATTTACATCAGATACAGGAAAACCTAGGTGTTGAGTACATAATTTACTTGCGTCGTATGCGGACATGGAAGGAGTTGGAGACAGGATCCCTAACATTCTTCTTCATTCGCATTCGCATGTAGCGTGCATCCACTTCCGTCGACAAGCAACCCTTGGAAATGTTACCTTTCAGTTTCACCCGCAATGTTTTCACGATAGGACTATTCGAGTGGTCGTACTTGCTCGCAATGTAGAGTCAGCACCAAGGCTGGTATTCTGCGACAATACTAAGGCTACCTAGTGTTGGGGTGGCGGGTGATGCCGGAGGGGGTTCATGGCGTGATGATGAGCAGCAGAAAACGAGAGAGAGAGAGAGAGAGCGACTCAGCTTGAAAAGAAAAAGAACACACTATTTTGCTTGTAAAAAATACCTTACATATATAGCCTTTATCCTTGCCATGCGAACTTTACTTTAACTGAGCCTCCCTGCATGCTATAGGCAGTGCTCCCACGGATTTGACACTTCTTGGGCTTGGAAACCCAACAACCCCCCCCCCCTCAAGCCCAAACTAATGACAATGGACTCGAGACAGACAGACCATGGCAGAGTCCAATCACCTGAAACCATGAGTAGAAGCCCTCCCCTTGACTATAGCATAGGTGTGTGTGTGTGTGTACTTCCCTCAAACAACCATCAGTGTGAGACATACCAGAATCCGACCAAACCACAAAGGGTGGTCGTACCATTTTATTTTATGGCAGTGTCTATAACCCGTACAATTTCAACATGATGACAACTGACAAGCATGACAATAACTGACACAAGGCTTTGGATAATGATGTTGACAATGGACAAAACCATAGATCTATGACACTAAACTGGTTTTGCAAAAATTGTACTATAGTCACGAAGCAGATACTCATGTGAGATATGTAGCATTTGTTGATGTATCGAGTGCTTGAAGCAGAACCGTTGCAAAGGTTGGATGGTTCTTCACTTGCTTTCTTTATTGATAAGCTTTGATTGTGGAGTCACAATTTTGTTCTTCTCTTATTGACCTTGATTTCAATATCCTGCATCGCAACAATGCCAATATGCAAACCCATTTGTATTCTTTAAGCTCTACAAAGCAGTCAAACCGTTCTCTCAAAAACCAAATCTTTTTAAAAAGAAGCTGCAGTCTTGAGATGTCGTCAAGACCTTGGTCGAGTCACACATTGACTTGGATAGGGAGTTCAAGACCAAATCGGGTGGCCCTTTGCTTTCAGTGTGAAAATCAACAAAAAAAACACAACAAAGAAAGCGAGTTTTCTGTAGCAGCCGAAACAGGGCGATGGCGTGGATGGTAGAATTGCTCACAGCAGGCTGGGAAGGCAGAATTGGCAGGAGCGCAAGAGACGAAAACTGATCAGCAAGCCAGGGCGACCATCTGGATGATGTTTATGCTCGGTGTGTTGTAGGTCGACAATGTCTTCTTTCTCTCTGCAAGTGGCTGATCCCGCGCCGGTTTCCGAGCACAAGGCCAAGAGCACCTTGCTTAGGCGGCCCACCTGGGCTCTGATACCAAGTGTTGGGGTTGCAGCTATGGCGGGTGATGTCGGAGGGGGTTCATGGCGAGAGGATGAGCAGCAGAAAACGAGAGAGAAAGAAAGAAAGAAAGAAAGATATATTAACGTCTCGAAAGAGCCAAAATGGCCCATGAGACAAGAAACCATACATTTGGTCATACATCTCTCGTCGACTGAAACAGAAAAAAAAAAAGATCTACTCAACATCATAGTGATGTTTGAGTCTACAAAGCTAAAACTAAGCTAAAATTGAGAATATGTACAAATACATGACTGATCCCATCCAAATCTGACCATCAACTCTCTTATCTCCCTGTCCTCTATCCGAGAGAGAGAGAGAGAGAGAGAGAGAGAGAGAGAGAGAGAGAGAGAGAGAGAGAGAGAGAGAGAGAGAGAGAGAGAGAGAGAGAGAGAGAGAGAGAGAGAGAGAGAGAGAGAGAGAGAGAGAGAAATGAAATGATATATTAACGTCTACAAAAGGCCAAAATAACCTATGAGACCAACTGATTACAATGATGAGTCTAGTACCAAGTTTGGGTACAAACAAAGAAAACTACAAACAAAGAACTGATAGGAGTGCTACCGACTCCTATGGGTGGTTGGTAGGCTGAGCAATGGTATCATGCCATAAAGGTACAAAGTGGGGATAAGTGTCACCATGATACAATATAGCAGTAGCATGAAGCCTATCCTGATCGACACTCTGGGTGTCGTGCTAGAATCATGTGGATCCTCTGCCGCAATCTCCGCCGGTGCTGCGTGGCTCCCCTCCTTAGTCGCGGTCGTCTCGATCTCCTTAACTCTATAGCTCGATCAATGAGAGTACCGTTGGGTGTGTGTATGGGTGGGAACCGAGCTCTGTGGTGGAGGTGTCCCCTCTGCCTCTGTGGTACTCAGACTGAAGAAATCTGAGATGCGTCTCTGGGACTGTCTGTGTCTTTGCCCATTCAATAGAGCGTCTCTATGTCTCTGTATCTCAAGTAGAAATAATCCGAGACATCTTTGATCCTGATATCTCATGACTCTGTCTAACGAGTCAAAACCATCTCTGAATAGACAATGAAAGCGTCCCCGAATCTCATAGTAGACTGTGCAGCGACATATGTAGTGAAACTCTGTCTCTGGCTCTGCATGGCATAACTGACATATCCTACTGTCTGCTGGTATGCCTCTGAATCTACCTGTCTCAATCCCAAGCTGGTGTGAAGATGTGCGAATCTGGCCTATAGCACATCGTAACCTATGAGATAGATGTGGGTCCATGTAACTGGGCCGTGTGACAAATCCGTCTGTCGTGAGTTGAAGAAGATGTTCTCTATAGAAAACCCTCTTCGTACCCAACTCCCGTGATGGTTCTATCCATGTCCTCTTGCTATCAAGCTGGATAAGATCCTGCCGAATGAGTCTAGTAGTCTCCATCCGTGTAAGAGCCAAGGATGGTGCATCAAGAGAATACTGGAAAGGGGGCAACCTATCCATGCTGAAACCATGCCTGTGAAACCATGAGCTCATCTGTGCATACCAACATGATGTATCTCCCTGTAATGCCAGCTGTCTGGATGACTCAAGAGCAAGCATGGCATACCTGTCCTTGGTGGTGTCCCATAAGCTGTGTACAAATGATACTGATCTAGTGAGTGCCTCAACCTCCATAGGTGGGGCAGCCAGCTCCGCTCGTATGATGTCACATGGGACTGAGGCCTTGGCTCTAATCAGCCTAGAAATCATAGATATCAGGGGTCTCTCCATATTACTCCATCCAGCACTGTCAATAGACGGTCCCCAAACCTGAACCCCGTAGTGCATAACTGAAGCGACCAAAGTATCGAAAAGCCAGAGCTTTGTTTGAGGTTCCTGGAACTGAACCTGCGAACAAATCCTCTCTAAACCACCTAGGGCTGCATAGGCACGAGTCGATCTAGTGTCTGCTGCCACTTTCAGTGTGAACCTCGGTCCACTAAAGACCACCCCAAGATATGTGTATGCATCAGTGTACTCCATACTGTCTTGTCCATATGTGAAAGTAGGTGCTGATCTCCTAACCCACTGTGGCGTGGTATTAAATACCATGACCTTGGTTTTACCAAGGTTGACAGACAATCCACTATCCTCTGCAAAACTATGCAATGCGTCCAAATGTCTCTGCATACCCTTTGGCGAGTCTGATATCAACACGATATCGTCAGCATACAATAAAAGAGGGATCCATGTCCCTACAAGCTGAGCACCTCTATCTCCTCCTCTGTCAATATAATTAGAGACCCCATCAACATACATACCAAATAAAGTAGAGGATAGTGGGCATCCCTGTTTCACTTCGATAGTGGAGTGAACTATGCCAGATATCCCCTCTGATGTGCGTACATGACCCATCACTGAACTGTACAATGCCATGATCCCCCACATCAGCTCTGTGGGTACCCCCAATTCCATAAGCCGGTACATCAATCTGGCCCTTGGCACTGTGTCAAAGGCTTTGCGGAAATCCACAAAGTTGCAGTATATCTGTCTACCATGTGCTCGACCCTCCTCAATGATAGCTCTGAGTGTAAAGACATGATCTAGTGTGGAGAAACCCCTTCTGAAACCAGCCTGCCCAGGTGCTCGTATGCCCATAATCTCTGCCCAACTGCTCAGCCTATGCTCGAGGATGGATGGATATAACCGTGCCAATGTGTGTCCTACCATGATAGTACGGTAATTCCCCAGCACTGTGGGGTCACCTGTCTTGAAGATAGGTACAATAGTAGATAATCTCCAAGACTCAGGGAAGCCCTCACACATGACACGGTTGAAAAGCCGTGCAAGCATCTCTGCCAACAAATCCCCAGCATGTATAATGTGCTCTGCTACCAAACCCTCATGATCCTGTGCCCGTCTGGTCTTCATCCTGTCAATGGCCTCCTTTACCATCTCAGTGGTAAAGAAGGTGCTCGTAGCCGGACATGGCTGTGGTGGGTCTGGTAGTGGTGGTTGTCCAGGTACAATGTATAAAGATGCTGCATACTGTCCCCATATCTCTGTAGAAGTAATCACTGGTGGGGGAGACTTCTCATGGAATAGACGCCAAGCCTCTCCTGAATCTCTACTAAGGAAGAGCTGATATAAATCTTGCTCCATTTGGACCAAGAAAGCTCGCTTCTTTCGTCGCACTAGTCGTCATGTAGCAATGCGAGACTGTCTATAGGTGATCACTCCCAATGTAAGGTCCCGCTATATCTGAGCTCTCCTCTGTCGACACTCCTCATCATACCAGTTGTTCTGAGGCATGTGCCTAGAACGACGTCCCTGCCGAGGCTGAGTGTGTGGATATGCCTCTGTCGCTGCCCCATGTAATGTCACTGTCAACATAGATGTGATCTCCTCCACTGTGTATACTGGCTCTGATGTGCATAAAAGCCTACGTATCTCTTCTACATAGACTGAGTCAGTCTCTGGTGTAAAAGTATAGCGTGGATGTCCACCACCCCGTGAGGCCTGAGATGTATTGTACTCAAAGGAGACTGATAATGTTAAAAGTGCATGATCTACTGCTATCCCAACAAGCCTCGGCCCCATTGTGAAATCCTGAATGTGAGAGATAAAGCTCGGATGTGTCAGAACATAGTCTACAGTGCTGGACCCATGTCTGTGTGGAAAACAAGTAAAACCTGTAGACAATGGGAAAGTCGTTAAGCCATTCAGTATGGCTAAACCGTGAGTAGTCGTCATCTCTCTCAGGTATCTCCCATACTCTGTATGCTCTCTGTCGTGTGAGCATCTCTCAAGTCCCAACTCCTCTGGCTCTAGCTCTCTAAGCGTCTCCTCTGATGTGTCATAGAAGACTGTCTGTGAGCTGCCTGTACGGGCATTGAAATCCCCCAGGAGTATGATGTCTCCATCTTTGGAGAACTCCCAGATATCATCATCAAGTACAGAGTAAGGAGACTGTCCTCTGGGTGAAGCATATACTGAAGTGCTGGGAGGAAAATAGCATATGGCGATGTACAAGAAACGTCTAGTCTCTGCCCTCAGCCTCACCCACACGTTGGCCTGATCATCTCTCCGAACTATGTGCAGTAGTGGTTGGAGCTCCTGTCTGAAAAGAACTGCTACACCTCCTGATCCTCTAGTCCCATGCGCAGTTCTGGTGCATGTCCTACAAGCTGTCTCCCATCTGTATCCTGATATATGCGGCATCAACTGTCCTGGAGCCTGATGTGTCTCTGAGTAGAAGACAATGTCTCTGTCTCTGAAGCTGTCCTCAAAGGCCCCCACATCAAGTCTATACGAACCATTACAGTTCCAAACTGCCATCCTGAGAGTGGTCCCATAGGTCTCGCACCGTCATGTAGAGCGGTGCTCTGTAATCACTACTCGTCCATTTCTGTAACAAGCTAACTTCCCCTTCTCCCTTGCTGCTATATTCTTTGGCATTACCTCTCTCATATGTGCAAGCTGTGAGAGCGTAAGATCTTCTCCTAAAAAGATACCTGTTTTCTTGAGGGTTGGCCTCTTCTTTAAAAAGTCTTTCTTTTCTTCCATGGAGGGAAAGCGCAAAATGAGAGCCCGTCCTTTTGAACTCTCCCCATTACCTTCACTCTTCTTGCCCACTCTCCAAGCTTGTGTGTGCTAGGGCTTCTCCACCCCCATCATGGACATGAGGCTCTTCACCTCTTGGTCCACCTTATCTGAATCTTTTAGGCCGGTCACTCTCATGTGTAGAGCGCGTACCCTTCTTCGTTGTTCCTCTTCTAGTGTTTTGTTGATGATGTCGGGGGTAGTCGGAATTTCCTTGCCCTTTCCCTTCTTGACAACTTCAATCCATTTTTCAGCCTCATCCATTTTCTTTTGCGTTTTGGAGAGAACCTCCACCCATGAGGTCTGCATTTCTCCTTCCTCCTTCATTTTTTTGACTTGTGCTCGTATACTATTCAGCTCGTCAATCATTGATGGCTGAATTTCTCCATCTTCAAGGCGTCCTCCCTCTTTGGTTTCGTCGAGTTCCTCCCGAAGGGTTGAGATGTTACTTTTTAAAGCTTGAATTTCATCCCGGAACTCCTTGCGTTCTAGTTCCCTCGCCTGTTCCTCCCTCTTTTTCCATTCGAGAATTAAATTCTTCTCTTTCTTCCACTCATCCATGTGGGCTTTGCATTCTTTCAACTCCTTTTCAATGGCTGTCATCCTCTTGCTTGTGACCGTGTAGTGCGCCGCCATTTGTCTTGCCTTATTTGTTTCACTTTCTAGAGAGAGGAGAGAGCAACTTATACGCACCGCATTATGCATACATATGTTTCCACATTCAGCCTACATGGCGTATATTCGCTTTCTGTATGTGTCAATTTGCAATTTCCGTGAGCTCTGCAGTTTCCAAATTCCTTGCAAATAAATCCCTGCAGGTCTGAAAGTACAGGATTTTGAGAATGCGAAAATTCGGAAATCCAGAGAGAGAGAGAGAGAGAGAGAGAGAGAGAGAGAGAGAGAGAGAGAGAGAGAGAGAGAGAGAGAGAGAGAGAGAGAGAGAGAGAGAGAGAGAGAGAGAGAGAGAGAGAGAGAGAGAGAGAGAGAGAGACTCAATACCTTACATATATAGCCTTTATCCTTGCCATGCAAACTTAACTTTAACTCAGCTTGCCTGCATGCTACAGGCAGTGCTCCCACGGATTTGACACTTCTTGGGCTTGGTGTTTACATCGTAGCTGATCTACATTTGTGGCATCCACCCGTTTGGAGGAATCTTCATCGGTTATGCATCCACAAGCATCAGAAGCATTCAGCCTCAGAAGTACAGAGAGAGTCCAAAGATAGAAGTTCGGCAGTTGTGCCACCTTTAATAGGGGAGGATGTAACGTGTGCAATTCACTTGCACCATGTGGACATGCTTCTGCTACAATTTAGCATAAGTCATTAGCTTAGAACCTGGCGTGGCACTTTCTAAGCCTCTAGCAGGACGTGCATGTGCAGGCCGGTCATAGTTGCATACCCTCTCTTGCACAATACCACATTTCAGCATGTAGGCAATTTACTGCGTGTGAACCGCCTCTAGCATGTCATTAAGTTATTAAAGTGATCTTTGGCATTCCAAATCCTGGGGTTCAGCCAGCCACTGCTCGACCCAGCCTTTTCCACCTATAAAGGCAGCCCTATGCAGTGCTAGAAGAGCAGGAAGCAGGAGGAAGAGAAGTATCGCATGTGCTCTCAGCTTCATTGCCATTTTTGAGCTAAATCGTCAATAGTTCCTCAGACTTTCCTCAGCGCTTTAAGCCCAGAGAGGTCAGCGTTTTCAGCCCAAGACAGTCAGCGTTTTCATCCTTTTACCGTCATCAGAATTCAGCCCTTAGCCTTGTCATGGTTGCAGAGTTGAGCCATCGACATCGCTAGGAGTTTCCAGCATTCAGCCATAGCTTCGTCGTCATCGTCGTCGACAGACTACCCCAACACCTAGTACCCCTTGTGTTTTGGCTTGGCTCTGGCCTAGCTCAGCATAAGGACTCACAAAACCCATCAGTACCTCGTCGTCGGTGTCATCGTCGTCGACATAGAACATATCAGTTTCTTGTCGTCGTCATCATGGGCGTCGACACAAAACCCATCAGTACCTTGTCATCGTCTTCGACACAGAACCCATCAGTATCTTAACACCCCTCTGTACCCCTTGTATTTTGGCTTGGCTCTTGCCTAGCACAACATAGGGATCATCAGTATCCCAGTACCCATAGTGCCCCCGTACCTTCAGTACCCCCAATACCCTTCAGTATCTTAGTAGTACCCGACAACAGTAGCATCAGTACCCATTAGCATCAGTATCTCAGCATTAGGTCATTGTATCAGCATTGTGTAAGAATAAAGAAAGTACTTGCTCTGGCAACAAAGGAAGGGGGCCCTTGATGGTTTGGGACTTGACATTCGGTGTCGTCTCTTTTCTCTCTCTCGTGTCTCTCTCTTTCATTCAGTTCAGTTTAGTTCTTTCAAGTGAAGTTAAGTGTCCCTTGTGTTTGTGCGGAGTACTAGATCCGAGCTAAACCCTTAAACACTTCCATTGCACATGAGAGGATTTGTTTAAAACCTTGCCGGCAAAGGCTCCTCTGTAGTTCAATATCTCCTTTTGGAAGCGCTTTGTCTTCAAAGGTTATATGGCTTAGCTCATTGCTAGCTTTATTGCTGTATTCCCCTCTTTTGATCTTCATGCTTGGGGTGTATTTATTGCCAATTTTGCAAAGGGTGGCACGACAATATGGTATTCATAATGCATACGTGCGCCACCTATATTTGATGCTATTTGAGGCCTTGTTGTATGCGCTTGTTGTGGATACCAATAATGAAACTTTTGTTTTTGACTGCAGAGTGCATAACCAAACACACAATTGATTCGCGTATGACTTTGTATCAAAAAGCTAGAATGGTAGCTATTAGGAGACATGATTGTGCATCCTTCTGTGTTGGTTTCTACGTGTCATGCATTCTTTGCGTCTTTGTTGGGTCCCTTTAAGAATGTAAATGTTGACGGAGGGACAGCTAGAGGTTCAATATGATTTGGGGAAAGCTGTTGATCACCTTAGCTGGCCTTTCATTGCTGACTTGATGCTTTCTATGATTTTTGGGTCTCGTATGAAAGGTGGTGTCACCGACAGCATATCATTGACTTGTTTGTGAGCCAGGGTTGTCCTCCAAGCCCCATACTTTCTCCATTCATTTGGCAATGAATAATTATATTGCGGGAATTTCCTTACATTTGAGTAGGCCAAGCACGGGTTAATGATTCGTTTATGTTCCTCAAGGTAGACAAAGCAGTGCAAGCATGGTCTCTCTATGCATTTGTGTCTGGTGTGTGCATAAACATGTGTAAACGTGCCCTTATTAGTTACACAGAGGAGCGTTTGTAGGCCTTGGGGTGGCAAGGACATGCGGTGCACAAACATACTATGTTTAGGCACCTTGGCTATCGGTGGGTGTGGATGTTAGTGTCAATTAGTTCCTGTCTTGGATGTCTGGCAAGATCATGAAAAAAGTTTTTTTATTGGAAATTGCAGTCTTGGTCTTTTCATGTGTGGCTAATAGTAGCTCAAACAATCGTGCTTCCTATACTCGTCTTTCATGCCTTCGTTGCCTTGGAATTCTAAAGCAGTTTTGAGAACTACTAAACCCATCTGCTTCATGCTTTGGAAGAAAAACAACTTTAAGTCACACTGGTCAAGGATGGTTTGGGTCTTATGGAAACACTTATCCACCCCTAAACAAGTGGGTGGAGTAGCAAATTGTAGTCTTGGTCTTTTCATGTGTGGCTAATAGTAGCTCAAACAATCGTGCTTCCTATAGTCGTCTTTCATGCCTTCGTTGCCTTGGAATTCTAAAGCAGTTTTGAGAACTACTAAAACCCATCTGCTTCATGCTTTGGAAGAAAAACAACTTTAAGTCACACTGGTCAAGGATGGTTTGGGTCTTATGGAAACACTTATCCACCCCTAAACAAATGGGTGGAGTAGCAAATTGTGGATGTATGGAATTTGCCCTTTTTCAAGATGTGTGTGTTGATTCCATGTAGCAATGGTTTCTACTGCTCGAGTATTTCATATGCTAATATAGATCTCCCTCATGGCAAGACTCTGATAGAGACACCCTGGTGGCAAATTGTAAATTTCAATCAGCCATTCAAATGTAACGAGTTGTCTTTGCTCACATGCCCGGTGCTTTCATGGCAAGAGGTGTTGAAATTTGCTAACTGGAAGCCACCCTCTTGTAGAGAGGCCGCAAATTGTCTACTATCTGAGGTGCTTGCCACCTCTAGAATTATTATTTGGCTTGGCAAAGAGCACGTGGTCGACACTTCAACCGTATGGCAAGGCTTGGTATTGTTTACCGCTCTGATACCATGTTCACACAAAGCAGCCGGCTTCTGTCTTTTCGTAGAGTATGGCATCGATATCATATTTTTCATGCATATGGAGGTATTTGCGAGCGAGTTTGTGGTTGACTCTCTTCTTTCGAGGGATATTGAGGTATTTGGGAGCGACTTCGTGGTTTACTCTCTTCCTTTTTGTGCTCCCTACCTTGCTTGTTGATTAGCTCGGCAAGATTGGGAGTTCAAAGACAAAAAGCCCATTACTGACAGTTCTGCTGGTTATGTCTACCACTCTCTTATTCGACAAAAGCATTTGTTGGTTGACAAGGTGAACAAGGCTTGATGGGTCAAAGAATCTGCTGCTTGGTAGAGAGATGTATTGTGTTGAGCCGAGCATACTGAACTTATAAGGAAGAGGTGCTTCTTTGATGGGCTTGCATTGGGAGGGAGTTTGCACCGTCGTCGTCTTTCCAATGGCATGTGTTTTTTGCACCACTTTCTAAGAAGAGAATAGACATGGCTTCATTACTTGCCCTCTTGCCAAGAAAATATGGGCCTCTGTTTCGTTCGTCTAGTTCCATGTTTTGTTGAACCTTCTCCTCGTGACCAAGTGCTCTCATGCATATCATCTTCAGCATTTTCAGCTGCTTTTCGATATGCTTCGTTACTGGGTTTTTGGCAGAATGGGACCACGAGGGATGCCTTCATTTTTCATGGTACAAGTGGTCCAATTCATTTTTTGTAGAGTATGGCATCGATATCATATTTTTCATGGTCAGTCATAATCTTGCACTTTTAAGTAACACGTGCTCAACCATGTGAGGTTATAACAAATGTCTAGGAGATTTGGATTGTTTTGTCTTTCTCATTTCTCCGTTTGTCCCCCCCCCCCCCCCCCCTTCTTTTTTTGGACCTAAAGGACCGCAATAGAGTCGTTGAGGAAGGAGTAACTAATTGCAAAACCATTTTTCGAGCTCGTAGTTACTAAGCTCTCACTTTGTTGTTTTGCAGCTAGCCTTGCTAATTTCCCCTCTGTAAGAAAGGTGCCTGAAGATCTTTTAGCATGTTCTACATCAAGCCAGATAGTGAATCAGCTGAGTCAAGCAAATGTAAGCTCCAGTGCTTCGTATTCAAATGTGCAGATGACACAGCAAGGGCAGATGTTGAAGGATTTGCATTCTGCGATCATACAGAACTCTGATGTGTCGGGAGCTCATTCAAGTAGCCAGCAGGCAGATCCCCAGAGTGATGGAATGAAAGCTCAATTGCAGGCGCAAGTTATCCATCATTTGCAACCACAATCTGCTAATAATCAGCTGTTGGCAGCCCAACCGAGCAGTCGGTCTATGTCAGCATTGCAGGGGTCTTCTTTTGGGCACGGGCAATCACATATGTCCTCTCAGGTTATGAGCAATTTTGGGCAGCTCGCACAACAGATTTATGAGTCGGCCGGAAACCGACAACTGTTGCAACAACAGCCCCTTAATCAACCCATCACACATACACAATTGCTCAACCATACAGGTCAGCAGAGCCTTCCTGGCACTCCTCAGAGTGAGATGAGTGACATGAGAACTAATACCTAACTCATGTCAATAGACTCTTGATTTGTCTGTACAAATAGTTCCCCTTTTACACACAAACTTTGGCAAAGCTCCAAAGAAGTTGATAGTCTGTGATGAAGTGGGCATTGCTTTTACACATGTATTCAAATACCATTTGTATGCTGAAAAACTTCATATGTGACATGATGTCATGGAAGGCTTGCACCAAAGCAGATGAAAGAAGCTACAAGCAGGTTTACTGTATTGTGTGACATAACTGACTTATGTGGCTTTCTGCGAATTTAAACATTTAACATTCCAATAGTAGTTGTTTTTTGGGTGGGGGAGGGGGTCAATAAAACATATTGGCTTGATTTTCATCTCTCCCCTCTTTTTGGCGAGAACAGGGGTTGTATTCTGTATACGAAAGAGACCTTTGGAGATGCTCAGGGGCGTATCACCCAGGTCCTATGTAATATGCCAAGGTGGTCTGTATGATGAGTGTATAATGAAATACCAGGAAGGTGCATTGTGCCATGTGATGTGTCCCATGTGTAAAGAAAGGTGCATCTATGTTGCTCTGCTGCCTTTTGAGGAGCCGGCTCAAGTATCCCACTGACTTTGAAGAGTATGCAACATCTCAGTCCAGATGGTTCATTATTGGAAGGGAACCGGAAAATGCAACATAGCATGTCAATCTCTCTCTCTCTCTCTCTCTCTCTCTCTCTCTCTCTCTCTCTCTCTCAATGGCACGAGTATGACAGATTATGGAACTCATTTTCTTTATCTGTCCATGGATGGCTTCACAATCTAGTCAAGCTATATGGATTAGCCAGCTATCACATTGAACACGTATAGGTATCAATCAGATCGGCACCTCATCACACCAGTTGAGAATGCAGTAGGTGGACCGATGAAGAGGCAGAGGATCGGATTACTGGCTTTAAAAGGGAGCTGGAGATGGAGAACCATCGCATTTGTAGATCTACAATGTATTATGTTATTTGGGTGAGATACCATTGCTTGATTTTGAGGTCTACAGAGAGAGGCCTTTTGAGGACGAGATGTTTTGGGCTCTTTCTCTTGGAGCTACAGAGACGTGGAGCAGCCATCTTGCGATAAAACACATCCCCCCCTCACTCTCTCTCCCAACATTTTAGAGCTTTCCCAACAATTTCAGCCATGAGCTCTCCTCTCCCAACCACGTTGTGGAATCTCGTCACTTCTCTACACCACATGGGGCCACATGTTACCCTCAAAGGTGAATGAAATCTCTCTCTCTCTCTCTCTCTCTCTCTCTCATATTACTAGTTGAAATCACGATGGTTGATCGTGATATCAAATCCATCGTGATTTCAACTAGTAATATGAGGGAGAGAAGAAGAAGAGAGTTTTAACGTCGCAGGAAACTATCCCAAGAGACCTCAAAGATCTAGCCGGAGAGAGAGAGAGAGAGAGAGAGAGAGAGAGAGAGAGAGAGAGATGTTCCAAGTAATAATAATTCTTAGAGTTTTTGGGGTGCTCCTGAGGTCGTATATTGTTGTAATGAGTAAGGTGAATTCTCATGTTGAGGTCCTATATTGTTGTAGTGAGCAAGCTGAATTCTAATGATGGTTTGCCTACATAAGGAGACATTATATGTACAAAATAATGAGAACATGAAGTTCAGAAGGAAGCTCTCTCTCTCTCTCTCTCTCTCTCTCTCTCTCTCTCTCAATGTGGTCACATCGCTTACCTAAAAGAAATGTACATGGTCAAATGACCAATCAACACTATGTTTAAAGGCTAGAAGTCCAATATTGGACATGAACATGAAAAGCCCATAACAAAATGGCCATGTTTGATGACCAAGCAATGAATGTGGCCGCCAAGCAGCCATCCTTCTAGATCGTGTGTTTGCCACAAAAATGACCCTTACAGAGGTAAGCGAGGAAGCATTCCAAAGCAAATGCCTCTCGACCTTAATACATGTTAAATACCAGTTGCATCATTAAAAATAAAGGCATTCTATGTGGTCCAGTTATGCCAGAAACCCTAGTAACAAAGCATATCAAAAAGCAGCTAAAAATGATGAGGATGACATGCATGATATAGCTAGCAATAAGAGAATGATAGACATAAATAGTAGAATTGTTAGGAATCGGCTTTTTTGCCTTCAACTTTCAAATCTTGCTAAGGTTAATCAACAAGTGAGGCAAGAACACATGAAAAGAGGAAAGGAAACCATGAACCTTGATATCCTCGGGGGAAACAATATCTAGAGAAGCTGGTTGCATTGCGACAACATTGTATCATAGAGGTAACCAATACCAGGCCTTGCCATACGATTGCATTAGCAATGAAGATCTTTGCCATGCCAAGTGATAATTCTCCTTGTGGAAAGCACCTCAGATTATAAAGAATTTGCTACCTCTCGAAAAGAGGGTGGTTTACAATGAGCATACTTCAATAATTCTTGCCATGGAGGTACCGATCACGCGAGAAAAGATGATTGCTTACACTTGAAAGTCTAATTTGCATTTACAATGTGCCATCATGTTGTCTCATCAAAGTGTTGCCATGCACGAGATGTGATTGGAATATGGAATACTCAACGATAGAAACCCATGGTTGTAACACACATATCCCGAGGAGAGATCCAATGCCTAGCTATCATATATGTCCATACATTCAAAATTGTTGCCCCACCCACTTTTTTACACTTGTTTATGCCAAGACCGTATGCAAGTGCATAGAGAGAGAATACTTTGAGCAACATGAAAGAATCATTAGCTGATGCTTTGCATATAGTTTTTTTCCTCTACGGTGAAGAACATCCCACAATCTCATTATTCATTACCAAATGAGAAGGAAGCATTAGTATGGGGTGCGTAGCTATGGAAAAAAGTAAAGGCTTGAGAGGACAACCCTACCTCATGGAATGAGGCAATGATATGCTGTTAGTGACACCATCATTCATCATGACATGAGAGGATGTCCGTGCATTGCCGGTATGTTTAATAGTTTCTATTTGAGGGCCAAAACCCATAGCATGCATCGATTTCACAATGCTAATATGATCAAAGACTTTCTATAAAGCGAATCCTAGGTGAACATTAAGAATATTATATAAAACATTGCATTTTTTGATAGAACCATATTGTGTTGAGTGAATGACTTGTGCAAAAGTCCAACGGAAATGAGTATCAATGAATTTTTGAACATCTTATACATTCCTCTCATTAAGGAAACCTACGGTCCCCATTGTTTTAAGTTACATGAGGAAGGGGACTTCAATAAGCCCAAAGTTTCAAAAATTGGACATGTTGTTAGAAGCCTAAACATGCTGACGACGGGTTGTGGGACATTAATTCATTTGTAAGGCCATCCTATCTTGGACTTTTGTTTTTGGGAAGTGAAGCAAGACAACCTCAACCTCATCATCTGTAGTGTTGGACTCAAGAGTATCAACCATATTAGGTGACACATGAACACACACAAAGTCAAACATAGAGTTTCTAGCTGCCCTTGAGTCAACATTTACAATTTGTGCTTCATCACATGACAAAGGTTCTTCCTCATTATGTATACTAGGGATAACCAAAACATAACAATCTAATGCATAAGAGTCATATAGAGAACCTGATTGAGTATAACTAGACAAAGGCACCCACCCAATTTATTGTCATATGATTTTGCACTACCCATCTTGGTATACTCAAGGGATCTTTCTTAGGCCTATCCTCATCAATCAAATCTTGCAAATCTGCATAAAAAATGATTGATCTGTAACAAAATTTGTAATCTACATAGGGTAGCTATGTACATCATTAGAACTTACAATCATACTCCCACCGTTAAATTGAGACAACTCCATATCGTGAGCTCGTATTTTTGTTTTGGTACATTTAACAAGAGTTTCATAGAACCTTCCAAAAAATATTTCCTCAACTACTCAATGTACGCTTCTTTTTTGGATTATACAACTTCCTTATCATCCCACTTTTCATGCACCAAAGCATAAGCCAAGCAACCAAACACAAGCAAGCGATCAATGGATGGCTTCTTGCCATGCCATGCCCTATATGAAGTGATAGACTACAATGCTTTAGTATGACACCTATTTAGTCATATGGAGCATAGATAATAGCATGGACTAATTATCAATAAAAGTCACAAAATACAAATGATCATCAAAAGATGGACTATGCATCAAACCACAAACGTCACTATGGACAATAAGCAATTTGCGAGTAGTCAACATAAAACCTTCCTTAGGAAACTTAGGAATGTTGTATTTTGTCCAAAGTACACTTTTCACATTCATTTTGCAATGGTGCCTTGAGAGGAGGCAATCAAGCAACCATATCAAATTGCTACAAACTGACATAATTCAGATGACTAAAAGTATATCCAAAGTGTTGACAATAGCAAAGTCCAATTTACTTCTTGGTAGGAAGTGATTATACAATATCCAAAGTGTTGACAATAGCAAAGTCCAATTTACTTCTTGGTAGGAAGTGATTATGCAATTTGGCCATTGAAATACTATGGCCAACATCAACAAACAAAAGAGGATTTTTTGTCTAGCTTTAGAGGCACCATGCTATTCACTTACTCTAACCTATTTTAATGAATGTCCTTATCCTTTGGAGTTCCTTTAAGCCCAATGATTCATTACTCAAATTTGTGGGTGAATAAAGTATGGCCAATTTATTGATAGTTGCAAGTTGACGACCTTGCCTAGTGAAGAACTCTATGACTTATTCATTTAAGCTTGACCTAGAGGATAACAAGCAATTGCAAAGAATCATGCGTAAGTTCACAAGGTTTCATTTTCCATAAATAGATTATCTAGATTTATAATGTAAGAGTAATTGCTATACTCTACCTCTATCCAAATTTTGCCAAAGGAATATGCACATACCCTAAAATATTCCATAACAACTATCTTTTTGATGCATCATCTTTTTTTGTTAGTCTTTCTAAAGGGAATGTAAATACTTTATTGATTCTAGAAGCCGATGATCTTCAAAATCTTGTTCTTGGTATAGTTGTTTGTCCATCTTAACTCATTGATGGAGATTAAAATGTCCTTCTACTATGTTTGCCAATAAATCCTCACAAAAATTATTTATCTAAGTTGTAATTTTTGAGTAAATTGAAGTACAAAAAAGGAGGTACCCCTGTGACTATTCATGTCAAGTCATTTAAGAATATTCTTAACTTGTCCTTGTTGATCCTATTTTTGGCACTTACTTGGTACCACATTGTTACCATATACATGTGGTAGTGATGTGTGTGAACACACTAGGACCGCCGGGGCATTTTTTCCCTCTTTAGGAGGTTTTTTCCCCCGTGCATTGTATATATGTCCATCACTCTAGGGCTATCTATCTTTCATTTGCACACTAAGTAACACACTCTCTATTGTGTGCCTCGAGCTTCCTTTGTCTTCTCCAAGCTGTGTGTGTTTCTCTGCAACCCTAATTCCAACAATTGGTATCAGAGCAGGTCACGTCCTCCCGGGCTTAGTCGCCAGTTGCTCTAGCATACGCTTGCTCACTTTCTCCGATTTCAGTGAGCTTTGGCAAGCGTTCGCAGGTCGACAAATATTTTGGGCTACTCAGAATTTTGATTTGGGCTCATTTCGGCCTCCGTTTCCACTACAGACAGTACTGCACAGGCTATTTCGTCATTTTGTGCAGAATTTCTGTCAGTTCCGTTTTCTGCATAATAGGTGCCTTATAGTCTTCTACGGTTTGTGCTATATAGCATAGGTTGTTCCCGCTCCGTTTTTCCTATTTTCGGGCAGTTTTCACATCAGATGTAGCATTTACCATGGCTGACAACAACAACACAGATGTGTTCAAGATGTTTTTTACTGAGGACAGGTTGGATGGGGACAACTACCCTATGTGGGCTTATATGATGCAACATGTTCTTGTGTCAAAGGGCGTCTGGAACATTGTGCATGGCATTGATGTACGTCCTGGTTCTGAAGATGTAGGCGATGTTGAGGATGTTGCAGGTCTTGCTGCTGTTAGAGTTGTTTTGCCTATGGCAGAACAAGCTCGTTGGGATGTAAAGGATGCGCAGGCTCATGCATTGATTGCGTTGTCTGTGAAGCGCACCATTGTTCCTCACATCCGTTTAGCAAAATCTTCAAAACAGGCTTGGAACATTCTAGCAGATCTTTATGCAAGTCGCAATGAGGCTAAAATTGCTTTGCTGCGTAAAGAGCTGGAGTCGAAGATTATGCATGTGGAAAATGATATGGACACTTTCCTTGATAGTGTCAAGGATATCAATGAGCAACTTATTTCTGCAGGATAAGTCATTTCAGACAGTTCCCTTGTACAGACTATTTTTTAATGCCTTACCAGATTCCTACCAGACTTTTGCTAGTACTTGGAGATTGATGACCCAAGGAAATCCTGAAGTTGTCAAGTTTGATACATTATGCACATTGCTGTTGCAAGAGTCACTTTCTAGAAAAAACAGGACTAGACAACGTGCAGTTGAACAGGCTTTTATTGCTTCTCAAAGAAAGGGTGGTAACAACAATGCAGCCACTTCTTATGGTTCTGCTGCGAGTGGCAAAAATTATGTTCCTAATGCTTCTGCTGGCAGCAATTCGTCTGGAAATTCTGGTGATAAGGGCAAAAAGAAGATCCGTTGCCATTATTGTAAAGTCAATGATCACTTGATCAAGTCGTGTCCTAAGTTAAAGGCCAAAGAGGCTAAGAAGAAAGAGGGTGGTTCTAATGCAAATGCTGGTTCCACTACAAATGCAGCCATTGTTGAGTCTTCTGTGAAAGGAGACTGTAATGCTGATGTTGATGCAGAATGGGCTTTTAGTGCAGAGTGCACTTACAATCCTGCTGTCCATGATGCATGCTTGTCAGTTGCTGCAGATTCACATGTGTGGTATTTTGACAGTGGTGCTACAAAGCACATTACCTCACATCGTGAATTGTTTACCTCTCTCGAGTCTGTCCCTCATGGGAATTCAGTCACTTGTGCCAACAACCCCTCTTATCCAGTTCAAGGAGTTGGAAAGATTGTGCTCACAGCTGCTAATGGCAGTTCCTGCACACTTGTTGATGCACTTAATGTGCCTGGGATCAAGAAGAATCTCTTGTCTGTATCCACACTTGCTCGACTTGGACTTGTAGTCAAATTTGTGGATGACAGATGTACAGTTCATGATCTCAGTTTTGGTGATGAAATTGTTGCATCTGGGCTTTTGTGCCGTGGGATGTATAAGCTCACTTTGTATGACAAGTGTGGACAAAATTTTGCAAATGTTGTTGCAGATTCAAGGGCTATTTCAGATGAAAAACTTTGGCATGCACGTTTTGGTCATCTGAATTTTGCCAGTTTACTGCGTTTGCAGAAATCTGATATGGTTGCTTCTTTGCCGCCTCTTGAAGCACCTGTCAAACATGTTTGTGAAGGCTGTATTTTGGGTAAGATGCAGCGTTCGAAGTTTCCAAAGGATGGTTCAGTTCGGGCCACATGCAGGTTGCAACTTGTGCATAGTGATGTTTGTGGGCCCATGCAAACTCCGTCCTTGGGCAATTACCTGTACTTCGTGAATTTCATTGATGATTACTCCACGCATGCATGGGTATTTCCACTTAAAGCGAAGTCCGAAGTTTTAATGTGCTTCAAACAATTTCTGGCTATGGCTGAAAATGTCTCGAAATGTACTATGGGCACCCTCCGTTCCGATCGAGGGGGGGAGTATATGTCTCATGAATTTAATGCATTTCTGGCTAGTCGTGGGATAAAACACCAATGTACAGTGCCTTATATGCCTCAACAAAATGGTGTTGCTGAGAGGAAAAACAGGTCACTGACGGAAATGGCACGATGTATTGATCGCCATAAGGCTCGACTTGTTGCAAAGGGTTATGCACAGCAAAAAGGCATAGATTATGAAGAGACTTTTGCTCCCACTTGTCGTATGACTACTGTGCGTTTTCTATGTGCATTGGCAGCTCATTTTGGTTGGGATGTACATCAATCAGACATTGTTACTGCTTTCTTGAATGGTGACATATTTGACAAAGTTTATGTAATGTAGCCTCGCGGTTTTGTCAGAAAAGGACAAGAGGACAAAGTGTGCAGATGTAAGAAGGCTTTGTATGGGTTGAAGCAATCTCCTCGTGCTTGGTATGAGAAAGCTGACACTCATTTGGTCAAACAAGGCTTTCGTAACAGTCCAACAGAAAGCACATTGTATGTAAAGCGTGAGGGTGATGTATTTCTCATCGTGGTTCTTTATGTTGATGATTTGCTGATCACTGGACCAAATGAGAGACATATTGTTGAATTTAAGGCTGATTTGAATGCTACTTTCAAGATGAAAGATTTGGGGCTGTTGCATCATTACTTGGGTATACAATTTAAGCAGTGTGATGGTGGTATTGCCTTGTGTCAGAAAAGTTACATAGAGACATTGCTATGTAAGTTTGGACTTGAGGATTGCAAACCTATTGCCAGTCCCATGGAAACAGGTTTGAAGTTGAGTCTACATGATGCTGGCGATCCTGCTGATGTCACTCTTTATCAAACTGCTGTTGGCTGCCTCATTTATGTATGCAGCATGAGGCCGGATAGTCAGTTTGCAGTCTCACAGGTCAGCAGATTTATGCATAGCCCAGGGTCTAAGCATTGGAAGGCTGTCAAGAGGATTTTCTGCTACCTTAGTGGCACTTTACATCTTCGCTTGTTTTGTCCTGAGGGGGGATCATTGCCGCCAGACTTACATGCTTTTTTGGACTTAGATTGGGCTGGTTGTTTTGACACGAGAGTGTCCACAAGTGGTTTTTGTTTCATGCTTGGCAGTTCATGTATATCATGGTTGAGCAAGAATCAACCTACTGTGGCCACTTCGAGTTGTGAGGCTGAGTGCAGGGCAGTCTTCACAGCTACGGTTGAGTGTGTATGGCTCAGACGCCTTATGGATGATTTGGGTGTTGGACAGGACACTGCCAACACTATCTACACTGACAGTCAGAGCGCATTGGCAGTTGCGAGGAACCCAATTTTTCATGCTCGCACAAAGCACATTGAGGTGCATTACCACTATGTCAGGAAAAGGCTCTCAGTAGGAGAGATCAGCTTGGCTTATGTGCCAACACAGGACAACCTTGCAGATCTTTTCACAAAGGCATTGTCTCGTGAGAAGCTTGAAGCTTTACGCAAAGCTTTGGGCTTACTCCCCTTTGTGGATTGATCCTGTCCTCAGGGCATGGCATTTCCCTTTACTCATGTGCCAGCTCTCGTTCACCGCATCACTCCAGGGGGGATTTGTTACCATATACATGTGGTAGTGATGTGTGTGAACACACTAGGACCGCCGGGGCATTTTTTCCCTCTTTAGGAGGTTTTTTCCCCCGTGCATTGTGTATATGCCCATCACTCTAGGGCTATCTATCTTTCCATTGCACACTAAGTAACACACTCTCTATTGTGTGCCTTGAGCTTCCTTTGTCTTCTCCAAGCTGTGTGTGTTTCTCTGCAACCCTAATTCCAACACACATCTTCTTGATAGTATAATAATTCCTCTTATGATAAGATTTTTACTATATCAACTGATAAGGATGGGATTAATCATAATTATCTTTCTTGATTGAATACTCTCAGCAACACAAGTGTCTTCTATTTAGTCATAAGCCACTTACAATCAGCCATGAGCATCTTACATGAAGTCATGACACTATTATGATTGTAAAAGTAAACACAATTTGGAGAAAATGGTGAAAATACCAGGAGGGGTTGTGGTGATACAAGATCCACACAGCAAAGTGATCTTTTCAAAATCTTAGGATTTGGAAGATGTCCACACCAACATTTACTCTACATTTGGGATTGAAATAGTGCATGGAGTTTGGCATATCTAGGTTGGTGGTAGATGGAGTCCTTGACATGTCTCTAGGACTAATAAAAACTAGAGTCTCTAGGTAAGACAAATCTAGGGAGTCGACCCTTACCATTGGCAATGGCTTGGGACTATAATCTTGAAAAAAAGGTTTAGTCCTATCTTGCAAGCAAAAACATGAGAAAATCTACAAGACCTAAATCATTTTTGGCCTATAACCTCTAAAAATAGACTAAGGAATCTTCTTCCAATGCTTTCTTCCTTCTATGCAAGTGAGGGTACAACCATGGTTGATTCCTCTTCCACTAAAGAAGTTTACTAAACATTAATGCATGTGCATTGGATAGTTACCCAACTAATCAGGTCCATTCGTCCATGATTCGACAACCTTAGTTGATCCCCATTTACCACCCCACACTCACACATATTTCTGTATTTTCTAATTACTATCACTTTTTTTCTACAATTAAAGTAATGATTCCTTTTAATTTTCAATAACATTGATTCCTTAAAATAAGTATTGAAAATAGCATTGAAGAACATTCTTAACAAACAAACATCTTTAACTTAAGACAATGTACTATCAACAAAACATTGATCATAGAATTCCTAACCAATACCCCTCTTGTCTCAAGCACACCTATACATGGATGAAAAAGGACACCCTTTCCTTTATTCATAATCCAGGGTGAAAACGATATCACCCACAAGTTCGGGGCACCCATATACCAAACCAAAACTTGGCGGCTCCCCTAGGATAAAAGAACGATATCATAAGATATGTACATGCATGGAGTAAAGACTCTTTGCACATGGAGGTAACTGCCCTATCATTGGTTGAAAAGCCTTCATTGCTCATCACCTCTGGGAATGGTCCAGAATCCGAATAGGCTTGAAGACACGAACACTCCCATCCGTCGGAATGCTACTAGGACTAGCCTCAGGGTCATGACTGGCCCTGGCCCTCTTGGTGGTGATATCCTCCTTGGTTGGTTGAATTGTATGGGTTCTTTTGGGGGCCATATTATTTATCCTTAATTAGCCATTGAGAGTTTTGGCTCTTTTAGTGATTTTGGGAAAGACTCTCTCTAAGCTAGAGAGAAATCTCTAGGGTCTCCAAATCTGAGGGAAAATATGAAGAATAGGGGTCTCTTTACAGTTTTTAGGCAATTTAGGCTGGAATCAGTACCCCGGTCAGAATGCGATATAGCCTGCACGGGATAAAGTTGGAAACCAAGGTTTTTGTAGGGATTTCACAGATTGAGAGTTGAATCAGCGAGAGCAGTAAGTGGCAAGGGATGGAACCAAGAGGAAAAAATATTGTCAATGAAATTTTTAAGTGATTTTGGGAATGCCTTTGGAGGCCTTTGAGGCTCAACTCGTGAGCATGTGCCACGTGGGCATACAAAAATCCCACATGGGGTGTCGTATGTGAGTAGCACATTGTACTCATAGAGAAGTGGGCGCGTTTAGTTGGCAACGGGTTGTAGGCATTGTACTCCTTGGCTATGGCATCTTGTTGGGCGAAGTTGGGTGCTGCTTGGGCGGTGACCCACCGTATTTTGGCGCCTTCAAGCGGATCCAGGCAATGGTGGCGCGTTGTGAGCGGTAGCCTAAGCGGTGTAGCGTGCTCAATTGATGATGTGGTGCTAGTTGGGGTATGATCTCACGCCCGTAAGGGCCAAATCACTTTTGAGAAGGAGATTGGGAGCACCGACGACGTTATCGATGCTCTAGTTAAGGGAAAGTTCATGTGGATTGGGGTGCAAGCAAGTGTGCCGAAAGGGGTGGCCTTTCACACACCATGCAAGAATAATAATAGAAGGGGTCGATAGAAATAGAAAAGGGGCCCATGCACACACTCAAGAGGAGACCTAATTTTTGGAAGGGGGAGTTCTCCAGGGGGTGTTCCTGGGCTGCAAAAGAGAGGAAGGAGAGCTTCTTTTGGGAGCCGAAGAAGGAGAAGACGGAGCTCCCAGCTGTGGCAAACGAGAGGGAGCTCTTGTTTTTGGTGGGGAAGGAGGCCGAGGAAGGGTTTTCCAAGGAGAAGAGTGATCGGAGTTCAAGAAGGTGGTTTTGGAGGAGGAGAAGCTCGGAGAGAGCTCTGGAGCAACAGTTTAGAGCTAACAAGGGCTTTGAAAACATTGTTTTTTCTTTTCTTGCCGCTCTCGAGAGGAGGGCCGCACGGAGGTGAATCCGAAGGTTGTCCAAGATTTTGTTGCTTGTCGTGTTCATGCCGACGGAGCCTTTGTAGTCAAGGTTTGATGGTGTTGTAGAGGAGTTTTTTTTTCCAGTAATTGAAGAAAACCATGTCGATTCTTGGTGACGTTTCTTCCCTTTTCCTCCCCTCTTCTCTTTGTTCTTCTCCAGCTATATGGTGCTGGTGTTTGAGATATGTGTGCCTCCCTGGACCTCTGTGTGTGTTAGTGAGAAAGAGAGAGTGGTGTGTGGTGCGGCATGGCCATAAACGGGCGGATCGATGTGGATTGCTGTCGATTGTGTGAGTTTTTGAAGGTGAACTCTAGTGGATTGGAGTGCAATGATTATCCTGGGCTATAGAGAAGCAAATTTCTTGGGTTACGGGTGTATTCCCCTTTGCCCCTATCCATCTTCTGGTGCCCCCATGGAGGATCACTGATGCTCCGATTTGAGGTTTAAAGCAACGTTTGAAGGTTGACAAGCGGGTTGGCCGGTGATTGTGAAATATTTGATGGGCGGAATTGAAGCTGGCAAAGATGATGGAGCCAGATTTTGGCCCCATATTTACAGGTGTTGAAGACCCTAAAGATCGGTTAGCAAATTTTGAATTGTGGATGATGTCGATGCATATGTTGACAGATGCGGAGAAGTTGCATACGGTGCCGTTGTTGATGTACGGACGTGCAAAGATTTGGTACGATGATTTGAAGGACGCTGGTCAAAGTTCATGGCAGGAATTGCAGAGGTAGTTTCTAGAGCGGTCATGAAGACTAAGACAAAGCCGGGTGTAGAAAAGCAGAAACTGTACTTGCAAGAAGAGTTTGATAAATCTTTTCTACAGAAGACCAGTCAGATGATGAAATCCAAAAAGAACTCTCAGAAGAAAAGCAAGTCAAAGGACTATCTCGGTTATCTAGGTCAAAAATCAACTTTGAGGCGGCTAGTGGATCCAAGAAACGTGTTCTCTTCGAGGATGACCCCAATTCTTCTTCGTCTTCAGAGAGTTCACACAGTTCCTCTTCCTCTAGTTCCATTGATGATGAGAAATGTTTGAAGAAGCGGAGTAAGACCAAGAAGTCTAGAAAGCGCAAAAAGCAATCTAGCAGTTCAGAGGAGGAGACCTCAACCACTTTTGATAGTTCAAACAATCATATCCACACTTTTGGTACCGTTTATGGTTAGAAGCATAATCACCTATCGAGAGGCACTTAGTACGACAACTTTGAGAAGAAGAAAAAGAAGGCTAAAGAGTTCAAGGATAGAGGTTAAGCAGTAAAATTTGACACTTAAAGGATTTCCATCGACCTGTTGCTTACATATAGCAGTTTGACACCGCTTTCATTCGAGGTAACTTTTGTGAAGCCTCAAAGTATAAAAGGTGGCATATTTTTGGAAGGGCGATGCTTAGACATGGTGGGCGACCATGCTCTTGCATAAGAAAGCACTGAAAATATGGGTGAAGTTTAAGAAACTTCACTTTGGTAAGGTTGATCGAGAAGTACGAAGCGGAAGTCATCATAGCTTGAAACCATTTGAGGATTATGAAAGATGATACCTTGGGTACGTATAGTCAACGATTTCGGAAGGCCTTTTTTCTAGTGGCTTCTTTTCGAAAGATCCCTTTTTGGAGCAGATAGAGTGGTTTTGTTGTGGATTGCCTACAGATATTCGACGATACTACTTGAAGCAAAAGTCCAAGAGCATTTAAAAGATCATGGGACACGCAAAGGGTGGATTCTCCATGCATTCAAGCTCCTTGACTCATTCAATGGGCCAGCCAGTGTCCAAGTCAACGGGGAAGAAGTCTTCCAAGGAGAAGGAGGGCAAGAAGCCGAAGAAGAAACCCATAGGGCCCAAATTTACAAAAGAGGCGTGTGTTGAGTACTTCAAAGAGGACTAAGTGTTATGGTTGTGGGGAATAAGGGCACATCTTTGCGAAGTATCTAAAGAAAGAACCAAAGAAAACAGTTGATGGTAAATCAAAGAGTTCCAAAGATTCCAAATGATGTGTTTGTGGACAAGAAGCCAGAGCAACAACCATGAGATTCTAAGGCAAAAGAAAAAGAACAGAAGGGAAAGCTGATCCACCGATTATTTGGTCAAGGGCAAGATCTATCCGGTTCTTGATCCAAAGTGAATGGAGGAGGAGGACTTGATAGATTCTCCTCAATACTAGAGCTGTACCTTGAGGCTTTTTGTTTTAGCAGTGTCTATTCCTGTAGTGCACCTCCAATTAGCAGATTGAATGTGGTGCAGTGCGTGTTTCACGAGAGGGGAGTCACTCCACTCCTTTGTCATAGTTTTCCTAGAATGGAATAAGTCACTAATTTTCTCATGAGATTTTAGGGGCATTGATAGGTTGACAGTAATTTGCGGAATAAGTTTATGAAAATAAGTACATTGACTTGGAAATTTCCTAGATTTAACATGTTACATGTACTTTTTGATGTGTGTATTGTTTATGCGTTGAAAGATGAAATATCTGCAACATTTTGTCTGATGATTGATATGATGAATTTAGTAATCTAGACATTTGGTAGAGATTAGTGAGGTCTGGATATGATGGCTAAATGAGTCATGAATGCGATGCTAGTGCATCAAGAGTTCCAAAAGGATGAGTTGGCTAGACAATGTTCTAAGTGCATCAATAGTTTTGGAGTCTGGACTGGATGAGATGACTAGATTGATTGTTTGCATCCGAGTGTTTAGAGTAAGTTCAGTGATTGATTTGTAGAATACATGCTTCGTGTTTTTACTGTCTTGTGGGGATGGTTATTGGCATGTCTGCATGAAATGTAAGAAAGGATGTGAATGTGATAGTGAGGAGATTTAGTAGATCAAGACATCCATGAATAGATTAGTACAGTCTGGACTCTGGATGTGATTGCTAAATAAGTTACTATGATCATGATTCGTATCTGAGATCTCAACGGAAATATGATGTGATTGTTCAGTGATTGGTGTCTTTGTGCAAGTGCTAGATGTGTGGAGTGTGGTGCATGGGTAGATAGTCAATGTCTACTAAGCTAGTTTTTGTCCTTCCTTTGTTTTGCAGGCATAATCAAGGGCAATTAGTACCTTCAGTACCCCAGTACCTTTAGTACCCTTGAATATCTCAGTAGTATCTAGCATCAGTAGCATTAGTACCCATTAGCATCAACATCTCATCATTTAGTCAATGTATCAACATTGTGAAAGAATAAAGAAAGTACTTGCTCTAGCAACAGAGCAATGGGGCCCTTGAGGGTTTGGGACCCGACATTCGGTGTCGTCTTTTCTCTCTCTCTCTCTCTCTCTCTCTCTCTCTCTCTTGTGTCTCTTTCTTTCATTCAATTCAGTTAGTTCTTTCAAGTGAAGTCAGAAGTAAAGTGTCCCTTGTGTTTGTGTAGAGTACTAGATCTCAGCTAAACCGTTAAACACTTGCACTGCACTTGACATTGGTATATGAGCTTGGTGCGTGCTTCGACTTTGCGAACTCAAGGGAAGAGTCCCAAGTACCCAAGAAATCTCAAGAACCGCCAAGAACCCAAGGAAAACCAAGAATCCAAAGAACATCGCTCAGTTTCTTTTCCCCGAAGGAATCTTCGAGTCCCGATCCCAGACTTAATAGCTCCCATCTTCATTGCTATGTCTTTGAAGGAAGATTGACATCAGATACAGGAAAACCCAGATGTTGAGTACAGAATCTACTTGCGTCGTATGGGGACATGGAAGGAGTTGGAGACAGGATCCCTAACATTCTTCTTCATTCGCATTCGCATGTAGCGTGCATCCACTTCCGTCGACAAGCAACCCCTGGAAATACCTTTGAGCATCCTTACCTTTCAGTTTCACTTGCATTGTTTTCACGATAGGACTATTCTAGTGGTTGTACTTGCTCGCAATGTAGAGTCAGCACCAAGGCTGGTATTCTGCAACAATACTAAGGCTACCTAGTAACTCGTGTGGTCGGTGTTTACATTGCAGCCAATCTACATCTGTAGCATCCACTCGTTTGAAGGAATGTTCATCGGTTATGCATCCACAAGCAGCAGAAGCATTCAGCCTCAGAAGTACTGAAAGAGTCCAAAGATAGAAGTTCGGCAGTTGTGCCACCTTTAACAGGGGGGGATGTCACGTGCGCAATTCACTTGCACTATGTGGACATGCTTCTACTACAATTTAGCATAAGTCATTAGCTTAGGACCTAGAATGGCACTTTGTAAGCCTCTAGCAGGACGTGCATGTGTAGGCAGGTCATAGTTGCATACCCTCTCTTGCACAATACCACATTTCAGCATGTAGGCAATTTATTGCGTGTGAAATCGTCAACAGTTCCTCAGACTTTCCTCAGCGCTTTGAGCCCAGAAAGGCCAGCCTTTTCAGCCCAAGACAGTCAGCATTTTCATCCTTTGATCGCCATCAGAATTCAGCCCTTAGCCTTGCCATGGTTGCAAAGTTGAGCCATCGACATCGCTAGGAGTTTCCAGCATTCAGCCATAGCTTCATCGTCATCGTCGTCGACAGAGTACCCCAACACCTAGTACCCCTTGTGTTTTGGCTTGGCTCTGGCCTAACTCAGCATAAGGACTCACAAAACCCATCAGTGCCTCGTCGTCGGTGTCATCGTCCTCAACATAGAGCATATGAGTTTCTTGTCGTCGTCATCATGGGCGTCGACACAAAACCCATCAATACCTTGTCATCGGCGTCGACATAGAACCCAACAATATCTTAACACCCCTCAATACCCCTTGTGTTTTGGCTGTTGGCTCTTGCCTAGCTCAACATAGGGATCATCAGTATCCCAGTACCCGTAGTGCCCCCGTACCTTCAGTACCCACAATACCCTTCAGTATCTCAGTAGTACCCGACATCAGTAGCATCAGTACCCATTAGCATCAGTATCTCAGCATTAGGTCATTGTATCAGCATTGTGCAAGAATAAAGAAAGTACTTTCTTTGGCAACAAAGAAAGGGGGCCCTTGAGGAATTGGGACTTGACATTCGGTGTCATCTCTTTTCTCTCTCTCGTGTCTCTCTCTTTCATTCAGTTCAGTTTAGTTCTTTCAAGTGAAGTTAAGTGTCCCTTGTGTTTGTGTGGAGTACTAGATCCGAGCTAAACCCTTAAACACTTCCGTTGCACATGAGAGGATTTGCTCAAAACCTTGCCGGCAAAGGCTCCTCTGTAGTTCAATATCTGCTTTTGGAAGCACTTTGTCTTCAAAGGTTATATGGCTTAGCTCATTGCTAGCTTTATTGCTATATTCCCCTCTTTTGATCTTCATGCTTGGGGTGTATTTATTGCCAATTTTGCAAATGGTGGCACGACAATATGGCATTCATAATGCATATGTGCGCCACCAATATTTGGTGATATTTGAGGCCTTATTGTATGCGCTTGTTGTGGATACCAATAATGAAACTTTTGTTTTCGACTGCAGAATGCATAACCAAACACACCATTGATTTGCGTATGACTCCCTATCAAAAAGCTAGAATGGTAGCTATTAAGAGACATGATTGTGAATCCTTCCGTGTTGGTTTCTACGTGTCATGCCTTCTTTGCGTCTTTGTTGGGTCCCTTTAAGAATGTAAATGTTGACGGAGGGACAGCTAGAGGTTTAATATGATTTGGGGAAAGCTGTTGATCACCTTAGCTGGCCTTTCATTGCTGACTTGATGCTTTCTATGATTCTTGGGTCTCGCATGAAAGGTGGTGTCACTGACAGTATATCATTGACTTGTTTGTGAGCCAGGGTTGTTCTCTAAGCCCCATACTTTTTCCATTCATTTGGCAATGAATAATTAGATTGCGGGAACTTCCTTACATTTGAGTAGGCCAAGCACGGGTTGATGATTCGTTTATGTTCCTCAAGGTAGACAAAGCAGTGCAAGCATGGTCTCTCTATGCATTTGTGTCTGGTGTGTGCATAAACATGTGTAAACGTGCCCTTATTAGTTACACAGAGGAGCATTTGTAGGCCTTGGGGTGGCAAGGACATGCGGTGCACAAACATACTATGTTTAGGCACCTTGGCTATCGGTGGATGTGGATGTTAGTGTCAATTAGTTGCTGTCTTGGATGTCTGGCAAGATCATGAAAAAAGTTTATTTATTGGAAATTGCAGTCTTGGTCTTTTCATGTGCGGCTAATAGTAGCTCAAACAATCGTGCTTCCTATACTCGTCTTTCATGCCTTCGTTGCCTTGGAATTCTAAAGCAGTTTTGAGAACTACTAAACCCATCTGCTTCATGCTTTGGAAGAAAAACAACTTTAAGTCACACTGGTCAAGGATGGTTTGGGTCAAGCAAATTTTGGATGTATGGAATTCACCCTTTTTCAAGATGTGTGTGTTGATTCCATGTAGCAATGGTGTCTATTGCATGAGTATTTCATATTCTAATATAGATCTCCCTCATGGCAAGACTCTAATAGAGACACCCTGGGTCGTCTTTGCTCACATGCGTGGTTCTTTCATGGCAAGAGGTATTGAAATTTGCTAACTGGAAGCCACCCTCTCGTAGAGAGGCCGCAAATTCTCTACGATCTGAGGTGCTTGCCACCTCTAGAATTATTATTTGGCTTGGCAAAGAGCACGTGGTCGACACCTCAACCGTATGGCAAGGCTTGGTATTGTTTACCTCTCTGATACCATGTTCACACAAAGCAGCCAGCTTCTCTCTTTTCATAGAGTATGGCATTGATATCATATTTTTCATGGATATCGAGGTATTCGCGACTGAGTTTGTGGTTGACTCTCTTCTTTCGAGGGATATGGGAGCGACTTCGTGGTTTACTCTCTTCTTTTTTGTTGGTTAGCTCGTCAAGATTGGGAGTTCAAAGACAAAAAGCCCATTACTGACAGTTCTGTTGGTTATGTGTACCACTCTCTTATTGGACAAAAGCATTTGTTGGTTGACAAGGTGAACAAGGCTTGATGGGTCAAAGAATTTGCTGCTTGGTAGAGAGATGTATTGTGTTGAGGCTAGCATACTGAACTTATAAGGAAGAGGTGCTTCTTTGATGGGCTTGCATTGGGAGGGAGTTTGCACCGTCGTCGTCTTTCCAATGGCATGTGTTTTTTGCACCACTTTCTAAGAAGAGAATAGACATGGCTTCATTACTTGCCCTCTTGCCAAGAAAATATGGGCCTTTGTTTCGTTCGTCTAGTTCCATGTTTTGTTGTCCCAAGAGACCTTAAAGATCTAGCCGACGGCCCGGGGGGGGGGGGAGAGAGAGAGAGAGAGAGAGAGAGAGAGAGAGAGAGAGAGAGTGATGTTCCGAGTAATAATAATTCTTAGAGTTTTTGGGGTGCCCTTGAGGTCGTATATTGTTGTAATGAGTGAGGTGAATTCTCATGTTGAGGTCCTACATTGTTGTAGTGAGCAAGGTGAATTCTCATGATGGTTTGCCTACACAAGGAGACATTATACGTACAAAATAATGAGAACATGGAGTTCGGAAGAAAGCTCTCTCTCTCTCTCTCTCTCTCTCTCTCTCTCTCTCTCTCTCTCTCAACCTCATCCTCAACCTCATCCTCTGTAATGTTGGACTCAAGAGTACCAACCATATCAGGTGACACATGAACACACACAAAGTCAAACATAGAGTTTCTAGCTGCCCTTGAGTCAACATTTACAATTTGTGCTTCATCACATGACAAAGGTTCTTCCTCATTATGTATACTAGGCATAACCAAAACATAACAATCTTATGCATAAGAGGCATACAGAGAACCTGATTGAGTATAACTAGACAAAGGCACACACCCAATTTATTGTCATATGATGTTTGCACTACCCATATTGGTATACTCAAGGGATCTTTCTCAGCCCCATCCTCATCAATCAAATCTATTAAATCTGCATAAAAAATGAATGATCTGTAACAAAATTTGAAATTTACATAGGGTAGCTATGTACATCATTAGAACTTACAATCATACTCTCACCATTAAATTGAGACAACTCCATATCATAAACACTGTGTGAGCTCGTATTTTTTGTTTTGGTACATTTAACAAGAGTTTCATAGAACCTTCCAAAAAATATTTCCTCAACTACTCAATATACGCTTCTTTTTTGGACGATACAACTTCCTTATCATCCCACTTTTCATGCACCAAAGCATAAGCCAAGCAACCAAACACAAACAAGCGATCAATTGATGTCTTCTTGCCATGCCATGCCCTATATGAAGTGATAGACTACAATGCTTTAGTATGACACTGAAGCGGTCCGGGGCGGGCAACAAGAAGAGCAACCTCTAGACACCCTTCAAGGCTCCCGTGTTGCTCAATTGGGTTGGGGTTGGAAAAACAACAAACACACACACAAACCCGCAACCTAACCCTACACAAATTTGGGGCACCACCTAGTTTTGGATGCGAACTAGGACGCGTAAAGAGAGAGAGAGAGAGAGAGAGAGAGAGAGAGAGAGAGAGAGAGAGAGAGAGAGAGAGAGAGAGAGAGAGAGAGAGAGAGAGATAGTGCTCGGGTTGGCTTTGAAACGTATCGGCAATGATCAAGCAAACACAATTATATATGTAAGAAAGAGAGAGAAGGGGGAGGGGGTGTTTGTTGCACTAATACCTTCTTACAAATTTGTCATGACCAATCAAAGTGATATTAGTATTTGTTCAACATAGCTTGAGTAAATTACACCACAACACATCACAAGAAAAGCCACCCCACTCACTGTCTTAAGGCCAGGGGAGTCCTCTCCACCCTGTCGCCCTCTTACAGTATGTGGGATTTATGGCTAAATTGATGACAACACTAGAGACACGCTATCAAGAACTTAACAAAAAAAAAAAACACCAAGACACTTACACATCATTGTTGTCCATTACTTCACGTGGGAAGAGAGATAAAGTATCCAAGCTTAGTCCAAATCCACCCTCCTTGATTCAGCAAATATTGGGCTTACACTAGTAGGAGAAATGATAGATTTCCTACTCTCAATTGAGTGATCACTCTCTCTCTTACAATGGCATAGAGTTCCCTTGCTAATCTCCTATTACAACACATGCACATGCATAAGACAATGAGCTTCCACTCAAGAGCTCGTTCTAGAGAGGTTGAGCTTGGCTTCTTAAGCTATAGCATAGTGCTCTTGCTTATGGCTCCCCCTTTTGTGCTAGCTACACCCTCCTTTTATAGCAATTTTGAAGGCTAGGGCTACTCCTCTAACCATGGTTGGGTTAGATTTTCAGCAATTTATCTAATTTCTTTTGCTTGGAATTATCAAGAAGTTGGTGGGGAAAGAGAGAGGAGAGAAATGGAGGTGATAGGACTTTTCATAGTGGGTTAGTGTTAGTAGAGTTAGTATTAATTTACAAATGGAATTGGATATTTACAATGGGAGTATCCATGTAGGATACAAATAAGGAAGAAAAACTCTTAAGAGGTAAGAAAAGGTGGATTTCTTACAAGGTTGATGCTCCAAGTGTCTTGAGTAGGGCCAATTTTGACGCTTGTTGACGGTCCACTAGCTTTGACGGTACATTTTTTCTCCACTCTTGACCTTCCTTGAGAGACAAGGTAATTGAAGCTGAGTAATCAACCACCATGATGCTGTCTTTTAAGAGAAGAGGCTGAATTTTGTGGTTTTTTTGATAGATATGGGTAAATTGGAGGAGGAAAAATGAGACTAGGTGGTCAATTTTGGAATGGAATTGTGTGTGGGAGGTATGAGTTCACCATGGTTTCTCTTATTCTTCAAGGTTGAGGAGAAGGTGAGTAGGGTGCAGAGAGGAGTGGTGAGAGAGGTGGGGACGATGAGTGGAGAAGTGTGTGTGAAAGAGGAAAATGATAAAGTGGAAGAGAGAGTGTGGCTGCATAGTATGGGAAAACTGGGGTCCACTAATAAAATCATAGCTCATAGCTCATAGCTCAAAAAAATATGAAAAAATTTGAGGCAAAAGTTCAGCCCACGAGCTACAACTTTTGTTTGTATCACCTTTTCAAATTCGGAGAGCAAGTGCACTTTAAAAATTCAGCAAAACCGATCGTTTTTTTCCACTGCACAAGGTCCTTGTGGGGTCCTTCTTTGGATGATTCTTTTGAATACCTCCAAGAGTGAGCCCTCCATAGTGCATGTATGCATGCCACCTACCCTTGACCTTATTTGGTAGGTCTAATATTGAAGATATTGTTGAGATTATGATATAAGTGAATAGTACAACTAAGAAAATCAAATATTGAGGGGTCTAAAAAATATGTACATGTCAAATATAAATAATATAAGAGGAAAAAATATAAAGGGGTCAAAAGAAATCTCTGTCATTATGAGGCTACCATAAAAAGATAAATATTTTTGGTGTTCTAATTTTTTAGAAAAAAAAACAAAATAGATGTAGGAAGGGAAAAATCACAATAGTGAAAAAATATACACATAAATAAAACTAGTTTTTTTGGATTTTTGTTGGGGTGGAGTTACACCAAATATACGAGAAGCTTACATGAAAATATTTCTATATGGAATAAAGAGTATGAAAAATGGTAAGAAAAATTGTGGTAATGGTGAGGCAATGTACAGAGCATAAATAACACACACCTAGGTAGAAATATTTAAATAAATACCAAAATAATTATGAAAAAATCTTTTATTTAGGCCCTATATACAAAGAAATATTTACATACGCATGGGCCATAATATACTTATATTTTTTTTTATTTTTTATTTTTTTGGCTCAACTAACCCAATGACTAGCTAATTGAGGGTTTTTTAAGAAGATATGGGAAAAGTCCCGTGACTCACGCACGCCTATGTACAATGAAATGGTAGGGATAGCCACAGTGTTTGGGTGATTTTGGTAGGGTGAGGTAACTCACTGTGGCAATTACAAAGAGCCGAAAAACGGCTCTCAACACCCATTTAGTCATATAGAGCATAGATAATAGCATAGACTAATCATCAATAAAAGTTACAAAATACAAATGACCATCAAAAGATGGACTATGCATCAAACGACAAACTCCACTATGGACAACAAGCAATTTGTGAGTAGCCAACATAAAACCTTTCTTAGGAAACTTAGGAATGCTGTATTTTGTCCACCTTTCACATTCATGTTGCAATGGTGCCTCGAGAGGAGGCAATCAAGCAACCATATCAGATTGCTACAAACTGACATAATTCAGATGACTAAAAGTATATCCAAAGTGTAGACAATAGCAAAGTCCAATTTACTTCCTGGTAGGAAGTGATTATACAATTTGGCCATTGAAATACTATGGCCAACATCAACAAACAAAAGAGGAATTTCTTGTCTAGCTTTAGAGGCACCATGCTATTCAGTCACTCTAACCTATTTTAATGAATGTCCTTATCCTTTGGAGTTCCTTTAAGCCCAATGATTCATTACTCAAATTTGTGGGTGAATAAAGTATGGACAATTTATTCATAGTTGCAAGTTGAGGACCTTGCTTAGTGAAGAACTCTATGACTTATTCATTAAGCTTGACCTAGAGGATAATAAGCAATTGCAGAGAATCATGCTTAAGTTTACAAGCTTTCATTTTCCATAAATAGATTATCTAGATTTATAATGCAAGAGTAATTGCTATACTCTACCTCTATCCAAATTTTGCCAAAGGGATATGCACATACCCTAAAATATTCCATAGCAGCTATCTTTTTGATGCATCATCTTTTGTTGTTAGTTTTTCTAAACACTGACCAAAGTGGCTAAACTCGCAAGATAGAATCTCAAAGAAGTGTCACTGTCAGTGTCTCCAACTCTAGAAGAGTGTCTCTGACCAACTGAACATTGTCAAACACATACGCATAAAGATGACAGCAATGCCAACAATGGCGGGTCAGCAGATGCACACCAATACTGCACTAACTGTATAAACATACATCCTATGTCGATGCCGAAATTATGGGGATGTTGGGGGCTCACTCCAAAACCTATATAACCGAAAGGATCTCCACATTTGAGAATCCCCCAGCTCAATAAAACCTTACCACGACCCTTAACAATAGGTTTTGCATATTTCCATCACAATACATAAATCGCATAAGATCTTACATCAACAAGAGAAACCCTTTTCTATAACTGCTGTGGCGGTTTGTTTGATTTAACAAACCCTCAAGATCTTACATCAAATATGCATGTGATAGAGATTGCAAAAAGATTCTGCAACAAAAACCTGTACGTAGAAGAACCAACGAAGGTACACCACCCTGCTGTTTGAACTGAATATCTTTCAAACTGTGTAGAATTTGCAGAAACTTCCTTCTGCAAAGTTGTAGACAACGCAAAAATGGTTGCGAAATGAGGGAATGGACAAGAAATAAGCTATTTTTATAGGTCAAAATAGATCTATAAAAATCTGTAGCTTGTACTTCACGACACCTACAGGCAGTCTGAGTGACGTATCTCAAAATTGGTAAAGATTTTGAGAAAAAATTCTTCTGCAAAGTTGAAGAGGACAAAAAACCAGTCAAAAACATGGCGAATCAGCTTGTATGAAGACATTTTGATAGGCCAAAATAGATGTGCAAAAATGTGCTGCAGTTTTTGTTGCTTCTCTGCCTGCTTTCCCGTTGAGCTTTAATGGTGCTCCCAATCCTTGAGCTCTGATACCAGTTGAAGTGCGTATGCGAGAGCGTGTGTGTGAGTGTAGCAATGGAGAAGAGATGAGACACAAGTTTGGGTGGACTCCAAACACAAATAGTGTTAGGGTTGTGAGTCCTTATTCTTTTATGTAGAATGAATGGTCAATGTTAGTTCCCGGTTAGTCTCCATCCGCCCAACACTTAGATAGGCACATTGGGATTTAGCACCCCAACACCTTGTTGAAGTAAGCGAATGTGCCAAAGAGGTAGCAATTGTTGGGTTTCCAGAGTAGATTAAAGAGGTAGAGCGCCTGTTCTTGTGGAAAGCTTGTATGCGAAGGTAGAAAATTGCAATCAAGTTGCAAAAACCGAGGGTTCAAAAGGGGATGAAGAAAGTGAGAAAATCCTAGAGGAATGCCAAGCTTTTGTGGAGAAGCAAGCAGTTAAAGATGCTGATACCGAGTCATTGTATGATGCTGATGAAGATGGAGAGGCTAGTTCCAATTTTTGGGAGACAAGCGAGGAAGATGGACCGGATGAGCCCACATCCTATGGTGAGGAGAACGAGTCTGATGAGCCAATGATGGTAAAGGTAAAGGTGCCTTCTTGTTTAGCTGATGATGTGGTCATAGCCAATGTGGAAGAAGAACATGATGAAGTCCAAAGCAAATGAGAGAGGATGTGATGTCAAAGGTGACATGCAGTGCTCTATTGGTGGCCATGATGATGAAGGTAGCAGTGGAAATCACTGTGGCGGTACAATTTATTCAAAGCTTTGCAACGGAGGATAGTTATGAGTCTATGAATAGCCAAGGTGGCCCATCAAATTGGCAAGGAGATGATGATGAAGCAGAGACCGAGGGGGTTGACAACTTTTTGATGCTCATGATCTATTAGGTGTTGACCAAAGAGAAGAGCAGCTGGAGGTGCCTATGAATTGCCATGATGATACTATGGACACAGGTTTTTTGGATCATGTATGCTGTGAAAGTGAAGCTGATTGGGGCTCTAATGATGCCGAGGATGCCATGGATGAAGAGATGCAAGTGCTTGTGGATAAAGCTTTGACCAGTGTACAGGTGATGCGAGGGTTAGTCCCTCTATAGGTGGAGATTCCAGTGCCACGTGCATGCTCTATGGTGAAGAAAAGAGATGTTGAGGGTGAGTCGAAGCTGTTAAAGAGGTACACTACATGGTTGAAATGTATGCTTGTTAGTGCATCAGTGAGGTATGTTATCTGCTAGATACGGAGTTCCATTGAGAGGAACTTTGCTTTACATAGTTGTGAGGGAGGGTTAGAACTGTTGATCGGTTCAGATGATGTGATTGCGTGGCCGATTCATTAGTTGGTTCAGGTAATGTGCTTCTAGGGCCAAGGGTGTCAGTAAGGTAGGTAAATGTGCAAAGAACTGCTAAAGTGATTTGGGCCTATTGTGTGCATGGATGGTTGCGGACATGGGTAAAACACTATTGGAGGGTGATGTAGATGGATGGAGAAAATCGTTTCAAGATTTTTTATCCAGGCGGAAGCTATATGATGCAAGGGTTGGGAAACCCAGTTGAGGTTTGGCAATAGTGTACACATGGTAGGCTTTTTGTGGTTTGCTCACAATTTTGGATAGTGCTTGCCAGTTTTTGCAATTGGTAGAAGAATAAAGCAATTTTTTGGTTGGACATTCAAATCTTCAACAAGGGGGTTGGGCAATGAAGGTGCAACCAAAGTGTGTTGACCCTAGAAGAGGGCACAAATAGTGATGTGTATGCTTATAGATGCATGGAGGAGGGCTAGAGCATATGGGAATAGCCTGGGTAGGCAAGTGGCAGCGGATGTGTATGCATAATGTGGTTATTTAGACCATATGGACTCCAAGATGGGCTAATTAGGGTGGCTCGTGAAGAATTATCAAGGTGCTAGTTTTTGGCTAGATATGTAGAGCTTGAAGTTTTGAAGGAGCAAGTCCAGACAGCTCGTCAAACGGAGCCACGGTATGCGAGATAGAGTGCTTTGAATTTTTGGCTAGATATGTAGAGCTTGAAGTTTTGAAGGAGCAAGTCCAGACAACTCGTCAAACGGAGCCACGATATGCGAGATACAGTGCTTTGAAGCTAAAGGTGTCTGCAGATCTGAGACGGATAGGCCAGGTGATGCCAGGTAATCCGAGCCAGTTCGGAGCTATGGTGTGTAGTGCTTGATTTAGGAAGCTTTCTAGTCTTTAAAGATTGGAAATTGGACCTTTGGATGTCAAGTTATTAGTAGTCGAAGTTTTGCTAGGGGCCACGTTTATGTCAGGTTGGTCACCTCGGTTGGTGTGCCATCTGAGGTTTATGGAGCTTTACCAATGTTTTATGTGTTCTATGTGGCAAGTGAAGACCATGGGAAGCTACAGTGCGTCAATTGAAGTCCAGATGGACAACTTATAAAAAGTCCGAAGTTGATGATGGTGGTCGACTGGGAGCAATCTGGTGCTTTTAGACATTTTTGTCGTGTTGATCAACAAGCCACGTGGGGTCTGAATGAGATATAGCTTGCATGGGATAAAGTCAACAACCAAGGTTTTTGTGGGGATTTCACAAATTCAGAGTCGGATCACTAAGCAGTAAGTGACAGGGGATGGAAACCAAGAGGAAAAAAGGTTGTCAATGAAGTTTTTTAATGATATTGGGAATGCCTTTGGAGGCCTTTGAGGCTCAACTCACGAGCATGTGCCACATGGGCATACAAAAATCCCACATGGGGTATCATATGCAAGTAGCACGTGCTACTTATGGAGCAGTGGACGCGTTCAGTTGGCAACAAGTTGGAGGCGTTAAACTCCTGGCTATGGCGTCCTATTGGGCGGAGTTGGGTGCTGCTTGGGCGGCGGCTTGCCATATTTTGGCACCTTCAAGCAGATCCAGGCGGTGGTGGTCTGCTACAAGCGGTGGCGTGGCAATGTAGCGTGCTCAGTTAATGACATGGCACCCACTAGGGTATGATCCCATGCTCGTAAGGGACAAATCACTTTTGAGAAGGAGATTGGGAGCACCGACGGCACCGTCGGTGTCCCGGTTAAGGGAAAGTTCATGTGGATTGGGGTGCAAGCAAGTGCCGAAAGGGGCAGCCTTTCACATACCATGCAAGACTAATAATAGAAGGGTGATAGAAATAGAAAAGGGGCCCTTGCACACGCTCAAGGGGAAGCCTGGTTTTTGGAAGGGGCAGTTCTCCTTGGGGCCGGATTTTTTGCAAGAGGGGCCGCTTCATCTTGGGCAAGAGGAGGGCTTCTTTGAAGGGGAGAGCTAGGAGGGGGTATTCCCAGGCTGCAAAAGAGAGGAAGGAGAGCTTCTTTTGGGAGCCAAAGGAGAAGAAGACGGAGCTTGAGGTGGAGCTCCCAGTTGTGCCAAAGGAGAGGGAGCTCTTGTTTTTGGTGGGGAAGGAGGCCGAGGAAGGGTTTTCCAAGGAGAAGAGTGCTTGGAGTTCAAGAAGGTGAGTTTGGAGGAGGAGAAGCTCGGAGAGAGCTCTTGAGGAACAGTTAGAAGCCAACAAGGGCTTTGACGACATTTTTTTTTATTTTCTTGCCGCTCTCGAGAGGAGGGCTGCGTGAAGGTGAATCCAAAGGTTGTCCGAGTTTTTGTTGCTCATCGTGTTCATGCCAACGGAGCCTTTGTAGTCGAGGTTTAATGGTGTTGTAGAGGAGTTTTCTTTGTAGTATTTGAAGCAAACCATGTTGGTTCTTGGTGCTGTTTCTTCCCTTTTCCTCGCCTCTTCTCTTTGTTCCGTTCCAGCTGTATGGTGCCGATGTTTGAGATGTGTGTGCCTCCCTGAACCTCTCTGTTTGTGAGTGAGAAAGAGAGAGCGGCATGTGTTGTGGCACGATCGTAAACAACCGGTGTGGATTGCTGTTGATTGTTTGAGTTTTGATGGTGAAATCTAGTGGATTGGGGTGTAGTGATTATCATGGGCTATAGAGAGGCAGCTTGCTTGGGTTCCGGGTGTGTTCCCCTTTCCCCCTATCCAACGGCCAGTTGCACCTCGAGCTCCTCTACCCTCGGCTGCAGAATCCTACTTGCCAACTCGATTCTTGACCTCGTCTTGTGTAAATTCTGCTACCTTCCAACTTTTCCCCACCCGCCAATTGAGAGTACCAAAACGGAAAAAAGTTATCGGACCTCCTCGAACTGGCAATCATCGCCAACTTCAATTGTCTATATCTTCCCGATCCAGATTCCTTTGATGACCCGTAAATTCCCATTGCGTTCACTTGCCACTAATTTCACATACAAAACTTGGTGAGGCCCCAAAAATCTCAGATGGCATGCTCCCCAATACGATCAGGCAGGCACAGAACTTGCCCCCAAATTTTTTTGGAATGGCCATAACTTTCCCCTTGGAGCTCCGATTGACGATCTTTTAGAAGGGGGGTTTTACCCTAGGTACACACTAAGACTAGAGTTTTGACAAACTCTTGACACGCAAAAGACAAAAGACGGAGTTTTTGAAACAAAAAATAGAAAAACTTGTGATTTAGAGCACATTGTTGCATGAAAATTGGTAAAAGTGCTTGAAAACCAGTGCTTGAGACTTGGGGATGCTTGTGAATGAATTTTGTCCAAAAATTCATCAACAGACATCATATGTGTATGATGTCTGAGGGGTGATTCTGGCACCAAAAATAAACTTTTGACATTATACCCATCTTCACATGTTGTGTTGAGCACATACACCAAATTTCATATCATTTGGGCTTATAGATTGAAAACTGGGGGGGCTTTATCATAATCATAATTTTAAGTTGTCGTCGACTGTGTGTGTGAGAGAAAGAGAGAGTGTGTGAGCTTTATCTTGATGCAACTTCCCACTCATTCATCACATTGGAGATCCGATTGCACCATTATGCTAGGCTTGACAAAAGCTACGCGACAACGCCAAGCATTCCACGGGAGACAAAGGCACGTGCCGACACACCTACGAGCTATTTGTGGTCGTAAGTGTATCAAACAATCTTTGTTTTTTGTGTGCAAGTAGTCATTAGAATTGTGGCTACACTACACATAGGTACTCATGGATTTCAATTTCGGGCACTTCCAACATACTGCTCTTTTTTTATACGTATTTTTTGCATATGGGTTTTGAATTTAGAGGCTTTGGGACAGGTGTATCCTAGTGAGGGGATGATGTTTCTTAAGTTTTGTACAATTTTGGCATGATTTGATGGGTTTCCTTCCGTTGTGTGTATGTGGGTAGGTGGTGTAGTTGAGAGCAGTGAGATTCTAGATTGTCGTTTAGTTGGCCTTCCAGAGAGTGTTGTATGTGTAGGATGGTCTCAGCCTGGCAAGCTAAAGATATTTTCTCCGTGTGCCTATCGTGTCATCTGTGTCCTCGATTGACATTATGTTGATCTAGGTTGTGTTGCATACACTTTATGGGTGGTGCGATTCGCTTTCGCAACATTGGCCCCGTTATGGTTTCTTTCCTGCGATGCCACATTGCTGTTTTTTGGAGTTTTTCACAAAGGGAGTATAGAACAAGAAGAGTACATAGTAAGGAATCTAACTCTCATGTCTAGTGCTGGTCAGTGTATCGTGTGCGTCGTACGGAGTCGAAGAAGGTCCGCTCGCTCTAGGTCTCTCAAGCTCTCTTTCACTTGTGAATAGTGAAAATGAGCTAATAAATGGCCCAAATAAACTTATATCGGGGTTTCTCGGACCACTTTTTACCAAATTTGACATGTGCTTTTATCTTGTTTGCGAAATGCACTTTAGGCTAAAAAATTTCTTCATTTGGATTCCGTTGCTCTATTTTTGAAAATTTTGTCATTTCTTCTCAAAATTGGCAAAATCGGCTCTTCGCAACCCATTTTGCATACCCTAAACATGGAGCACATAAGATTTCATAAGATATGGAGCCAATTAGGGTACTCAAAACCCAAAAAACGCAAAGTCTCAGCTTAATCCCATAATTTGACTTTGGACTTATCAAAGTGCTTCAAATCAAGTGAAATTTTACACATAGCATATACATAGCCTATACACCATCTGCCTATGCTTAGAAATACATTTTGCAAAAGTAGACATCATACGCATATAATGTCTATACCTGTCTCACAGAGGAATTCTGCCAACACTTTGAACATCCATATTTGTAAAGCATATCACATATAGCTTCTATAGCAAGTTTGGGCAGCTTTGGGCATGTTTTGATCACTACTCACATCAATTTCAAATCAAAGTGGCATAAATGGTTTCTATGACCTTGAGATCATGAGAACTAGCCCAATTTCATATTTGCACCTATCAGAGCCATACACACATCATGAGCTACCTCTACCACAAGTTAAGCCAAAAATTCCAAAGTAGACATTATACGCGTTGTCATGAGTTTTTTGGAGCAAGGGATTGCGCATATGTACATATACATGCATGGTGCATCAAATAAAGAATTGCCCATTTTTCAGAGCCAGGTGGTTACGTGGGGCCCACATGTGTACAGGTAGGACAGGGTGTACATAGTGCATCGATTTTCACTATTACCAGTACCACTGTGTTTTTTCTACAATAAGGAGGAGTTGGTAGCGTGTAAAACTTCTTGAGGAAGCTATCCGCGGGCCGACGACATGAGGTAAGCAGGTGCGTCAGATGGCATCAAGTGGCGTCAGGAGGCCGAACGGGGTCAATATTTGCACGTGGATGAATACGGACACAAAGTGGTGTTTTCTTGTGAGAGTTATGCAGAAAGGTCATCATTAGGACCACTTTTTGGGGCCACTTCACGTGGTTGCGCGACGCATTATTGAAAAGAAATGAGTGCCAGGTGTGCGGATGATGCAAAAAAGGTGACAACTATGCACTGCGAGGTCAGTTTTTGGCCTGTTCGGGGTCCGTTTGAGGTCATCTAAAAGGCCAAGGGTGCCCAACTAATAAATCTAAGTGTGGGAACTGAAAAAACTGAGAGAAGACCAGAAAAAACGTGGAGAAGAGAGGATGAACAGCCGCAGCTGTGTTTTTGCTCATTTTGGAGCCTGTTTTGGCCGTAAACTGCTCATCCGAGGTCGGATTTGAGCACTTTGACATTGTAGACTGGGGTTTTGGGCCGTTCCGGACGCGATAGCGTTGTCCATTTTGCCAAATTCCTCCCTCTTTTTCTACTGTTTTGGCTGTGTAAGTTTCTCTTATGAGCGAAGTTTCTGCTCCAGTTTGGTATCTTTTACCCATATTGTGTGAGCTGTTTGCCCCATTGGTGTTGGCCCAAGCTCAATTGTATCTAAACATTAGAAATTATCCTCTTTTGAGCTGAGTTTTTTGGGTGTGTGTGTGTGTGTCTGTGTGGAGTGGGCAAGTGGATAGTCTCTCTCCTCTCACTCCAGAGGTGTTTCCCTGTCTCGGCCAGGAGTGTTGTCTAAGCCGAGTGGTGCCCCATAGTGTGTGTGTGTATCTTCCCAAGAGTGTGTGTCGGGTCGTTATAGAGGCGTTCTGTGTGTTTCCATCCCGCTCACATTCTTTTGGCACCCCCACGGAGGATCTTCTTCGAGTACCTTCTGCTTCGAGCTTCAAGCTTCGAAATTCCGGATTACAGGTTGCAGATTACAGGTTACAGGTTACAGGGATAGGTACAGGTACAGGTAGCTGGAGTTCAGTGATACATTGGCAAGTGGGAGTCACTTGCAGTTGCCGTGGGTATGCATCAGTTGGCGCCTATTTGAGCGCATTGTCTGCTGGTATTGTACGTTACTTGTGGAAACTGCCATTGTACGTCTTTGTGGAGCCATATTTGGTTTTATTTGGCAGTCCCAGCCATTTCTGAGACTTGGTCTGGAAGATAGTCATTTCTGAGACTTGACTATACGCGATTTGCATTAGCCTTCATGTGAGGGTCGATAGCGTGAGGTTTTATTGAGCTGGGAGATTCTCAAATGTGAAGATCCTTTCGGTGATACAGGTAGCTGGAGCACCCTTTTCGTGACCTCACCATAGGCTATGTACTAGTGATTCCTACTTGATGCTCGGGTTCTATTGTTGAAAATTTATGCATACATATACAGTCTATATTTTGGGTTCTCACTGCTCTACTTCTAGGGAAACTCTGTCAAAAGTTTTTCAAGTTATGATGGCTGGTTTTTTGGTCTTTTGAGCCATTTATGCTGTTATGCTACTGAAATTTTGGCAAAATCAGAGGATAAGTCAGGTGTGCTTTCTTGGGAGCTTCATGGTTGGCTTTAATGGATGATCAAAATGGACCTCAATTCACTCCTTTTCATTTAACTCAGAGAATCCAGATAAATGTTCATGTGTCCAGGAAGATTTTTTTCCAGCAACGCATAGTCTTTATGTTTGGGCCAAGAAGATTACGAGAGATCCTGGAATGTCCTTTGCCTGTTGTAATTCCGGTGATCAACTATGAAAACTCATTTGATGTGCATGTGTTTGTCCTTATCTAAAGTTGAGCTCCATTGAAGTTTCTAGGGATTGGGTAGTCAAAAGTTTTGGGTTCTTGCACGTGTGTTCAAAGGGGTTCTCAAAGCATTGAAACTTGGGTAGCCATGGCTTTCTCTTATCCGGAGTTTCACGGAAGAAGTGATGAAGATGTGGAAGAATTTGTGGAAAAGATGGAGGTTGCATGCATTAGCAACCAGATTCATGACCCTACGCAAATGTTACACCTTCTCCAAATTTGTTTGAAGAGTGATGCACGAGTTTGGTCCAAGGCATTTGAAGAGGAGTTGCGTGTAGCGGATCCACCTGTAAGATTGAGTTGGGACAATCTAAGGCATGGATTGGAAGTGGAGTTTGTGAAGATAGAAGATCCTGACAAAGTGTGGCAAGAAGTACAAGGTTTGGTGCAGAAGGAAGGTGAGCCAGTAGATGCGTACATATGTAAGTTTTCATTGGCATGGGAGCAAATGTGCAAGGCCTTAGCACCGCAGGTACCCCCGCCTGACATGATGAAGAAGGACAGGTTCTTAGCTGGTCTTTGGGAGAATATACGTTGGAGAGTGGAGCTAAAGAAGCCTAGGACATATGAAGATGCACTAGAGGTAGCAAGGAACAAAGAGTGGAAGTTGAGGAAAATGAGCCAGTTAGGGGTGGAGTCTTTGCCCATGAGGTTTGAATTTCAGCCTATAGAGTCTTTACAAGGTCGCATGTAAGGGGTTCATCACGAACCAATGGTTCCTGTTACTACTCAGGTTATGCCAGCAGTGGTCACTACAGCAGTGCAAGATGATGGGCTAAGGCAAGACATGAGGCAAATGGTAGATTTGATGAAGAATCTCAGCCTAAACATGCTAGGTCAAGTGGGAAATAATCGAGGTCGAGGGAGGTATGCAAATCAACCAGGAGGTGAAGAAAGACCTAGGAATGGTGTTCGACAAAGCAATGGTAGGTTTTGGAGGCAGACGCCCACCTGTTACAATTGTGGAGAGTTGGGTCACATCAGCCCGCAATGTGATAAGACACCAAGGATGGGGGGAGACATGTATCCATTGCCAAGACAGGTGTTAACTAGGTCAAACAATTATGGCATCGAAATTAAGGGAGACGAAGGAACCAGTGGATTGACCCAAGGAGGAAAAAGGAAAGACAAAAGTGCTAAGTGTAGTCACCTTGGAGAAGGCATCAAAGCTAGAGGATACATTAGTGATGCCTATTGGGAAGAGGACCACAGAGGATAAGGAAGGAAGAAGTGCCCCAGGTCCTAGTAAGAAGAAAGGAAAGAGCCATGAAGGCGAGGATGTCAAGGCCAAGAGGAAAAGGAGAGCTCGTCGAAAGTTTCATGTTTCAGATTTTCCACTAGGGGATGGGCAATTAAGCTATGACTTGAAGGAGGATCTGACGAGCAGGAAGGCAAATGTTACTTTTGGGCAGCTTATAGAGATGGTGCCTAAGCTAAAGCGACAGTGGAAGAGGATGGTTAACCCAATGGAGAAAGAGCCAGAGAGAGGTTCAGTAAAGGTGTTGGCAATGGATGAGCTACCAGACATTTGTCCAATAGTAGATGTGTGGCATAAAAGGAAAAATTTGGGACAAGGTTATGTGGATGGCGGAGCCCAAATATGCGTCATAACACACTCATGCGTTGAGAAGATGGGTCTCACAGTGGCAGGGGTGTCAGGTTTCCGGATTAGATTGGCAAACCATCAAAAAGTAAAATGCTTGGGTGTTGTAAAGAGCTTAGAAGTGGAGGCATATGATGCAAAGGCAGTGGTTGATTTTCATGTGATGCCAGCAGGGTTGGGAGCATATCCTATTATATGGGGCAGAACATGGTTACGTGCAGTGGGAGCTGTTCAAGATTGGTGACATGGTACGATTAGCCCCTATGGAAAGACAGGTACCAAGAAGCTTTATAATATGGACACAAGGAAACGATTAGAGGAGCTTTATGAAGATGAGGATGAGTCTAGTGATGAAGACTCTTCCATGGTGACAGATGAGGACAGTGATAGCACTACCAGCAGTGATGAGGATGCTGATGTTGCATTTCTTTTGATGGACAAAGAAATCCAGGAGTTTGGTTTAGTTGCATTTGCGAATGAGGTTGAAGATGAAAGTGAAGGGCCTTATGAAGTGATTGAAGGGCTGATGCAAACCAAGGTTGAGTTGTCAAAGAAGCAGGAATTGATGACACAAATGGTCAGTGGAGACCTCTCAACTATGGAGAAGGATATATATTTGCGCATGCTGGCTAGTTTTCCTGATTTGTTCATTACTTCATATGAAGAGATCAGAGGGTTCAAGGGAGAAGAGATGCATATAGAGCTGAAAGAAGGTGCTAAGCCAGTGCGGCAAAGGCTAAGAAGGATGGGTCAAGAGCAAATGGAAGCCTTGCGAGAAGAGGTGGACAAGTTATTGAAGGCAGGGTTCATAGTCCCTGTGGAGACTACAGAATGGGTGAGTCCAGTTGTAGTCAGTCCAAAGAAGGATGGGAAGTGGAGAATTTGTGTAGATTTTAAACCCTTAAACGCAGCCACTAAGAAAAACCCATATCCTCTTCCATTCATTGATCAGATCTTGGATTCAGTGGCAGGTTATGAGAGGTACAATGTGTGATGGTTTTTCAGGCTATTTTCAATTGAAGATTACTCTTAAAGACCGCACAAAGACAACTTTTATTACGCCATGGGGCTGCTATTGCTACATTGTATTTCCATTTGGGTTGTCAAATGGACCTTCCTTCTATCAAGAGAGAGCAAATTGGGTGTTGGAACCATTCATTGGTAGTTGTGTTAAAGCTTTTATGGATGACTTCTGTGTTTATAGCAGTAGGGCTGAACACCATGAGAAGCTGCAGATGGTATTGGCTCGATATGATGAATGTGGAGGACAACCAAATCCAAAGAAATGTCATCTAGCACAGCCAAGGGTGAAGTTATTGGGCCACATGGTGTTAAAAAATGGCATTGAGCTGATCCAGACAAGGTTAAGTCTATTATTCTTCTTCCATCACCTACGAGTACGAAGCAATTGGCAACCTTTATACAAAAATTGAAGTACATGGCAAGGTTTATTCCATTGTCTTCTCAGATTCTTTATCCATTACAACAAGTGGCAAAGCATGATCCATTGCAATGGGATGACAAGTGTGAAGAAGTGTTTCAAGAGGTGAAAGAGGTGTTAGGGGGTTTGTCAGCCATGCAGGCTCCTGATTGGGAGAAAGTTTTTTATGTAAATCCCTCAGTAGGGGATGATGCCATTGGAGCCATGCTATTGCAAAAGGGGAAGGGCAGCCATTATATGAGGCCAATGTATTGTGCAAGCCGAGTGAAGTTGGTAGCGGAGAGAAAGTTCTCGGAAGTAGAGCTAGTGATGGCCAGTGTAATATTTGCTTGTCGATGATTTCATCATTACTTGCTACCACGACCTTTTGTTTTCTTGACGAGTTATGCTTTATTGCCACAGTTAATTAATGGTACTAACATGTCAAATGTGGTGAAGAAATGGGTAATTGAGCTGCAAGAGTTTGAGTTCTCTTTTCTAGTGGAAGATAGTACAAGGGCTACCCTAGCTGATTTGTTGACCTACAAGGAGAATCCCCTTATTGTTAAGGAAGAGGTGGTGAGAAAGGTAGTTGAAGAAGTGCCACAGATCAGCAATGCACATGTGTTGTTCTTTGATGGTTCATTCAGAAAGAGCCATGATACAGCTTCAGGGGGTATAGCACTTTATGATCCAGAGGGGAAGCTAGTATGCAAGAGAGGGTTCAAATTGGATGCTCATAGTAACAATGAGGCTGAATATGCTACTCTAGAATCCGGATTACACATTTGTTTGAAGCATGGGGTTCGAAGGTTGAGCATAAAAGGTGATGCCTTGTTAGTGGTGAAGCAAGTGCTAGGTGTGTGGAAGAGCAAGAACACCTCATTGAAGGAAATGTGCTTCAGAATTAAAGGCCTATTAAAAAAGTTCGAAGCATGGATCATCAGACACATTGAACGTGCTCTAAATGGAGAGGCACATGAAGCAGCTCAAGGCTTGATTGGGGAGCTATTTGTGTTGAGGACCACTTTACCTCTTTATCATGGCCGGGAAAGATTGGATCAAGAAGAGGAGTTTTTGCTAGCAGGAATCATTCCAAAGGAGATTCAAAAGTCTCAGAAGTATGGCTTTGTGCGTAGAGCATACAGGTACAAATTGATTGGTGATGTCTTATACATGAAAGGGGCTGATCTCGTGTTGAGACGTGTACCTTGGCGGGAGGATCTTTACAGAGTGTTGGAAGAGAATCATGAAGGTGCATGTGGTGGCCATTTTGCTCTAAAGATCACCTTGCATAAGATTTTGCAAGAGGGGTATGTATGGCCTAGTTTGCACAAGGATGTTCACCATTGGTGTAGGTCTTGCAATAGGTGTCAAGCATTTGGGAAGAGAGTGTTGAAGCCAGAGCTACGAAAAACCATTATGGCGTTTGATGTGTTTGAAAAGTGGGGGATTGATGCAATAGGCCCGTTACCTATCACAAGCAGGGGCAAAAGCTATATTTTGACGGCAGTGGACTATCTTTCTAGATGGGCAGAGGCTATAGCAGTAAAACAGATCACTGCAAAGGATGTGGCAAAATTGGTGTATGATGAAATATGTTGCAAGTTTGGGGTGCCACTGGAGCTACTTTCAGATAAGGGGCCTGGCTTTAGAGCTAAACTGCTAGATTTTTTTTGTGCAAAGATGAAGATTAGGCACCAGCATACCACTCCTTATTACCCACAGTGTAATGGCTTAAATGAAAGATTCAATGGTGAGTTGGTACAAATTCTTTCGAAAGTGACAGAGCACCAAGGAAAGAATTGGGATTTGGAAATGCCTAGTACATTATGGGCTTACCGTACTTCGGTGAAGACAGGTACAGGGTTTACTCCATTTGATTTGGTGTATGGAAAAGAAGCACTATTGCCTGTGGAAGTAGAGTTGCCTACGGTCAAGATGTTAGAGAAGTTTCTTGGGCCACCTAGTGATGCATTCGAAGAGAGGCTCTTACAGCTACAAGAGGTTCAGCTGGATAGGATGAGTGCATTAGAACATTATGGGCAGATGCAAGATAGGGCTTTAGCAAAGATAAATGAAAAGGTCAAAAGTAAGGGTATCAAGAAGCATGACTTGGTTTTGCGCTACAACAGTAAGCTGGACAACACCTTCCAAAAGAAGTTTCAAATTAAGTGGGAAGGCCCTTTCAAGGTAGTGGAGTGTTTTCCAAATGGCACATATCAGCTGGCTAACCTGGATGGTGTTCTACATAAGTCAAGGGTAAATGGATTGCGTCTTAAATTGTATCATGCTAGATTGATGATGGTGGAGCAAGATGAACTGTCTGTGGAGCAAGCAATGTTGGTGAAGGATGAGGAGACCTGTGATGCGGCGAGTCTCATATCGCTCTTTGCTGCTGCTGATCATGAATGATCTAGCAGGTTAGGGGATGGGCAAATTATGTCAGGAGTTTTTTGGAGCAAGGGATTGCGCATATGTACATATACATGCATGGTGCATCAAATAAGGAATTGCCCATTTTTCAGAGCCAGGTGGTTACGTGGGGCCCACATGTGTACAGGTAGGACAGGGTGTACATAGTGCATCGATTTTCACTATTACCAGTACCACTGTGTTTTTTCTACAATAAGGAGGAGTTGGTAGCACGTAAAACTTATTGAGGAAGCTATCCGCGGGCTGACCACATGAGGTAAGCAAGTGCGTCAGATGGCATTGAGTGGCGTCAGGAGGCCGAACGGGGTCAATATTTGCACGTGGATGAATACGGACACAAAGTGGTGTTTTCTTGTGAGAGTTATGTAGAAAGATCATCATTAGGACCACTTTTTGGGGCCACTTCACGTGGTTGCGAGACACATTATTGAAAAGAAATGAGTGCCAGGTGTGCGGATGATGCAAAAAAGGTGACAACTATGCACTGTGAGGTCAGTTTTTGGCCTGTTCGGGGTCCGTTTGAGGTCATCTAAAACGCCAAGGGTGCCCAACTAATAAATCTAAGTGTGGGAACTGAAAAAACTGAGAAAAGACCAAAAAAAACGTGGAGAAGAGAGGAGGAACAGCCGCAGCTGTATTTTTGCTCATTTTGGAGCCTGTTTTGGCCGTAAACTGCTCATCCGAGGTCGGATTTGAGCACTTTGACATTGTAGACTGGGGTTTTGGGCCGTTCCGGACGCGATGGCGTTGTCCATTTTGCCAAATTCCTCCCTCTTTTTCTGCTGTTTTGTCTGTGTAAGTTTCTCCTATGAGCGAAGTTTCTGCTCCAGTTTGTGATTGTATCTGGTATCTTTTACCCATATTGTGTGAGCTGTTTGCCCCATTGGTGTTGGCCCAAGCTCAATTGTATCTAAACATCAGAAATTATCCTCTTTTGAGCTGAGTTTTTTGGGTGTGTGTGTGTGTGTGTGTGTGTGTCTGTGTGGAGTGGGCAAGTGGATAGTCTCTCTCCTCTCACTCCAGAGGTGTGTTCCCTGTCTCGGCCAGGAGTGTTATCTAAGCCGAGTGGTGCCCTATAGTGTGTGTGTGTGTATCTTCCCAAGAGTGTGTGTCGGGTCGTTATAGAGGCGTTCTGTGTGTTTCCATCCCGCTCACAGCGTATAGTGTCTGAAAGTATTGAATTGACATGATATTGTGATTTTGGAAATTCGAACTCTTTATACACATCATTATAAGCTCCCCATCACATTTTCATTGTTAGGAAATATGACGTAGCTAAGTAGATAATTGAGTAGATTACTTAATGGAGAGAGATAATTTTCACACACAAGGTAGATTATAGAGTAGAGAGAGAGAGAGAGAGAGAGTGCACACGATATACGTGGTTCACCCAATGTGGGCCACATCCAGGGGAAAGCAGCCACTTAATGGATTTAGTACTTCAAACAAGAAGTAGGCTACAAATGGATTATACCCTTAATAGATCTCTTGCCTTGATTCACTCTCACCACCTCACACCCACCTTGTTGCATCAACTTCACACTCTGAAATGTGTGGGCCAAAAGGGATGCCCTCCCTCATCAGAGGTAGCCATGTGTAGCCGCCCTTGTGTCGATAAGTCCAAATCGGACCCTTCAATCCGCCCGAAGCCTGAACTCGAGACTGATCGAGAAAATTTTGGTTTCCAAAGAGTGATTTTTCTTCACGCACGATGGCTTCTCCTCATAGTGGGGGCCTTACAAATGTGCGTTTTTACCACCAAAAATTACAAGGAGGGGTAAATCAGGCTCCATACTAATAATCTCCCACTTGGAGACTGATCTCCAAACCAGACCTGTGACTGCTTTCCATCCTGGCTTCTTATCCTTGAATACCAATTGAAGATGAGCAAAAGCTCAACTTCTCCTTGTTGACCACCTTTGTAAACATGTCTGCAGGATTTTCACTTGTATGCACCTTTCCTAGCTTTAGATGTCCCTCTTTCAAAATAGTGCGTATGAAGTGATATCTCACTTCAATGTGCTTTGTCCTTGAATGAAAGGCTGAGTTCTTTGCAAGATGGATAGCACTTTGGCTATCAGTGTACAAGACACAATTGTCTTATTTGAATCCAAGCTCTTCTAAAAACCTGTGAAGCCACAAAATTTCTTTGCTTGCCTCCGTCATTGCTACATACTCTTCTTCTGTGGTAAAATGTGAGACCACTTTCTACAGCTTTGAAGCCCGGATTACTGCCGTGCCTCCAACCGTGAAGACATAGCCAATAGTGCTCCTTCGAGTATCTTTGTCACCTGCCATATCTGCATCAGCATACCCTTCTAGAAAAATATCAGTTTCTCCAAAATACAAAGCATTTGTTGTTGTCCCTTTTAGATACCTAAGTATCCACTTCACAGCTTGCCAATGCTCTTTACCTGGGTTGTCCATGAACCTATTTACAACTCCCAATGCGTGTGCAATGTCTGGCCTTGTCAAGACCATAGCATACATAAGAGAACCTACCGCTGTAGCAGATGAAACTTTAGACATATAGGCTATCTCCTCTTGTGTCTTTGGACACATATCCTTGGTTAGTTTAAAGTGACCAACCAAAGGTGTATAAACCGTTTTTGCATTTTGCATTGCAAACCTTTCTAATGCCTTCTCTATGTAATCCTCTTGAGATAGCTTTATTGTTTTCTTTGTCCTTTCCCTTGATATCTTCATACCAAGTATCCTCTTTGCAACACCTAAATCTTTCATTGGAAAAGATTTAGACAGCTCCTCTTTTAGGTCTTTGATGTCCTGCATGTTAGCATTTGCAATTAGCATGTCATCAATATACAACATTAGGATGATGAACTTCCCATCTCCTAAATTCTTCATATAGATGCAGTGATCCAAGTTGCATCTTGTGAATCCATGATCCAACATCCATCGATTGAACTTCAAGTACCATTGTCTTGATGCTTGCTTTAAACCATACAAGCTCTTCTTTAATCTGCAAACCATTTTCTCCTTACCTTTTACTTCATACCCCTTTGGTTGAAGCATTTAAATTTCCTCCTCTAAGTCACCGTGAGGGAATGCCATATTTACATCCATTTGCTCAAGATTTAGATCATAAGCAGCCACAAGGCTTAAGACAAGCGTAATTGAGTTCATTTTTACAACAGGAGAAATATTTCATTGAAGCCAATACCTTTCTTTTGAGAAAACCCTTTTACCAAAAGCCTAGATTTGTACCTTTTCTTCCCACCTTCTTCTTCCTTCAACTTATACACCCATTTTTTTTGAAGTTCCTGCTTACCTTTAGGCAACTCAACCAATCTCCCATGTTTGGTTGCGATGTAGTGAGTCCATCTCCACTTGCATACTCTTCATCCATTCTTCTTTGGATTCATGATGCATAGCTTCTTTGTATGATTTTGGCTCTCCAAAATCTGAGATCAAGAGATGGTTGAAGTATGGAACAAACCTTTCTAGAGGTCTTCTTGCTCTTGTGGATCTTCAGGGAATAGGTTGAGGCTCCTCATTTGGTTGACGTTGTTGCACGTTGTCACCATTTGCAGTCCTTGAGTCTTCACTGTCCTCAAACTCCATGTACTCATCACCTGTTTGTTTTGTTTGTTTTCTTTCCAAGTAATCTTTGTACATATTTTGTTCGTTAAAAATTACATCCCTACTCCTAAAGATTTTACCATCTTCAAAATTCTATAGGCGATATCCAAAGTCACCTTCTCCATAGCCAATGAAGAAACACTTTTGGACTTTGCATCTAGCTTTGATCTAAGGCTTCTATCTATGTGCATGAAAGCCTCACACCCAGACACTTTGAGAAATGCATAATTCACTGGTTTACCCATCCATGCCTCTTCTGGAATTCCCCCATCCAATGCCGTTGAGGGTGACCGGTTGATTAAGTACACAGATGTACTTACTCCTTCCGCCCAAAGCTCAAGCGATAGGCCTGCATGTAGCCGCATGTTTCGTGCTCGCCCCATGATTGTTTTGTTCATCCTTTCGGAAATGCCATTTTGTTAAGGTGTCCTTGGGGTTGTCTTTTGCCTCCGAATGCCATTACTAGCACAAAAGCTTTCAAAAGCTTGGCTGCAATATTCGCCTCCATTGTTGGATCTGAGGCATTTAACCTTAGTACCTGTTTCATTCTCCACAAAGGCTTTCCACCTTTGAAATATGGAAAAAACATCGGATTTATTCTTCATTACATAAACCCATGTTTTCCTAGTTGCATCGTCTATAAATGTTACATAGTACAATGAGCCACCCAGTGATGGTGTACTTACAGGATCCCAAACGTCAGAATGAACCAACTCAAGTTTTTTATTTTTTCCCTTATTTTCAGATTTTTGAAAATTTACCCTCTTTTGTTTACCATAAACACAATCTTCACAGAACTCTAACTTCACTTCTTGCAAACCTGGTAGAAGCTTGTTTGTTTGAAGGATTTGCATTCCTTTGGCATTCATATGCCCAAGCCGGTAGTGCCACACCGGACTATCGACTTTTGTAGTTGCTGCATAAGGGAAGGTTGTGTGCTAATAGTACACAAGTAAAGTGTACCAACCTTTTCTCCTTTGGCAACCACCAAAGATCCCTTTGAGATCTTCCACCATTTGTTTCTGAATGCAATTTTGTGACCTTCATCGTACAATTGTCCTGTAGAGATCAAATTTTTGTGAAGAGAAGGAACATGCCTAACATCTTTAAGCTTGCATTCATTTCCGTTAGCAGTTTTGACACAAACTATACCTTTGCCAACAATTTCACAAGCTTCATCATCTCCCAAGTATACATACCCATAATTATCTTTGGTGTATCTTAGAAATGTTGCTTGTGTGATGTCGCATGGAATGAAGCCCCGAAATCTACTATCCATGAATTATACACATTGTCAAATGAGAGAATTAGAGCATCTTGCTCTACTTTACCTGCCACATTGGCCTCCGATGTTGGCTTGTTGTCTTGAGACTCCGAATCCTTCTTCTTCTTTGACCAACAATCCTTCTTGACGTAGCCCTTCTTGCCGCAGTTCCAACATTCAAGAACTAACTTTGTGAGTGGCTTGCTCCGTCTTGAGCAATCACGACCCTTTTGGTTTTTGAACCTCTCCTTACGTCTTCCTCTTGTTTCCACTGACAGTGCAGTACTTGATGATTCTCCTTTGCATTTCCTCGCTTAGGAGAACACCAAAAACATCATCAAACTTAAGAGTATTTGTGCCAGAAATAGAATTGCTTACAACCATCACAAGGCTGTCCCAACTATCCGATAGAGACAATAGTATAAGGAGAGCTCGCACTTTGTCATCAAAATTTATTTTCACCGATCAAAGCTGACTTATGTTTGTGTTAAATTCATTTAGGTGTTCTGCAACTGAACCATTCTCTACCATCTTTAGATTGAATAAGCGCTTCATGAGAAATACCTTATTGGATGCCAATGTTTCTCGTAGAAGTCATCAAGTGACTTCATCAAATCCTCTGTGGTCTTCATCTCCAAAACGTTGAAGGCCACCATTGACACAAAGCTTAACCGGATTGTTCCCAGTGCCTTTCGATCAAGGACAATCCATGCTTCATCTGCCATTGTTGCGAGCTTCTTTGCAAGACTGCCTAGTGGCAAATAGAGGTCGTTCTGGTAGAGATAGCCTTCAATCTGCATCTTCCAATTTTGGTAGTTTTTTCCATTGAACTTCTCAATCTTGAGCTTCCCTTCCTCCGCCATTACTTCCACTCAATTCAAGGAATCCTTTCCTTGAGATAATTTAGCTACGAGCAAACCTTACTCTGATACCATTTGTTAGAAAATATGACGTAGCTAAGTAGATAATTGAGTAGATTACTTAATGGAGAGAGATAATTTTCATACAAAAGAGATTATAGAGTAGAGAGAGAGAGTACACACGATATACGTGGTTCACCCAATGTGGGCTACATCCACGGGAAAGCAGCCACTTAATGGCTTTACTACTTCAAATAAGAAGCAGGTTACAAAGGGATTATACCCTTAATAGAGCTCCCACCTTACTTCACTCTCACCACCTCACACCCCACCTTGTTGCATCAACTCCACACTGTGAAATGTTTGTAGAAATGGCCTCCTCTTATAGGCCAAAAGGGCTACCTTCTCTCATGAGAGGCAGCCATGAGTAGCCGCCCTTGTGTAGATAAGTCCAAACCGGACCCTCCAATCCGCCCATGTGTGGTTTCCCTTGAGAAGACAAATTTGCTTTTGAATTCGGCCACCGGCCATTGACTACCGGCCACCGGTGGCCAACCGGCCAATCGACCAATCGTTTTCCGACCACTTTCCGGCCATTGCCCGACCATAATATTCCGACAAAGCCTGGGCTCGAGAGTGGCCGTGAAATTTTTTGGTTCCGACGAGCGATTTTTCTTCACGCACGATGGCTTCTCCTCATAATGGGGGCCTTACAAATGTTTGTTTTTACCACAAAAAATTACAAGGGGTAAATCAAGCTCCATACTTAACATTCATTTCATGTGGATGTCTTTTGACCTTCAATCACTCATAGAAGCAAGATTTTGTATGCAGAAACATCTTCAAGTTCTTTGACACCAACTCACAAGCCCAAATTCAAATTAAAGATCATGGACATCATGCACAAGCCATACACAACCTACCTATGGAGTCTCAAGTTGTTTTGCATTAGTAGACATTATACACGTATAATGTCTCATCTCTTATATAGATGCCAAACTCCACATTTTTCATCAAAAACATGGTCACCATATTATATTAAAGCCATGCATTCAATTTGGACAAACTTGAATAAGGTTGTGACCACTTGGAGCTCAAAATCAAGAAATCTCGGCAAAAGAAACATTCTATGCCCCGCCAAACATATGACTTATCTCCAAATCAAAATCTGAGATGATCAAGGGATTTCCAATCACCTGGGGATGCTACAAATGAAGTTTGGACCAAAATTTTCAAGAGAGACATTATACGCATATAATGTCTCCAGAGGGCCAAATGATAAAATTGGGTAAATTTCTCACTTCCTATGCCTTTATTCCATCAATCTTAGCCCAAAACCCAAGTCTCATCAAGATTTGTATTTGTATACCATCTAAACCCAGGTTTCGGAATCCAAAGCTCTATAATTGATTATTGGCTCCAAGAATATGAGTAGAAACCCAAATCAAATTCTAACATCTCAGGAGGCTATACCATGCTAATGCCCACTTACACTATAGGTTTGAGCCATTTTTGACAAAGTAGACATCATACGTGTATGATGTCTCAATTGACACCTAAGCCTTTACCACATGATTATAAGAGCATCTACCTAATTTCACCCCATTTGAGCCTCATTCAAAACTAAGCCAGAATCCAGCTTCAAAGTTTGTAGGGAGTTTTAATGGTCACAACTTGTCGAAATGACATCCAGGGTGAAATTCAGGCATATACCCATGATGTACATGGTAAAATCTATGCACATATGAAATATCATTTAGTTTTGAGCACCTTGACATTATACATGTATGATGTCTCACAACATAAATCTCCACCCAAAATGCAATTATGATAGCATGCATTGCACCCTTAGGTCCCAATTAGCTGGTGTTTCAATTTTTAAGTCATTTGGATAGCTAGAAACTGAGAAAATGCAAGATTTTGTAAGACATCTCTAACTTTTCCACTTGGAGTGCCCATAGGATCAATGGAAGCCAATAAATCACCAGCAAAGAAGAAGAGGATGTCCTTGAAGGACATTATTGCATCCAGTGAGCCTTACACACTACCAGAAGAGACACTAAAGCCAGCCAAGGCTTGGGTAGATGAGGCCACACTAGAAAGGGAAGGATTGGTAGTGTACCAAGCTACCTTCGAAGATCCACAAGGAAACAGAATGGATATCCCAATGAATCCACGAGAAATGTTAGAATATGCAAACAAAGAAGAAATCCTCACCCAGATGGAAAGAGAAAATTTATACAACTTCTTCTCAGCACCACCAACGGGTGTGGATATGCAGAGAGTCTACGAGCTAGTTATCTCAATCCAAAAAGACGAAAAGGTAGTGATTATTGCTTTGGATGGATAGAAGATAGAGACTATGATTACCCCTCAAACTATAGCAGATGCATTGGGGCTCCACAATAAGGGAAGCTCCGTTAGAGAAAGAAGAGATGAAGTAAAGTTCTACCCCCAAAAGAAGCCCAATCAAACATTTGAAGACATGGTGGACCCAAGAGCTGCAAAGGTCTGCAAGCTCTACAACCAATACTTCCATGTTTACAGCAAGCGACTCCAAAAATATACAACTCCTCCCCATGCAGTGGCTACTACCATAACTTGGGCATTGAAAAGCATTATGGCCAAAGAAGTGAATTACACCCAATATATGCATGAGGAAGTGGCCGGATTGGGAATGGACTAGCCAAAGTACATTGGAGGGGGAGAAACACTGATGAAGATTGCATAGGAAGCCATCGGAGCTAGAGGATAGTGGTCAAATCCACCAACACAAAACGAGTGGTTCAAGTTGAAGCTGGATACAAAAGATGAACCAGTAATTGCAGTGGCTCCATTAGTGACCACACAACTTTGGAGAAGGCTAGAGAATGTATCAGAGGAAGAGCTTGTGGAACCTCCAAAGAAAAAGGGTAAAATGATAGTGACCAAAGAAGCAAGGCCCAAAGAGACACACATCCAAAAAGCCGTCGAATTGAGAGGTTGATTGAGCAGTTCAGGGAAAAAGGAGCACTCAAAGGAGACGTTGAGGAGTACTGGGGCACCAGACCGAGCAAAAGTCGGTGGAAGCTCCTCGAGACCTCTAGAGGATTAGTTTGATCACTACATCCGAGCATATGAAGAAATAGAAAAGGTGCTCAAACATCAAATTTAGAGCCCTTCACAATGAAGGACGTACAATACATTAAGAAGAAGCTGAAAGAAACGTAGGAGCCTCTAGCTAAGAAGGGTCAAGATGATGACCAAGCAAAAAACAAAACCCCACCAACTTCATCACCAGGCTCCTCCACTCCTCCTCCAAGTCCAAAACCCTCTACACCCCAACCACAACCCTCACCAAAAGGGACAAAAGAGGCAACACCTCCACCAAGAGACAAAGAAAAAGAAGAAAGGGATCCCTATGAAGACCTCCTTCAATCTGGATACACAATGGCTGAGGCTTCAACAATAGTTTACGGCACTCCAATTCCACCATGGGCTACCAGATAGGAATTAGAGAGACAGGAGATCCCTATTGAACACATAAGAGTGGATAGATCTCAAGGACCATAGTTAGATCAAGAAACATAGAGAAGAGCTCAAGAAAGGCATTCCCCATAGCCTAAAGTGCCAGGGTTGGTCCATATCCTGTAAACGCTACAATGGAGACCATTGGCAAGCCTGTGGAGAGCACCTCCAGTAGGGGTCATGCTAAGTATGGGACATCAGGTTCCCTTTTCTGGCCCAATCAATAGGCCATCAACCAAAAACTTGGTAGCAGTAAATGAAGATGACATAAGAGCCGCATATCAGATACTGGATAGAGTCAGAATGCAATCTCTAACAATTGCTGAAGAAAAGAGTATGCTACATACCAGAGAAGAAAATATGAAAATGGAACATGATAACCTTTCAAGCATGGTCCAAATTACCCACCTGAACACTGAGGAAGCCGAAAAAGAGCTTGAGACTCTTAATGCAACACTAAGAGAGGTAATGCAACACTAAGAGAGGTTCAGAGCGAACGAGATAGTCTAACACTGGAAATGGTAGAGGTTTTGAGAGAAGTCAAGATTCTCCAAGAAGAAAAAGAATCAAACTAAACAAAGATTCAAAAAAAGTAGTCAGGTGAGCATTAGATAAAGAGATCAAATTACAAAGAAAAATATAACCTTTATAGAACTTATAAACTAAACAAAATTTAAAAAAAGAAAAAAATCAAGTGAGCATTAAATAAAGGGACCAAATTACAATGATGGAAATATCCATTTACATTATAAAAAGAAAATATAACCTTTATAAAATAAAGAAGTCAATTGAGCATTAAAAGAAGGGACCAAGTCACAATGATGGAAAGACCCATATACATTATAAAACAAGCTCACCTAGCATGTGTCACCAAACCGTGATTCTTAATCAAAGATCCAAAAAGTGCACCAATTCTCCACCCACTCTCTTATGGCCTTCCGAAAGCCAATAAAAGGTGAAATAAAAAGATCCATTTAGTATTTTAAAACTGAAATAACATTTAATGTATGTCTCAATCATCACTGAAAAAATTAAAAGTATGCCTAACCCAACTCTCCTCTAAGGCTTCTTTTAGAAAGCCAAAAAGGAAAGAGGCAACGACGACGCAATCAATGCCCATCTAAAAGACCTAGTAAAAAGAGAGGGAAAAGAAAAAGAAAAGGGTGAGGGCGTCATCGTCGAAGAAAAGAAGAAAGGGAAAACAAGAAGAGAAGAAGAAATAAGAAAAGAGAAGGAAGGAAAGAAGAAGAGAGAAGGACGCGAAAGAAGAAAGGGGAGGAAGGAAAAAAGAAAGGAGGGGCGGGGGGGGGGGGGAAGGTTTTTTTTCGAGCGAGGAACGAAGGCAAAAAAGGTCTTCTTTCGCTTCTTCTTCAGGTTTTGTCGAGGAAGGGGTGAGCCCCAAGCAGGGGTTTCTTTTCAATGACGAAGGCTTGAGGAAAGAGGGAGTTTGTGTGTGTGCACTTCTATAACAAAGACGAGAGGAGGGAAGATCCATCATTGAGGCAACACCAAATAGGGTTGTCGAGCTTCTTTGTTTCTGTGCCCGTCGAGGTTGTGCCGACAAAGTCGGTTGTACTCGGGTGTCTTGAGTGAAGAAAATAACATCATTGCCCGCACTTTTTTGGGTGTCATTTCCCCTTTCTCCTTTCTATTCTACGGCTCTTGTGCTTATGTCCACGGTGTCGGGTGTGTGTGCCCCCATCGAACCGGCATTGTCTTGTGGAAAAGAGTGGGAAAGAGGCTCTTGGTGTTTGTGGGGAGCAATGAAATGCATCATGCGGTGCGTGTGTGTTGGATCGCGATTGGATACAATGTGGTCGAGTCGAGAGGTGTGCAAGTGATGGTCTGCTAGCAGGAAGGAGGATTTTGAAGGTGAATCCCAGTGGATTGGGGTGTTGTGTTAACCGTAGGATGTAGAAAGGTAGATTTTTTGTGTTCCAGGTGTGTGCCCCATTCCCCCTATCCATCTTTTGGTGCCCCACAAAGGAGCACGTTGATTGCTCCCTGGTGATATGTTTGTAAGCAAAAATGTGGCAAAGTGTTGGCTCAATTTTTAATGGTGATGAAGATGCGGGCGATTGTCTTGTAGATTTCAAATTGTTTATGTTATCATTGCACATGTGGAGTGATGGAAAAAAGTTGGAGACAGTGCCGGTCATATTGCAAGGTAAAGCAAAGGCCTGGTTTGATGGTTTGAAAGATGCAGATAAGCATGACTAGGTTGGTTTTTGAGAGCGGTTTCTACATAGGTTTCAGAGGATGGTGTCGGCTATTGAAGCGGAAACAAAGATTAAGAACCTACGACAGGATGTGGGTGAAGATTTTAATGCTTTTGTGGATAAGTTTGAAGCATGCTGGAGAGATCGGGTGGTTGTCACCAAAGTGGCCAATGCAGAATTCTTCAAGAGAGAGAAGTTACTAGCTTGCGTGCATCTATACATTCAAGAGAAGGTTGGCTATGAAGATCCAAAAAGCTATGCCGAGGCTATCGGAGTTGCCCAAGTGAAGAGCAAAGTAATGAAAAGAAAGCTAGAGTTAGTATTATTAAAGCCTACAGATTATGTGCTTATTGCGGTAGTAAGGTGTTATGTGGACCAATCGAGGATGGTGCGAAATGTGCAAAGTGTGGAGCTAGCTAGGATAAAGCCTTTGATCGATTTTGTTCCTTAGGAGTTGCCTATTTGTGAGGTGTCTATGCCGATTGTGGAGGAGCTCATCATTGAAGATGAGCCTTTTGTTGAAGAGAGCATGTGTATAGAGAAGTTAGTAGATGCCAAGTGTCCAGTGTAGCTTGAAGAGGTAGAGCCTATTCTTGTGGAGTGCTTGTATGAAAGGGTAACAGGTTGTGGCCAAGTTGTAGGTGCCAAGAGCTTCGGGTTGGATGACAAAAGTGGGCACAATGATGGTCCAGATTTTGTGGAGTAGCTAGAGGATGAGGATGCTGATGCCGATGCCGAATGGGCCTATGGTGAAGATGATGAGGCTACAAGCTTGAGTTTCTGGGAAACAAGAGAGGAGTATAGAGATACAAGTTGGGAGAAAAAATCCAAAGAGCTAGTGTTGGTAAAGGTAAAGTTACCTTATTATATGCATAAAGATGTGGTGGTTTCCACTATGAATAAAGATCAGGTAAGGGTGTTAGAGCTTGGAAATGAAAACCTGCAAGTGAGGGTGCTATGTAGCACCATGATGATGACAATGCTCGTCAAGGTAGCTGTGGAGGTGCTTTGATTGTACAAAGGGTGTAGGGGTTTCCCAAGAAGAAGAGTGTTGTCGTGGCTAAGGAAGAAGAACATGTTGAAGAAGATGGCATGCAAGAGGTATTTGATGCTCATCAAAGGGAAGAGCAGTTGCACTTACATATGGATTGCATGAGAGATGCCTTGAATACGGGTTTCTTTGAGCAGGTATGCTTGGATGATGAGGTTGGTTGGGGGTTTGATGACCCAATGGTTGACTTGGATAAAGAATCATAGGTACTTGTTGAAAAGGCTTTCTTTAGGTTGCAAGTTAAGGGTGGCCTTGTGCTTTGCTCGCCTATAGATGAGGAAAAGCTTGAAAAGCAGGTACAGGTGGTTGATCTGCAAGAGGTGGTGGTAGACCCCTATGAGCTGATGGTACGAAAGTGCTTGAGGATGCTGGAATTAAGTGCTTGGCAGGTGAAGAGGAGAGCGGGGAGCCAAAGATGGAGCTTCCAGTGCTACAAGCGCACTCTATGATAGGTAGTGGAGATTCCCAAGTTGGGGCCAAGCTTTAAAAAAAGGTTTGTGTGTGGTAGTTGAAAGGTATTTTTATAAAAGCAGTTATGCAATGGGCTGTCAAGCAGGTACAGGATTTTCTTGAGGAGGATCTCACTTTATATGGTTGGGAGAGAGGGAATGGTATGTTCTGTTTGAGTGATGGTATGTCTGATGAGAGTGGTAATGTGTTTGATGGTGCTTGGTTGGAAGTGGGCAATTTGCCTATGGGTGCTTGGAGTGATGGAATTATGTTAAGGGTAACTATGTGGGTGATTGGTTGTGTGCTGGGATACAACACTATGGGAGGTTGTTGCAGGTGGACCGGTGAGACCAAAGCCAAGTGTTTGACCCAGGTGAATGATGTCAGGTAAAGCAGGGGGTTCGGCAACCCGCTTGAGTAGGTGCGGTGGGTGATAGAATATAGATTTTGTACATATGGTTGTGGTTTTGTAGTACTTTTGGTTGACAGTTTGATGTTGCAGTTTTTTTAAGGTGCAATAACATGTGTGTGGTTGGACATGAATGTTCAACTAGGGGGTGGGAAATGATGGTGCAACCAAAGTTGATCCGTGATGGGGAAGTGTACAATACAATGTTATCTATGCTAACAGGTGCATGGTAAAGGACTAAAGCCCGTATGAGAGACCTGGGCAGGACAGTGGCAATTGAAATGTATGCTTAAAGCGGGTTTTTAGGCTAGGAAGGCCTCCACAACGGGCTAATTGGATGGTAGTCAAAGTGCTTGAGGTGTTGAATTGGTGCTCTAGAATGTGTTCTCCATATGCTCTAGGAGCCCGTCTAGACGACTCATTAAACGGAGCTACCATGTGCGAGATCTGCCAGTTTAAAGTTAGAGGTCTTGTAGATTCCCAATGTAGAGGGAAGACAAGAACAAGTGTCCCGGGCTGGAACATGCAAGTAGGCATGTGAAGCTCAAGTTGTGGATCATACTAGTCTTCTCAAATCGTCAATTGGAGCTCCAGGGGGAAAGTTATGGCCATTCAAACAAAAAATTCGGGGCAAGTTGTGTGCCCGCCTGGTCGTATTGGGGAGCATGTCATCTGAGTTTTTTGGGGCCATGCCAAGTTTTGTATGCGATATATGCGGCGAGTGAACGTCATGGGAATTTACAACTCGTCAAACAAACTCTGGATCGAGAAGATACCGACAGTTGAAGTTGGCAACAACCGCCAGTTTGAGGAGGCCCGATAATTTTTTTCAGTTTCAATAGTGCAAAAAAGTTGGGAGGTGGTGGTATTTATGCAAGGCGAGGTCAAGAATCGAGTCGGCAAGTAGGATTTTGTGGCCCGGGGCAGACAAGCTCAAGGTGCAACTTTTCGTGCGTGGGAAAGGGATCTATGGCACCCATTTAGAAACTTAAAGGCTTGTGTGTGAAATGCAAAAGCTTTTTAAGGCATGTAAAAGACCTAATAAAAAGAGAGGGAAAAGAAAAAGGAAGGGAAGAAGAAAGGGAACATAAGAAGAAAGGAGAAAAGGAAGAGAAAGAAGAACGGAAGGAGAGAAAGGAAAAAGAAGAAGGAGAAAGGTTTTTTTCAAGCGAGGAGCAAAGGAAAAAAAGGTGTTTTTCGGCATCTTCTTTAGGTTTTGTCAAGGAAGGGGTGAGCCCCAAGCAGGGTTTTCTTTTCTTGCGGGGATGACAAAGACTCGAGGAAAGAGGGAGTTTGTGCATGTGCGCTTCCGTAATGAAGAAGGGAGCAGGGAAGATCCATCATTGAGGTGGCACCCAACTAGGGTTGTTGAGGTCTGTTGTTTCTGTGCCTGTTGAGGTTGTGCCGCCAGAGCTGGTTGTACTTGGGTGTCTTGAGTGAAGAAAAGAACATCATTGCCCGTACTGTTTTGGGTGTCATTTCCCCTTTCCCCCCTTTGTTCTATGGCTCTTGTGCTTGTGCTTGTGCCTGCTGTGTCGAGTGTGTGTGTAGGAAAGTGTGTCCCCCATCAAACCGGCGGTGTCTTGTGGCAAAGAGTGGAAAAGAGGCTCTTGGTGTTTGTGGGAAACAGTGAAATGCATCATATGATGCGTGTGTGTTGGATCGTGATTTGATATAGTGTGATCAAATCGAGAGGTGTGCAGTGGCGGTTTGCTAGCAAAAAGGAGGATTTCGAAGGTGAATCCCAGTGGATTGGGGTGTTGTAATTACCATGGTCTATAGAGAGACAGATTGTTTGTGTTTCGGGTGTGTGTCTCCTTCCCCCTATCCAACGTCCAAAAAAGCTACTGGGATGGCCTCCAAAAAAGATCACAAAAGTTGGCAAGAGGCTAAAGCCAACCTGGCTGAGCAATGGATCGAAGAGGTTAGGATGGAGAGATTGATATCCGGAGAGACTTTCCTCTGGCCAGAGGAAGCTAATCAAGCACACTTTTTCAGGGTCTTTGTCAGGACACCGGCAAGTCCGGGCTACGGGCTAGGCAGTGTAGAAAGGGAGTCCAACTAAGGCAAAGGGCTAGGGGCCATGCTATATAGTGGGTGGTGGACTCCTAGGTTCTAGTTCCCCTTGTCTTACATTGGTATTAGCTCAGGGAGGAGGAGCCATGGAGGAGGGGGGAGAACGGTTGCATGCATGGTCTTGCTCTCTCTCTCTCTCTCTCTCTCTCTCTCTCTCTCTCTCTCTCTCTCTCTCTCTCTCTCTCTCTCTCTCTCTCTCTCTCGGGTCGTGGGCAAGCCCTCTTGCAAGGGAGAAGCTGCGAGGCCGTGGGTAAGCGTCCTAAGCAGGACAAGCATGGACACAAGGATTCCAAGCCCGCAACAGAGGAGCCAAGGCGGCCTTGACAGAAGGACTACGTGGGAAGGCTTTTCTACACAAAGCCGAGGATTGGTAGAGCCGTGGAAACGACTACTTGAGCGGGAGGACGCCATGGGCGGACCTGCACAAAGACGGGTGGAGTTTGCCTCCTTAGGATCGCAAGACGAAAGTACACCCTTTTTGACACAGGGCCGAGCCTCGGTTCGTGGCAGAGGGCCCTGGCGATTGCCTTTCTTCCTCGCGCAGCTTCGCTGCCGCCATCGCTATAGAGAACGCTTTAATTTTTTTTATAGTTTATTTTTCAAAAGTGCCCTAATAAATGGTACCCCTAGATAAGGACGGCCACCCACGCATGCACGAGCCTCGCACCGGGCGCATAGTACAATAATTGATGCCCTCAGCACCCTTGGGTACGCAGTCGGTTTTCAGTATGAAGAATTTAAAGGACAAATTTGGCAGGTCATCAAGGCAAACCTCCGACGTGTTGCCCAAGCCATATGCAACTCGCCTGCATGGTGCATACAAGGACATATGCAGAAGATCATCAGTCGATGGTGAAGACCTCGGACGCAAATAGGAAGGGATTATCAAGTTCGCAATTTCAAGTTCTTGCAATTTTCATCACTTTATGTATAAAATTGTATTGCAAGACTATGTATTATGTTGATCTCGGGCATGGTGTCTTGAGAGATTATCTACGGATCCAGTATGGCCAAAGTTAGCAGATTACGTCCAATTTTGGTAGTCATTACCATGATTTGGACTAAGGAGCACGGCTCCGATAGAGATAACCTCTACACAAATTTCTAGATGCACAATTTCTCGTACTAAAGGCAGCTCAGGCATGGCTAGCACCAAGCGATCCAATCAGTAAGCATTTATTGCTCTACTTGGAGTTTTCTTACCATCAGTTAAAGCATGTTTGTGACTAAGAGTAGTCTCTTCATAATCAAGTTCTCAAACTTGAACACTAGTTATGGTGGGGTTGTTTACTGCTGATGAGAAACGTCGGCAAGTTACCTTTGAGGAAGGGGAGGAAGTATTTTTACATGTTCCAGAACATTCAGAAAGTCTGAATACTGGGCCAACACCTAAATTATCTCCCCGATATTGTGGGCCTTTCAAAATACTCAAGCGAGTAGGTGATCGTGCCTACAAATTATAGCTACCTACACATTCTTGTATTCATCCTATGTTTCATGTAAGCCGTTTACGTAAGCAGTTACATGGGGAAGACAATGTCATTGACCAACAGATTTTGGTTAATTTCATTGAACCTCCTACCTTACCGCATGAACCTGAACATGTTCTCAATTATCATGAGTTACGTACACATCATCATGTACGTCAACAAGCATTAATCAAGTGGAAAGACCGACCTGAGGAAGGTGCCACTTGGGAAAACACTAGCGTTCTTAAGAATAAGTTTCCCACTTTTGTTTTGAGGACGAAAACTCTTCTGAAGGGGGGAGTAATGTCAGAACACCGGCAAGGCCGGGCTAGACAAGGGCAAGGCCGGGCTAGGCAATGTGGAAAGGGAGTCCAACTAGGGCAAAGGGCCAGGGGCCATGCTATATAATGGGTGGTTGGGTGGTGGACTCCTAGGTTCTAATTCCCCTTGTCTTACAGCCTTGAGAATAAAAAAATTCGGCAGAGACCCGCTCCAAAGAAGTGGATGAAGCCAGAGCGACCTTGCTTGAGAGTGTCAATAAGGCCCGACAACAACCAGCTCCTGGCCAAGATGTTCCTAGACGAATCCCTCCTCTTTCTGAAAGCCTGCCCTCAGGTTCTCAGAAAGGTGGTTGAGATTGTGCAGGCATTTGTTGTGTCTTCGGGTCAAAGTGTAGTATTGAGAAGTCTAGACCGATCTCCCTTATGAAAAACGATTCATTTGACCCATCAGTCTTTGGGCATGGGAGATTGTGTCTAGAAGAAGGATTTTCAACATCTGGGCGCCGCCATGCGGGTGGAAGTTACGCACAAGCAAAGGTAGAGTGGGTCCTAGAAAAGATCCAAAGAAAAATGAGAAGGTGGGAGTACATGTTGCTTCCCTTCTCAAGTCAGATCAAAGTGATCAATTCATTTATGCTTCCTCATATTGCCTTCACCAGCCCACTCCTCAAAATAGCCAAATGTAATTGGAAGGAGTTATTGAAACCTGTTAAAAGATTCTTATTGAGGAATAACACTAAAGCCTTGATGCCATGGAAATGGGCAAAGTGGGACGTCATTGCTAGATCGGTGTTACAAGGGGGCCTCCGTATTCTCAACCCAATTGTGCATGTTGAGGCCCAATATGCCAAATTTGTGGTCTCAATAGCCAAACAAGACCAGTCTTGGGCTATCATCACCAAGGATATGCTAGACAAGGCAAAACTTGGCTCTTCTAGTGGAAAGGGATCGAGGTGCATGACAAACTGTTAGCCCCAAGTTGGTCTAGCTTGAGAGTGGATGGCATCACAAGAGAGCTGGTACAAAAGTGCAATAGATCAGCTTGAGTACTAGAATGAGGTGAATTAACCAGATACTTTCAAAACTCCATCTCGTACTGGTCCCTTTCGCTGTGTAAAGCTGCTAGTGTAATCCTAAACTCTTATTGGAGAGAATTTGCAAGAAGGGTGAACAAGAAAGGACTCCAATGGTTAGTTAGCTTTTGGGATGAAAATAGTAAGTGCTGGAAATCCTTTGATTAGCTGACTGCCTAGTTTCAACTCGATGGCACTGAGAAACTATTTGTCAACAGAGTTGTAGAAGGCCTGGGCAATATTTTGATTCCGATTTGGGATTCTACTTTCGAGTGGAAAGCTTGGAAATGGCCCAAGAATTGCCTTTTTTTAAAACCTCAAACCAAGGGCATTTACCAAGCGTTATTACACAAGGCTGATTGGTTTGGCCCCTTGAACAAATACTGGAAGATACAATGGTCAGAAGCTCAATTGGTTGACGTTACGAAGAACATTTGGAATCCAAAGTGGCCTTAGTTCATGAAGGTTTTTCTGTGGAAGTTGTTGGGGGCGACTCTTTTCAAAGGTGTCAAAATTCAAGCACGTGGTACTCGGTCTGCTGATAGATGTTTAAGGTGCAGATTGGCTAGCAAAGACCTCGCCCACCTATTCATAGAATGCCCGACAAGTAGAGGCCTACCAGAAAAGGTTTGCAAATGGATACAAAGAATATGGAAGATAAGTTTATTTAAGAAGGATTCGTGCCTTGGTGAGAAACATTTTCAAAATCCTACGCTTCTAGTCTATACTCAAATTGTCACATATTGTTTCTTCAGTAATATTTGGAAGGCAAGGAACTACCTTGTTTTTTACAGTGACCTATCTGTGGCTAGCTTCTTAGAGATAGTACAGGAAAGTAAGGAGATAATATATGGGTAGGAAAAAGGCAAAACTCAGATGACTAGATAAGGACAACACTCACAAGGAAGAGACAAAAAGGTATTTGTGACACCTCTACTCATTATTTTAGCAAGAGGGGGCGAGCTAGGGAGGTATGGGGCTGATTTGGTCAAGCCTTGGCATCAAGAAACCCCAGAAGTCTATACAAGGGGCATTGCCACCCAATTTTACAAACACTTGAGCACACTTAGGAGAAGAGAGCTCTGCTACTGTGGCAATTAACTTGGTGGCTTCTACATCAAAGCTTTGAGAGATCAATAACTTCAAAGCACATTTAGGTAATGTAAATCTCTTAATTAATCAAGTTATTATCATTCTCTTCTCTCCATTGGAATCCTTTCCAGTTGTTGTCATATTATTATTCAATTAGAATCCTTTCCAATTACTACCATATTATTATCCAATTGGAATCCTTTCCAATTGCTACTCTATTATCAAATGCTATACTCTTATTTACCTATCCTCAATTGGAAATCAACCATCATTATACTTATTTTATGGTAAATTCTCTACATTGCAAAGTAGTGAAGGTCTCACTGCTTGATTGCACAATTGTGGTGATTGCATGCACAATTTTCATCAATGTAACATAGATGCTTGTATAATCAATTGTGGTGATTGCACGCATAATTCTCCATCAATGTAACCTAGATGCTTGCATGAATTAGCTAAACATATTCAAGAAATGGTCCAACTAAAATGACGGATTATTCTTGCAAGTATATATAAGTAATTAATCATGTGATTAGTGTATAAGTTATGACGCATGGTATCATAAGATTATGACAGGATCAAGCAAGCATATGTTTTGAGTTGATGTGTAGAATAACCATATATGCTTTGGAATTAAAATACTTATAATAATTTACCCTACTTCCATTGTATTCTTATACTTTAGCTTACAGCTTCTCAAGTTAAGTTAAGTATCTACTAGTGGGAATGGCACCCAAGAGAACTTGCTATGGTGGATCACACGATCACGAAGCCGGAACCAGTGATGGTAAAGGCAAAGGAAAGGCCCCAATGAATGAGGATGTACCACTTATCCTACAAAGTGACGGTATTGCTTATGAACAGGTAGGAAATTTCTTTTTGTTCCTTGCATCATGAATAAATAGGAAGGGGAAAACTACCTAAACATGGGGTCATTCCCAATTTGAAACCACATCAATTGAACTTGTTAATTTTCTTAAGTTGTATTAATAGCGAAAGATTGTTTGAAAAGTAGTCTTTTTGCTCATAGGAAAGAAATGTTGCCTAGTAGAAGAACTCTTGAATCTTCTTCATTTAAAATCCTATACTGATATAGTCAAAACTCCCTTTGATATCCAGGGGGAAGAGCTTAGTGGAGTGAATGCTAAAGAAATGCATATGATTGCACACATCTTGCGGGTTGGTGCCCAGAATGCAAGATAATACTTGCGGGTTGGTGCCCAGGTTACAAGTTAGTCACTACGGGTTTGTACCTAGGTTGCACGACAATTTAGTTGTATGGGAAACTAAAAACACCGGGAGCTATAAACTCTTGCCAAGAAAAATGAACTCTTGGGGTTTGGATATTTAAATGAAGAGGAGTTGTATGTTGTTTTTCTTCTAGGAAAGATTGTCATGGTGCCGATTTGATAATGGTTGAAGGGATGTCTTAACGAACTTGTGATGGAAATCATAAAAAGGAACTTTGTGTATGAACAATCACGTGGTAGTAATTAAAACACAAGCAAAAACAAAGTGTGAGTGTGGGGGTGGAAAGTGGGGACTGGCTCAAGTTGCTAGTCAAGGATGGGTAGTCTTGATTAGTCAAAAAACTCTCTGCTCCTCATTGATAGAGGAAGCGAAACTAGAGACTCATTGTGCCAAGAGTCGAGAAGTCCCCATTGTATGTGCCTCCTCTGAAAATTATAGGGAAAAAGGCATTTGGAGTTTCTCTCTTTTGGAAGGTGAGACTTAGGAACATCAAAATATTGTGTTAGTTCATGCTTTTCCTGCGAGACAGGGCTAGGACCCCTTTTCAATGGCTTGGACTCAAGTTACTTGGTGACAAGAGTCTGTCCATTGGAAATCTTGTCTATTTTACTATGCTTTTCTCAATCGATTAGGGTCTAGTGACCTGTCAGGTATCCTCATTTTGCCAAATGGAGATGGTAACGAGGTGGGAACCTCACACATGGTATCAGAGCCTAGGTTAGGAAACTAAAAAAATTCGTTATTATTTGAAAATTTGGAAAAATAAATTGGAGACTTAAGTTCAAGAACTTACCAGCATCGATGTTTCAGGAGGATGCCAACACTGAGTATTGCAAGTTCAAGACCTTTGAGATAATGTATTATGAGGCTTGTTGTTCTTCAAATTTTGCTTTTCGATGCAACACGATGAAGATTTTGATGAAGGCTTTCTCTCCTCCATCAACAAGAATCATAAGGGGATGGGAACTTGTGTTGGGATCCGAACGTGGCATCTTCTACATCAGTGTGAAGAATCTTGGATGCCTCTCCTCTGATCTAAAGAAGCTTTACTGGGGGGGAAGGGATTCAAACTTTCAACCTAAATGGTCGAGAGGGTATTCAGATGTGTTCCCTGAGGATCTTACAAGTCTTCCACCACCTAGAGAAGTTGATCATGAAATTGAGGCTATTCCTGGTTGTAAACCCATTTCAAAGAGACCATATATAAAATCAAACTCCCTAAAGCAATTGAACTCAAAGAGCAACTTAGACAGCTTATTGAGCAAGGATTTATCAGACCAAGTACTTCTTCGTGAGGTGCTCCAGCCCTTTTCCAAAAGAAGAAGGATGGGTCTTTACAACTTTGCATAGACTACCGCGGGCTTTATCAAGTTACTGTTAAGAACAAGTACCCCATTCCTAGATTGATGAGTTGTTGGATAGGTTACATTGGGGCTAAGATCTTCACAAAGATTGATCTTTGCTTTGGGTATTATCAGATAAGGGTCAAAGTATCAAACATTCCAAAGATGGATTGCAATACTAGGTATGGACATTATGAGTTCACAGTAATGTCTTTTGGTCTTACTAATGCTCCTCCAAGCTTCAATCAACTGATGCAAGATATTTTTAGACCTTGCCTAGATGATTTTGTCTTGGTTTTCTTCAATGACATCTTGATTTATTCTAAAGATGAGTCAGATCATAAAGAGCACATTTTTAAGGTATTACAACTCTTACGAAAGCATCAGCTTTATGCTAAGAAGAGTAAATGTACCTTTTGTTGTTCCCAAGTCAGCTATCTTGGCTTTATTATATCTTCCAAGGGTATCTTAGTCGACCCAGATAAAGTTAAGGACATCATATAATGGCCTCAACCTACTTCTGTCAGTGAAATAAGGGGATTTCTTGGAATCACATGATGGTATAGGATATTTATCAAGGATTATGCTCTCATCGCAGCACCTTTAACAAAATTGCTAAAGAACGGAATGAGGATCAAATGGAGATCATAACATGAAGCCAGTTTTGCAAAGGTAAAAGGATACCTAGTATTGGTAATCCTCAAGTTCAAACTTACATAGCAATGTCTCTATGTAACTTGTTCGACACAAGGCAAATACCCCATCACACTGCTTAAAGTGTATAAGCAAGTAGTGACGCAACAACGCCAAATCTTTCATCTTGAAAGTAGCATTCAAATCAGCCTTAAATTCACAATATGTCTCTCATTTGGTCCAGTGATTAGCAAATCATCCATATAGAGAACGACACTGAGAAGTATATCACCCTCACGCTTTACATGCAATGTGCTTTCTGTTGAACTGTTATGAAAGCCTCGTTTGACCAAATGAGTGTCAGCCTTGTCATATCCAGCACAAGGAGATTGCTTCAACCCATAGAAAACTTTCCTACATTTTCACACTTTATCTTCTTGCCCTTTAATAACAAAACCGTGAGGCTGCATTACATAAAATTCCTCAAATATGTTACCATTCAAGAAAGCAGTAACAATGTCTCACTGATGTGTACATCCCAACCAATGACCTGGCAATGCCCACTAAACAACAACATTTTACCGGCAAGCCCATTGGGAATATTAAAAATCCTAATAGGCTTGCAACTTCATAATAAGACGAGGCCCCTCAAGCCCACGCGGTGGCATTCTTTGAGCCTTGGGGGGAGAGAGAGAGAGAGAGAGAGAGAGAGAGAGAGAGAGAGAGAGAGAGAGAGAGAGAGAGACAATGACCTTTGTAGGTACGTCAAAAGGAGAGAGGGAGTGAGAGGGTCATGTGGCAGGGTGCTTTACATTGCAATGCACGGTAATAGTAGAATACTTAACCATAGGACTCGTGTGTTGGGGTAAAGGAAGTGTGCCTCTTACCCCGATCGGACACGGTGATAGTCATTTTTTGGCTATCCAAAATTTCCAAAGTAAGCTACCTCACCCTATCAAAATCACTCAAACACTATGGCTATCCCCACCTTTTCATTTTACATATGTATATGTGAGTTAGGGGATTTTTCCCATATCTCCTTAAAAAACCCTCAGCTAGCTAGTACGCTGGGCTAGTTGATCCAAAAATATAAATAAAAATAGAAAATAGAATATATTATGATCCATTTATGTGTAAATAATTTATTGTATATAGAACCTAAATATAAGGGTTTTTTATTATAATTATCTTAATATTTATTTAAATGTTTCTACCTAGGTGTGTGTTATTTGTTTAAGTATGTTATACTCACCATTACCACAATTTTTCTTACCAGTGTGCATACTATTTATTATATAAATTAAACATTCTCATGCAAGCATCTCTAAATCTTGGTCTGAACCCACTCCGAGAAAAAATCACAAAAATGTATTTCACCTAGTCATTCTCTTTTACTAAGTTATCATTTTTCTACATGCATTTTCCTTACTTCTTGTAAATAGTCCTACATCAATAAAAACAAACGATGGTCCCCTCATTCCCTATATTTTCATATATTTCTTTTTTTCATTTTATATTTATATACAACTGACACTATTCTAGATTCCATGAATTGTCTATATACTTACTTGTTTTTTTCTATCATATCCATATATCATATTTGTGAATAATCCACATCCATGCATGTTTTCAAACCCCTAGGAATCTATTAAGTCATGCTCTCATGCAAAGAGGGGTTCACTCTTGGAGGATTATGCAAATTCAACAAAAGTGGGGCCACTGAAGACTTTTGCAGTGAGAAAAAAGAAGCATTCTAGTGTCTACCTCTACTCAGAGTTTAAAGAAGTGAACAAAAGATAAAATTTAGCCTACAAGTTGAATAATCATCTCAAATTTTTTAAAAAAATTTTGAGCTACCACCGATGAGATATAATTTTTTTGGTGGACCCCAGTTTGTCCACTTTTTCTCACAAGTCACCCTAAGCTTCTCTCACCTTCCTTCACACTTCCACACACACACACACACACTCATTTATCTCTATCCCTCTCTCAAACATGCACCTTCCATGGTTTCTCTCACCTTCTTCACCATTAACCTCCCCTCTCACCTCCATATCTCTCATAGGGACTTCTACATGTATATTTATATCCTCTCTATGTCACTCTCTATCACTTCTAGATTACAATTCCTTCTTACATATTCTCTATATACATAAATTTCAGCATGTAAATCATTGTGATGATTCAACCTTGGTGACAAAGATGTAAGAAGAGAAGAAAAGAAGAGGATCAGTAGTCATTTTTTAGAGCCTACACAAGTAAGTCCAAAACATCTTTAAAAGCTTTACCGTCACAAGGATTCCCTCACTTAATTCACCCATCTTCCTTCAATCATCCACCTCATTCTACCCATTGTAAATATATCACTAACTTTTTAGTGATTGCTAACACTAACTACTAATCTACTAACACAAAACATCCATTGACCTAACCTTAAAAGGCACCTTACCTAAAGACGTGTACATATAGTAGAGACTCTCTCTCTCTCTCTCTCTCTCTCTCTCTCTCTCTCTCTCTCTCTCTCTCTCTCTCTCTCTCTCTCCTTAACTCTCTAATTTCACCTTTATCTACTACCAATAATGCGTTCTCTTTATCCCACATCCATATGCGTTCTCTTTATCCCACATCCATGACTCAAGCAAACAAAGAAGGCCCGCAATAATTTGATACTAAAAAAAACCATAATCTCAATTTGATAAAGTTGTAAATTAGGATTTCCAATAATCTAATGAGGGGTCTCCAATCTATAAATAGACCCATCCCCTTCTTGTAAATCATCTCCAATATATCACAAAGCACCCCAACACTCTATACTCAAGGAGAGATTTAGGTGTAGTCATCACCTTGTGAGCTTCACACTTGGTGTGAGAGAAGCTTTGATGCTACATGTTGCAAAGTGAGAGAGTGTGAGTTCAAAATATCAAAATCATTATTGTATATATTCCTCCATCATCAATAAAATTGAGGTTTGGTACTTTAAAGGCGTGATTTGACGTTCAAATCTTTGTCCTTCCACTTGTGCAATGTTGTTTGGTAAACTCAAGGCAACTTGTGTCTTTTGCATATTCAACCAAAGGAAGATATTGGATCCATTTCTTTGGTTCTTGAGAACAATATGCTCTAAGAATGTCCTCAATTACCTGGTTTACTCTTTTAGTTTGACCATGTGTTTGAGGATGATATGCTCTGCTAAAACACAATTGTGTCTCAATGGCTTGAAACAGGGAAGTCCAAAACTTTGAGGTAAATTTTGCATCCCTATCACTAAAAATTCTCTTAGGTACACCATGAAGTCTAAAGATTTCCTTCACAAATATTCTACTAATATCAGAGGTGCTGCAGGTAGTTTTCATAGGCATCACGTGAGCTACCTTTGTGAGCATATCAACAACAACAAATACTGAATCATAGCCTCCAATAGAGGATAATCCTGTGACAAAGTGGCATACTGATACATTCCCACTTCATTTGGTGTATATCAAGAGGTTGAAGTTGTCCAGGTAGTTTGATTCTTTCATCCTTAATTTGTTGGCATGAGAGACATTGCCTCACATAGCAAAGAACACCCCCCTTCATTCCTGGCCAAAAGTAGCTTCTTCTAATATCATTTAAGGTCTTTGCATACCTAGGGTGTCCTGAAGTTGGGCTATCATGAGCCTCAAAGAGGATTTCTTTCTTCAGCATTGGGTCCTTAAGTACACAAAGCCTCTGTCAAAATAAAGATATCCCTCTTGAACAGAGTAATCCTTTATCGATATGTTCTTTTCTTTAGGTGTTATTCCTTGTTGAATCTACAAGGATAGCTAATGATAATCTAGGTCTTTCAAGAGTGCTTCCTTAATTCTCTCCTAGATAGGATTATTAGGTATAGAGATAGCACTAAGGAAAGCTTTGCAACTAAGTCTACCCGTAATTACATTGTCCTTCCCAGGTCTAAACTTTATGTCAAATTCGCATTCTTGAAGAAGTTCAATTTGTCTTCTTTGCCTCATATTGAGATTGGATTGTGTAAAGATCCACTTCAAGCCTTTATGATCAGTGACTAACGGAAATTTGCAACTGAGAAGATAATGTCTCCATAACTTTAATGCATGGATGATTGCTAGCATTTCCAAGTCATGGGTTGGGTAATTTTTCTCATGATCTCTGAGTTTCTGAGAAGTATAGGCCACATGCCTACCTTCTTGAGTAAGGACTCTCCCTAAAGAGAGCTTGCTAGAATCTACTATAACTTCAAACTCTTTATTGAAACGAGAAGCTTAAGAATAGGGGCTGATACTAGGTAACCTTTTAACTTTGCAAAACTGACTTTGTTTTCTACTCTCCATTTGATCCTCATTTCTTCCTTTAATAATTATGTCAAAGGTGTTGCAATAAGAGCATAGTCCTTGACTAATATCATAATCCCTGACAAATATCCGATACCATCATGTGATCCCAAGAATTCCCCTTATTTCACTGATGAAAGTAGGTTGAGGACAATCTACAATGTCCTTGACTTGAGTTTGAGTCCACTGAGATACCCTTGGAAGATATAATAAAGCCAAGATAGCTGACTTGGGAAAAACAAAAGGTACATTTACTTTCTTAGCAAAAAGTTGATGCTGCCATAAGAGTTGTAATACTTTACAAACATGATCTTCATGATCCACCTCATCTTTAAAATAGATTAAGATATCATCAAAGAAAACCAAGACAAAATCATCAAGGTAAGGTCTGAAAATATTCTGCATTAGTCTATTGAAGCTTGCAGGAGCATTAGTAAGACCAAAAGACATTACTGTGAACTCATAATTTCCATACCTAGTATTAAATCCGTCTTTGGAATGTTTGATTATTTGATCCTTATGTAATAATACCCAGAGCAAAGATCAATCTATGTTAAGAACTTAGCCCCAAATAGCCTATCCAATATCTCATTAATCCTAGGAATGGGGCACTTGTTCTTAATATTAACTTGATTAAGCCCCCGATAGTCTATGCAAAGTTGTAAAGAACCATCCTTGTCTTTTGGAATAGGACTGGAGCACCCCAAGGAGAAGTGCTTGGTCGGATGAATCCTTGCTCAATAAGTTGCCTAAGTTTCTCTTTGAGTTTGATTGCTTCTGGGAGTGACATTTTATATGGTCTCTTTGAAATAGGTTCACAACCAGGAATAGTCTCAATTTTGTGATCAACTTTCCTAGGTGGTGGGAGACTTCTAAGATACTCAGGGAACACATTTGAATATTAATATGTGGATCAAGGTGATCTTGCTTAACTAAACAACATAACGATCAATTAGTGAATTCGACCAACAAAATCATTGTCAAAAGAATTACAAAAATAAATAAACTCAGCTCTGTGGTATGATTGTTGCCATGATTCTCTTTGTCAATGTGATGTCCATATTGCCACAAGCGTTTTTTTTCTAGATCTGGTACCATGGCTACAAATGTACGCGCGATGGCCTTACAAAATATTCAAAATAGCACAATACATACCATAAGACAATAAATTGGCATACTTGAATTGTTGCACACACACATAATCAAGCTCAACACGAATAGAAAGAGTTAGAGAGCGAGATAGAGCAAGGGACAATGTGCAGGTGCACCTCCTAGAGCGGAGTGCTACGCTGGCACGTCGAGAGAGAAGAGAGGAGAGGAATAAGACGGATGCTGGGTGCAATCTCCCCCCGTGAAAAAAGCAACCATTTTCCTCTTGCACATATTTACTTTATAGATTTCTTGAATGGTCAAAGTGAGTACAAATTGGCCGGCCGGTCATAAATGACCAAAGCTCATGAAGAGCACTTAAATCATAAAATGTACATAAACTATTTATCCTTTCGCATAATCTAATAACTGCTGATGCTTTTGCCACCTATAAACTGCAATAAATAGGTAGTTATCAATTCCATTACAATTTTTGAGGCATACCTTTGCAAGGTTACAAATTTAGATTAGTACTCCCCCACCGATAAGGATAACTAATTTTAGAGCAAAGAACTCATTCATTTTGGCATCTCAATGAGCAAGTGGAAGATATCGTGCTAAAACCACTTCTTTGATATCCTCCCAAGACTGGGAAGATCCTGAAACACCCAATTCCTTGCAATGTTGTTTCCACCATATTTTTGCATTGCGAATAAGATGAAACATTGCAAGCATAGTTTGGTTTATAGGTTGGGTCCCTACAACTTCAAAATAGTCTTCCATTGTCCATATTGCGCTCGATATGGACTCCCTTGTCTTTGAATGTGGGTGGTTGGGCTTGTTTCAGGAGAAGCTTTTTCTTGTGTATGTCCGTGTATAAAGCATTCAATGGTACCTACGTAATAATATGCTTGTTGATGGTTTTATTTAAAGACTTAAAGCAATATCAAGTGCTTTAAGCTTCCACAACTCAAGACAAGATTTAGAAAGCAACTAACTTTATTAGATTCAAGATGCCATAATTTTATTTATATCAAGATATGCACAAAGTTGAGATCTCATGGATGAGTATCTTTTTATTCTATTATAATATATACAAAGGTTATATTTGCCATAATTGTAGATGATTCTCAATGCCAGATTCCCAGGGACATAGTGGCACAATCAATAGGTATTTGTAGTTAATATTTGAGTAGTAGCTCTTGTACACATCCTTGAGAGGATTGTAAAATACAGGCTCTTATTTTGGGGGGAAATGTCAGGGATAGAAATGGAACCACCTTGATTGAAAAACCATTCATTTAAGGTCATGTCAATGCCATCTTTAGAGTGACAGTGTAGTCATCCCTTACAGTACCAAGGAAGTATTAAAGCTGGATTGGAAAAGATTCCAATTGAATAATAATATGGCAGCAGCTAGAAATGATTCCAATTGAGAGAAGAGATTGATAATAGGTTGATTAAACAATAGATTTACATTACCCAAATGTGATTTGAGTTATTGATCTCTCAAAGCTTTGATGTGGTAGTCACCAAGCTATTTGCCACAGTAGCAGCGTCAGAGCATCCTTGTCCCAAGTGTGTTCAAGTGTGTGTAAAATTGAGCAGGAATGCCTTTTATATAGAGATTTGGATGTGCCTTGTTGCCCAAGTTAGCGCCATGCCTCTCGTGCTCGCCCCCTCTTGCTAAAAGGATAAGTAGAGGTGTCACAAGCTCCCACTTTGCCATAAGAGGTGTCCCTCTTTACACTTTTGGGTAATACACCTCATATAGTCTTCCATGCTCATAGTCAAATATTCCATAAGAGATGGGTCCGGCTATGAGCTATCCATGGAAATACATGCACATACATGTCCATGCACATGCATACACATACATACCTTAGACTTAGGAAATAATTAATTAACATTTGGAATAAGGATTATTTAGCTAAAGTGAGCTTAGCTTATCAAAATTTGATTCTAAAAATTGATATTAAAAGACAATCTTGAGGATGACAAGCTAAGGTGTTAGATGTACACACTTGCTATATTTAGCAATTTTTGGAGCATACATCTATTTTTTTGGAAATTCAGGACGGGATAGATTTAGTCGAGACGATCGCATTTAGGTGGGTGCAAGCACCTCAAAATTTACTATTTCTGGATGAAAATGACAAAAAATAAAATAAATTATTTTTGAAAATCTTACATCAATATATTCATTATTAGCTCATCAAAGGTGAAAAAACTATCAAAATTAGAAACTTTATATTTATGACCAAAATGGCATGATATTTTTTCTTTACATGGAAGTTCCCTTTCCAAGGGTGCCATAGACCTTACAAAAAGTATATTGAGAACTTTTTTCTACACATTGAAGAGCAAGTAGAATGTGCCAAAATCGGTATGTGTATTATGTTATAGTCTTCCATGTCCTAGGTTGAAGAGTATCCCATGCATGTCTAGCTTCCTCTTTGTATTGAGAAGGTAGAAAATAATTTATTATCATTATTTTTTGAAATTTCTTCCAAGTTCATGGTCATTTGTGTCATTTGCAAATCACATTTCACCAAAGAGAAGCACGTTATATCATTTGGTTTACTACACACTTGATTTTGTCTTGTTTGTTGAACTTTTTTTCTTGAAAGTAGTCATCTAAGGATGATAACCACGAGAGAATCATATATGCATCCTTTCTTCCATCATACTTTATTAAAGTAAATTCCTTTTCAAAGATCTTGTTTTGTTTTGCCTTTGCTTGAGCATCCAAAGTATGCTTAATGATGTTGATAAGACGCTTTTCTTTGTTGTCATCTTCATGAATGCACTTGTGGAATCTTTGATTTTGTAAATTCTCAAGATTTTGCTGAAGGAGATTATAAACAGTGCACTCCTTTTAAAACTCTTCAAAAAACCATCAATCTTTTGATCCATAACAAGAGAATCTTGGGTGGTCATAGTTGGTTAACTCATGCAAAAGAAAAGTGAAAATATAGATTTAAATATAAATATATATTAAAAATTTAACTTTAAAAAGAAAAAAAACATACAAAAAAAGTAAGATGCTATCCGTTTATGTTGAACGAGAAAAAAAATTTCCAAGAAGACCTCCAATGAATATGTAGAGTCTTTGAACAATCCAAAATGATGTGTATAGAAGCAATTGAGACAGCTTCTTGTTTAGTTAATGATTGTAGGAGGTTTGATTGATTTTAAAGCTGATTTCCAACACTTTTTTATTCTCCCTTGGGAGTATAAATGATGCATGAATTGCCTTTGTTGCTTTTCTTTCATCGCTTGCATCATTTTTGTTCAAAGTAGTTTTCTCATCGTTGTGACTAAAACTATTGAGATGAGGAAGCTTGTTATGCTTGGATCATTATCAAAAAGAGATCATTCCAAAACTAATCTTCTTGAGTCTTCATGCCAAAATTTATTTGATTTGCCCATAGGAAGCACTCTTCTTTGCTTCTACACACTGGAGAATTTCCAAAGTTCTCATACCAATGTTGGCTTCTTGAAATCTTCCCAACATTTTCAACACAACTTTGAATAATTAAATAAAAATAAATGCAACAAAAAAAATTGATTGGATAATCACAATACACAAAGAAAACAACATAAACAAGAATTAAAACATAAGACACTATATTGGGTATCAACCATCCCTCTCAATCAATAAGATTGAGTATTTGCCTACCACCTCTTTAGTTATCTCATGAAACATAAATTACAATACTATAAATATATGAAAGATAAGAGTCCATTGTGTGCCTTGAGCATCTTTCCCATCTCCAGCTATGTGTGCGTTCCTTCAACCCTAGCTCTAACAATTGGTATCTAAGCAGGTTGCATCCTCCCATGCATAGTTGACAACATTGCTTGCACCCCCTTCTTACTTTCTTTGATTTGCATAATCTTTGATGAGTATCAGCATATCATTAAATATTTTGTGACACCTCAAGGAGCTATGTGTGCTCAAGATTTTTATTTGGGCTCGCTTTGGCCTTCGTTTCCACTACTAGAAATATTGTGCGTGTATTTCAATTGTTTTGTAAGTTAATCCATTGAAAATTATTGCATAATAGATCTTTGAGATTTTGTGCTATATAGCACTAATAGTTTCCCTTTAGTGTCTACTTAGTTGAGAATTTTCTATATCAGGTTTAGTCTTTTAGTATGGCTGACAACAACGATCTTTTTGAGATGTTGTCTACTTATGAAAAATTAGATGGAGACAACTGTCCACTGTGGGCTTACATGATGCAACATGTACTTGGATCAAACAGTGTATGACACATTATTAAAGGTTTTGATTTATGTGCAGGTTCTCTTGATTCATGTTTCATAAAACAAGGTTGCAAGTTTTAGTAGTTTTCCTTCTAGTACTTGTGTTGTTTTACCTATGACTAAACATGTTTTTTAGGATAGTAGAGATGCATTGATTACAATGTATATTAAGTGCACCATTACTCCTCACATTTGTTCTACAAAACTAGCAAAACACTAGCTTGGGACATTCTAGCTAAATTGTATGTTGGTCACAATACCTTACCTATGCAAATAGTTGGAACAATAATCACGCACAAGGAAGATAAAATAGAATTTTTTTCTGCTAAAATCAAAGATATCAATGAGAAACTTATTGTTGCAAGTAAATTTATTTTTACCATTGACTTGTGTAGACCATCTTGAATGTTACTAGATTTGTATCAAAATTTTGATTCAACTTTCAGGCTTAGCCAATTTTGTGACAGCTTTTATCCTTTCAATATTGGTTGATATACCATTTCTAGACACCAAAGGAGGCCTATGGAAAACTATGATAATTCTTTAGCTCGACAATTGGATTTTGGGAGAATCATAGCTTGTATAGTCCAAATTACCAAATCCAAGCATATTTGTGCCTATAGAGAGAGAGAGAGAGAGAGAGAGAGAGAGAGAGAGAGAGAGAGAGAGAGAGAGAGAGAGAGAGATCCTTTGTGGATACCTTTGGCAAGGTTGATGATTTGTGACTTCCTTTCACAAGCTTTCACACCACTAATAGACTCATTTACTCTAGATAACCATCAAATATATGATTCTAGTACATTAAAGAGAATTTATTTTCCTGCTTTGGGGGTGGGATATCAAGTGATGAATGGGTAGAGAAAAAGATCAAGATATACAAATGACCAAGTTTGAACCATATGTTGAGGACCTAGTATAGAACCCATTTTAGGTCACAAATGTCATGTTTGTTGAGGTGCAATGATGGGCATCATGATTAAGTGCCCATGGATTTCATTAACGCGATCACGAACTTGTGTACACATTAATATCATTGAGTGATCACACATGAAATCACATGATTATGTTAAATATTCACGTAATTGATGTGCATTATTTGTCACTACACAATATGAGAGCTACAATTCTTATTTGGGTGATATAGCTTTTATATATTCAATGGAGAATATAAGGGGAATACAATCCTTAATTGGGTAACAATAGCCTCAAGTGTGTAATTATATTAAAGATTCATAGTTTTGTTTGAAGCATAATGTTAGATAGAGAGTACATTGCAAAAGAGTATTGGTGCATGAGGTCAAAATTATAAATGTTGTTACTTTTGTTTATGTTTTGCAAATGATTATCATCGTTTTAATATCTGAATATAAGTGAAAAAACCCTAAACCACTACATATAGACATGTGATGTTTTTAAATGTGTCTTATTGTTTGCAAATTGCAAAATACATGAAACAATAATCCTAAAGTGTATAAATGCATTGAAAAAATTCATAGTTTTTTTTTATTTATAATGTCAAATAGAGAGTGTATTGCAAATTGCATAATGTGTAGATTTAATCATTTTTTAATGAAAGCTTTTAGTTTTAATATATATTAAAAAGTAGAGAATTGTTTTTATAATATTGAATATGAAGTTCTTATGCCTTCGACCATTAATGCAAGCAATGGACCAAAATGCTGGTCAGGAAAGAAAAAAAGGCCCCCAACAAAGAGTGGGAATTTTCTCACAACATATGTAGTCAATATCAAGAGTTGTAATGTAAATTTCTCTTCAGCACAAAAATAAGCAGGGATCCACACATTAGGGACCATTTTTTGGGTAGATTTAAAAAGATTTATTGTAACAAATGCAATCATCCTCAGGCCCCTGCAGTTCCAAAGCACTTGAGAGAAGAGACCACAAAGAAGGATGGCAAGAAACAAAGGGTAGAGGAACCTATTATGGATGCATGCCAAGAGAAGCCAGAGCTAGCTACCAATTATAATGATCCTATGATGACACCAACAAACAATACCCAAACAATGTTACTTCTAAGCGCAATGAGGTGGGCTTGGGCAAATGCGACAAAGATCATTGCACCAAATATTTTGAATGTAGACACTAGAAGAGGCAAGAAATGCACTTAAAAAAGCAATCTTTTTCATTGGGAGTGCATTAGCCATGGTTGACAACCATCATTAGAAACATGCATGGAAGAAAATTGATGATGCCAAAGTAGAAGATCATGTTTTGTATCACAAAATACGGAATGATCTCTTGGGAAAATGGTGATGCCAAAATAAAAGAGCATGTTTCCAAAATAATTATTGGAAATTTATCACTTTCATGCACAATTGTCAATGACAATTGTTCAAATTTTTATAGAAGACCATTGATCAATGTTATGTTCATTTGTCCAAGGAGACAGACGTTCATAACAGCTATTGACAGTTTTGGTGCTATTAAAATTGGCAAATATATTTTTGAGGACTTGATTAATGTAATTAAAGAAATTGGCACTGAACATGCCGCTCAAGTAGTCATGGATAATGCAAAGAATTGTAAAAATGCTGGTAACATAATCAAAAAGTGCTTTCCACACATGTATGCCAATGGTTGCAATATGCACAATTTGAACTTGGTGTTAAAATATTGGTATGGTATTGAAGAAACTACATGGTTTGCCATAATAATTGATGTAGTGCAGCAAGTTCTGAAATTCATCTTGAAATAACAAAGAGTGCTTGATTTTTACAAGATGCACACGTCAGTTATATTGAAATTGCCTATTGCAGATACTCAATTTTGCATGCACTATTATATATTGAAATCACTCCTATGTAATAAGTGCAATGTGATTGATATGTTTAGCTACACAACATTTGAAGGATGCCAGCTTGACTAATCTGAACAAGTGAAAGAGAAAATTACGCGTTTACGTGGATCCATAAATATGACTTCTTGGTGGAGGAGTGTAATGGATGCATACCATGTAATGATGCAGTTATGTTTGTGATTTGCAACCTTGATCAGAAGGTGCCAAATCTAGGCAAAGTGTGGAGGAATTGATGGATGGTCCAACAAAGTTTAGAAAATCCTAAGCATTTAAAATATTCTATAGTAGAGAAGGAGTGGCAAATACCATTCTTTGCAAAACAACAAAAAAATTTATCTAAGTACTTTCATGTGACTTGATGGATGGTCCAACAAAGTTTAGAAAATACTAAGCAGTTAAAAGATTCTATAGTAGAGAAGGAGTGGTGAATATCATTCTTTGCAAAACAAAAAAAAATTGTCTAAGTACTTTCATGCAAGGTGGAAGAGTGCTCATAGTCCACTCCATAGTGTGGCTTACATAGTGGACCCTCAATATTGGAATTTAGACTTGTTATCAAATATAGAGGTGGTCAACAATTTCTATCACGTAGTCAATATGTTCTACTTCAATGTTTAGGATTAGATTAATTTCATCAAAGAGATGAGTGTATTCAGACTAAAGGAAGGACCTTTTGGTAATGAATTTTTCCAATCGATTGCAAACGAGAAACTTTGTATAGAAGTGGTAGATGATGAATGGTGGGGAGCATTACTCAACTCTACATCCTCTTGTAATGAAATTTTTGGTGCAATGTGTAGCAAATTTGAGTTTTGAGAGAAATTGAAGTATGTACAAGTATTTTCATAGCACAATTTGCACTAGATTATTAGCAGATAGAGCTGAAAAATTAGTTTACATGCTCTACAATGAGAAGATATTAAATCTTATCAAAAGTGTTGGCTACGAGGAAGAAATGCTAGTTGGGTCTATGATTGTCAAATCAAAGATGAAGGTGACTTCAATGTCGTTGTAGCATATAGCACGATAGTGAAAATAGAAGAGAATCTCATAATAGATGTAGATGATTCAACATACAAAAACAAACAATGCTCGGACTAAAAAAAATATTGACTACACATATTTATCATAAGATGAACTGAGATACAAAATGTAATTGGAGCTTATATTCTTCAACATGTTTTGATTTAATATAATGGTGTTTTGTGGAAAATTTGTAATATCTGTAGTTGTCAAGTGTGGTGTTCAAAGTGGTCTTCTTCAGAGTGTCTTGCCAAGCTTGCTTGAGTTTATACTCACTTGCCATTCCAAACACATAATATACTCCTTGTGGAATTTCTTGCGAGTAGATCCCAAATCAGCTATTGTTTTGCATTAATCAAACTAATAAAATCAGGTGATTATAATTTCCACATGACAACGTGTAGTATCCACTCCATCTATAAAAAATCTTGTAGCATACTGGACATTGATTTGATAAAGACGCATTTCAGTGGGTTGCAAGGACTAACTCTGGATATAAAACTAGGTGACTTATATGTGTTCCTTGAATAGGTAGGGGATTCACTCATTGCATCAAGTTCTAAACGTCTTGGCTTAGGCAATCAAGACTTTTCTCCATTATAGCCTGTGACGCTTTTGCGGTGTGTGGGCTACCTCAAGGAGTCATGTTACTTCTACATCCTTCTCTGCCAGCTCTGTTGTCAAAATATATTTTTCCTTTTTCAAATTTAGATCATCATCTTCAACTATTAGTGCCAACTCCTCTGGAGTGAATGTCACACAACTCTCCCTTAATATGTGTGGCCACAATTATCTTCTTTGAGGTGAAGTCTATAGGCTATTGCTAACATTTTTTGTAAAATACAATGCACAATCTACATTGTGTAATGAATGTCCAAAAACTTCCAAGTTAATTACCTTTACATTTTCCTTGATTTCTTGGTGCTGGCACTTCAAAACTTTCTATTGGCTTTTCTAGATGTCTGCGTATTCACATGGCCATATTAGCTTAATAATCTCCTTTGTCACTTCTTTGTTGATGTAAGGTCTCTGACCCCAACCAAAAAGAGCACACTTATACCATGAAATGATCATAATGGAAAAAAGTTACTATTTTTAGCAGTTTTTTGAATTATGTCAGTGCCATGATGTTTAAAATGTCATAAAGCTTTGAAATGTGAATTAAAATAATTTTTGTGAAAATTTTCCAAATTTAGTAAGTTTTTGGTCACCCGACCCGTCTAGTTTTGACCGTCTCGAAAATCTGCACCTGTACCCCGAATTTGAAAAAAATGCATTTTCGGACCCCGGGGGCTGCTAAATATGGCAGGTACTCGGGCCAGTACGTCTTAGTTAGAGCTTCGTATAGCAATTTTCGGCATCAAAATCCAACTCGTATGACCCGTTTTAGCGTAGAACCAATTTTCCTAAAAATTGTCCAGGGAGGTACCGGGGCCCCGGGACTGTGTGGGAACACGTTCCAGCCCACTCCAGATCAGCTTTAGCAGCTAGGGGGCGTCCTCTTGCTTTGTGGGAGTCCTGTGAGAGTTTCCAAGCCAGCAACTCAGTCTCAGAACCAGTTAACCAAGCCAACCTGACACTTGGTGGGCAGGGAACTGGACTTGCCATGCTTAACTGGAGAAGCTCCCAGATGCATTTAGCAACCCAGATCGATTTTCAGCTTGAGGAGGCCTATTTAAAGACCTGCGCACACACACACACACACACACACACACACACACACACATATGCTCACACACAGAGTGCACACACACACACCTACACACACTCTGGGAAGGTGCTGCCGGAACACACACCTTTTGAAGGAGAAGCAAGGAGGGAGGTGCTGTAGAATTCTCGCCTCAAGAAGCTCGATTAGATCAAAGAATCGAGAGGATTATCAGCCCTTAATCACGGTAACCACGGTTTAATTAATGCTTTCTGCAAATCCTTTTCATTACTGCCTAAATTTCTCGTCTATTATGCTTATTCATAGTCGTAATTCTCTATAATTACTCTCTAAATTCTCATTAACCATATTCTATTATGTAATCATCATCCCATAGCTGAATTATCAGCCATTCTTCACTCTCAATTAATGATTAGAGAATAATTACCAGAATTTTCTCTCTCTAGGCAGTATAGTAATTAATTGGTAAGCTAGTAATTGTGATGATTGATGAGAACCACTCTTTCTATCACGCATTAATATTGTAGCTGATTTAGATTCATCTATGTTATGCATTAAGATATAATTAAGGTAAGATTAATCTGTCATTAAGTCTCTAAGAGATGGTTTTTCTCACACCTATGCATGCGGTGACTCTGCACCCTCTAATTGCTAGGAAAGAGATTAATCATACTTAATTCATCTCTCTGATAATTCCATTAGTGAAATCCTATTATTGTTAATCATGTAAGCCGAGTAATTATCTTTAGAGCCAGTTCCCATAGGATTATGTGCCATCCTTAATGATTGCTTTATGAAAAATCTAGATCTATCATATAGGAGGGATTAATTAATGTCACTAATCTACCCATTGGACTGTTATGATGCTTGCAAACCTTAGCTCTTTCTCCAAGCTAATCATTTAAAGTAGTGAGAAATGGCCCCGGTTAAGAGGACTCGCTTCGGTGGTGCCCACGATCGCGAGGCAGGAACGAGCAATGTCAACGGGAAGGGGAAGGCTCCCATGGAGGAACAAATACCGGCCATCTCACGGGCCATCGATGAAGAAGGGGAAGAGGTAGATCATATTTTTATTCAAGTTGTTTAAACTAACATTGCATACGCTAGTTAGGAATGCTCATATCCCCAAACATGTTGGAGAAATCCAACGGAAACCTCGGCATTGAAAGAATTGTACATTAAGTTCTAAAGTAGGAAGGAAATGATTGATGGGAATGCTGTTTGCAATAGGAAAGAATGTCTGCTAGGGAAAATTTAGCTCGGCATGTTCATTCTATTTCCAATGTTGAATTAGTCATGAACCCCCTCCTGTTCACAGGGGCAGAGTTCCTGGTTAAGGGCTCTTGAATCCACGACTGCTGGTTAAGCGGTGGATACCCACGACTGCTGGTTAAGCGGTGGGAACCCACGTCTGTTGGTTAAGCGGTGGGAATGTCCATGTCGTGCTTTCTATGCGGTGGACATACCTAATTGTATGGGCAGCTAGGCGACAACGGGAGGAGTAAACTCTCGCTGGAGGGGGGATGTTGTACCTCCAGAACATTGGAATTTTTATGAATAAGTTTGAGTAGAATTTTTACTAGAATTCTGTCTTGGTGTTGTTTGCAATACTGGTTGAAGGGCTGTATTAACGAACAATGTGATTCGGAATTAAACAAGGAATCTTTATGTTGAACAACCTTTGTGGTAGTAATTAGGTCACACAAGGAAGTGTGAGTGTGGGGGTGGAAAGTGGGGGCTTGGCTCAGGTTGCCAATGCCTACGAGATGGGTGGTCCCGATTGGTCGGGAACTCTCTGTCCCCATTGTGCTTACTCTCTGTCCCCATTGTGCTTAGTTCGATATTAGTAATACTCATTGCCCCCAGAGCGGTGAAATCTCGAGTGTATGTGCCTCTGAAACATGGGGAAAAAGGCGCTCGGGGTTTCTCTCCTCTTGGAAGGTGGGTCTTAGGATCGCTAGATAGTTCGAGTACGCTTCCCCTGCGAGGTGGAGCTAGATCTCCCTGTTAGTAGGCTCGAACTCGACTCACTTTGTGATGAGAGATCGTCCGCTAGTCGAATCCTGAACCATTTTGTTTGCTTCCGCAATAGATCTAGTGGCCACCGGGTTCACCATCAGATCCGCCATTGGAAACGACGGGGTGGGGACCTCACACCTGGTATCAGAGCTATAGGTTTACGAACTGGAAAATGATGTTGTTTGAAATTTGAAAAACTAAGGGATTGTAGGATAGCTCGTACTCAAAGCTTGAGCATGATGTTTCCCAAAATAATGACATTGGATTTGTCTAGTGGATTGTCTCCTGAGTGATGTTAAAGAGTTTTACTCGTTGAGCTTGTCAGGATTCAGTGGGTTCCACATGATGTTTTTTTTTGAGAAGTCGTTGGTGCGACTAGTGCTGCAGGCAGGTAGCCTATTGATGCACATAAAGTTATAAGTATGGATCAAAGCTCTCGAGTAAAGTTTTTACCATTATTTATCGGACAATTTTGGATGTATTCAATGGAATTTAAATGGTGGAATGGTTAAAATCCTTTGTGATAGATGTACAGATTAAGTAGGCTGGTTAAGCCCAAAAGTTAAATTTCTTCTTGAGTATGGAAAAGCTTAGGTTCATTTGAGAAGAGTGCTATAGTAATGAGTTTTATACCATTGGATAGGCACCGCCTGCTGCTCTCTACTCGGCAGCGCAAGAGAAGAAGCTCCTCCTTAAACAAGCTCAGCCTTTAACCTTTAAAGGCGAAGGGGCAAATGTGGAAAGAGATGCAGAAGTATGGATGGAGGCTATGGATGACTATTTCGAAGCTGCGAGAACTCAACCCGAGAACCAAACCATGCTTGCAATGTTCCGCTTGTCTGGTGATGCCAAGATCTGGTGGAAACAACATTGCAGGGACTTGGATATCAAGGGATCTTCCCAGTCATGGGAAGACATCAAGGCTGCTGTGATGGAGCGTTACTTACCACCCGCCTATAAAACCTTGAAGATGAACGAGTTCTTTTCCCTTCGGCAGCTGACTTCATCTGTCGAAGAATATTATTCAAAGTTTGTCACTCTTCAGAGATATGCTCCTAAGCTGACATTGGAACAACAGGTAGCACGGTTCTGCCAAGGACTCATCGACCCCCTGAACAACCGACTAGAAGCTCTCAGGCCAGTAACTTTTCAAGATGCCTTGCTAAGGGCCAAACCGTTAGCTAAAGAGATTCAGAGGACTACCCAAGATAGTGAATACTATTTGTCAAAGAGGGCCAGGACAGACAACTGGAGTAACAGACCAATCAACCCTGCATACAACCATCGTCCGGTAGTGGCTACCACGACAGCTACCGAGTTTCCCAATATAAGATGCTTTGAGTGCCAGGAGTATGGACATTACAAAAGTCGATGTCCAAAAAGGATTTCCCAAACATCCGGTGCTAATAATGTACCTCTGAACGCCAACGGGCGAGGTCAACCAAACAGAAGAGGAGGCCGAGGAAGAGGAAACATAGGACAAGGAAGTAGAGCTTTCGCTAATGCCGCAGTGAGACAACCAACTGTGGGTGATGAAGCTGATGAGAGAGAAGCAATGTATGATGCAACTGCTAATCCTAGTGAGCAATAAATCAAGCACCAGAATCTCAACAAAGTTCAGCAGAATAAGACGTATAAAGCTAAAGACTACTCTATTATCAAAGGATATCTTTACTTTAGACAAAGGATATATGTACCTAAGTAGTTAGCATAGAGTTTATCCAAATGTATTCTTGAGATGAGGACATCTCAAATTTTTCACGTTGTGGAGGTTGTAAGGTCTCTGACCCCAACCAAAAAGAGCACCCTTGTACCATGAAATGATCATAATGGAAAAAAGTTACTATTTTTAACAGTTTTTTGAATTATGTCAGTGCCATGATGTTTAAAATGTCATAAAGCTTTGAAATGTGAATTAAAATAATTTTCGTGAAAATTTTCCAAATATAGTAAGTTTTTGGTCACCCGACCCGTCTAGTTTTGACCGTCTCGAAAATCTGCACCTGTACCCTGAATTTGAAAAAAATGCATTTTCGGACCCCGGGGGCTGCTAAATATGGCAGGTACTCGGGCCAGTACGTCTTAGTTAGAGCTTCGTATAGCAGTTTTCGGCATCAAAATCCGACTCGTATGACCCGTTTTAGCGTAGAACCAATTTTCCTAAAAATTGTCCGGGGAGGTACCGGGGGCCAGGGACTGTGTGGGAACAGGTTCCAGCCCACTCCAGATCAGCTTTAGCAGCTAGGGGGCGCCCTCTTGCTTTGTGGGAGTCCTGTGAGAGTTTCCAAGCCAGCAACTCAGTCTCAGAACTAGTTAACCAAGCCAACCTGACACTTGGTGGGCAGGGAACTGGACTTGCCATGCTTAACTGGAGAAGCTCCCAGATGCATTTAGCAACCCACATCGATTTTCAGCTTGAGGAGGCCTATTTAAAGACCTGCACACACGCACACACACACACACACACACATATGCTCACACACAGAGTGCACACACACACACCTACACACACTCTGGGAAGGTGCTGCCGGAACACACACCTTTTGAAGGAGAAGCAAGGAGGGAGGTGCTGTCGAATTCTCGCCTCAAGAAGCTCGATTAGATCAGAGAATCGAGAAGATTATCAGCCCTTAATCATGGTAACCACGGTTTAATTAATGCTTTCTGCAAATCCTTTTCATTACCGCCTAAATTTCTCGTCTATTATGCTTATTCATAGTTGTAATTCTCTATAATTGCTCTCTAAATTCTCATTAACCATATTCTATTATGTAATCATCATCCTAAGCTGAATTATCAGCCATTCATCACTCTCAATTAATGATTAGAGAATAATTACCAGAATTTTCTCTCTCTAGGCAGTATAGTAATTAATCGGTAAGCTAGTAATTGTGTAGATTGATGAGAACCACTCTTTCTATCACGCATTAATATTGTAGCTGATTTAGATTCATCTCTGTTATGCATTAAGATATAATTAAGGTAAGATTAATCTGTCATTGAGTCTCTAAGAGATGGTTTTTCTCACACCTATGCATGCGGTGACTCTGCACCCTCTAATTGCTAGGAAAGAGATTAATCATACTTAATTCATCTCTCTGATAATTCCATTAGTGAAATCCTATTATTCTTAATCATGTAAGCCGAGTAATTATCTTTAGAGCGGGTTCCCATAGGATTATGTGCCATCCTTAATGATTGCTTTATGAAAAATCTAGATCTATCATATAGGAGAGATTAATTAATGTCACTAATCTACCCATTGGACTGTTATGATGCTTGCGAACCTTAGCTCTTTCTCCAAGCTAATCATTTAAAGTAGTGAGAAATGGCCCCGGTTAAGAGGACTCGCTTCGGTGGTACCCACGATCGTGAGGCAGGAACGAGCAATGTCAACGGGAAGGGGAAGGCTCCCATGGAGGAACAAATACCGGCCATGTCACGGGCCATCGATGAAGAAGGGGAAGAGGTAGATCATATTTTTATTCAAGTTGTTTAAACTAACATTGCATACGCTAGTTAGGAATGCTCATATCCCCAAACATGTTGGAGAAATCCGACGGAAACCTCGTCATTGAAAGCATTGTATATTAAGTTCTAAAGTAGGAAGGAAATGATTGATGGGAATGATGTTTGCAATAGGAAAGAATGTCTTCTAGGGAAAATTTAGCTCGGCATGTTCATTCTATTTCCAATGTTGAATTAGTCATGAACCCCCTCCTGATCACAGGGGCAGAGTTCCTGGTTAAGGGCTCTTGAATCCACAACTGCTGGTTAAGCGGTGGATACCCACGACTGCTGGTTAAGCGGTGGGAACCCACGTCTGTTGGTTAAGCGGTGGGAATGTCCATGTCGTGCTTTCTATGCGGTGGACATACCTAGTTGTATGGGCAGCTAGGCGACAACGGGAGGAGTAAACTCTCGCTGGAGGGGGGATGTTGTACCTCCAGAACATTGGAATTTTTATGAATAAGTTTGAGTAGAATTTTTACTAGAATTCTGTCTTGGTGTTGTTTGCAATACTGGTTGAAGGGCTGTATTAATGAACAATGTGATTCGGAATTAAACAAGGAATCTTTATGTTGAACAACCTTTGTGATAGTAATTAGGTCACACAAGGAAGTGTGAGTGTGAGGGTGGAAAGTGGGGGCTTGGCTCAGGTTGCCAATGCCTACGAGATGGGTGGTCCCGATTGGTCGGGAACTCTCTGTCCCCATTGTGCTTAGTTCGATATTAGTAATACTCATTGCCCCCAGAGCGGTGAAATCTCGAGTGTATGTGCCTCTGAAACATGGGGAAAAAGGCGCTTGGGTTTCTCTCCTCTTGGAAGGTGGGTCTTAGGATCGCTAGATAGTTCGAGTACGCTTCCCCTGCGAGGTGGAGCTAGATCTCCCTGCTAGTAGGCTCGAACTCGACTCACTTTGTGATGAGAGATCGTCCGCTAGTCAAATCCTGAACCATTTTGTTTGCTTCCGCAATAGATCTAGTGGCCACCGGGTTCACCATCAGATCCGCCATTGGAAACGACGGGGTGGGACCTCACAGTTGATGTATTTCCATTGTGCGTGGTTTGGATTTTCCCATTTTGATAATCAACAAGCTGTGTATGCTGGTTGTTGAGAAGACATTTTGTGTGCTAGAGACTTCATATGTTGGAAAGCATTGACAACCAACTGATGTTGATTTGCTGATTGCATTTGTGCTTCACATGCCTACTCTTCCTCAACCATGGTGTCTCAAAACTACAATTTTTAAATGATAAATATTTAATATCTCAATGTTTATAAATCATGACAAGACCACGTCAAACCATGACAAGACCACTCTGAACCAAAGATATTAGAATGCTTTATAGTAGACAAATCAAATTGACTATAGACAATTATTGATCCATATATACTTCAACTCAAACACTTAAGTTTCATAATAAACAACTTTATTGACTAAAGACAATTGATCTAAATATATTTCAACTCATGTTAGCTTAAATTGTATAATAAACAACTTGATTGACAAAAGACAATTGATCCAAATATAATAAACAACTTGATTAACTAAAGATAATTGATCCAAATATAATTAAAAAACTTGATTAACTAAAGATAATTGATCCAAATATACTTCAGCTCATGTTAACAACAATATCACCGTCAATTATAGATGGATGGCTCTAGTAAAAAACCCAAATGGAAAATTGTTTACAATAATTGATAGCACCCTTCATAATTTTTTAACTTAGATAAAAAGACAAGATAAGTCCAATGAGTGATTGTTCAACAAGATTAGAATCTATCTTTAAATGATGTTTAATAATAACACAATGTCAAAGGCATTTCTTTGTGCTTCACATTCTCTTAGCTTTATCCAAGTATCAGCTTTTGTTGGATAGCCCTTAGAGCATCTTGGTTGGGGTGACAAAACACTTCTTTTGGGAAATATAATTTTCTAGCTACACTTCAGAAGTATATCAACGTCTCATACAAGAATCCTAATGCATATATATTGCTAGCTTTTGCGTATGCATCTGAGCACTATGGATCATATATAGCTGGAGCAATCCATGGCCGCTTTTGCAACTCATGTTCTTGTGCTTCCTTTGCTTCTAAAATTGCAAATGAGACTCATCCGCATTATGTACAAAATTGTTGGACATCTTCTTGGCTAGGGTTCTAAGTATCATACCCCAATCGATATTACAGATGCTAGATTTATTCACACGAGAAAATATGATATTACATTATAGGAATGCAAATCGCAGTGCACTATGCCACTAGAGTGGACGGCCACAATTCCATCAATCAAATCATGAAAAATAGTTGGCATTTTCTCAATCATTGCTTTGAGAGGTGTGGTTTCTATCTTTGATAGTTGTTGACTTACATGTGGAAAATTCTTCCAGCCATACTGAAGCCGATACATGCAATGCCAAAACGTGTCTTGCAAGAAGGGAACTCAGCACATCATATCTCCCAATAAGCCCCCATTATAGTATGGGAAGAGTGTGATCCAGGGGGCCTTTGTAATAAATCTGATACATCTAGCAATAGAGGGGTACAAAGTTTGCATCACCTGCTCTGTTTGAAAGCTATCAAACTTTGCTTTTGTGTCTCCCTTGGAGCATTTTCCTACGTAAGTGATATTCTCTAGAAAGAATGATATGCTTTTAATAGTATATAATATGCAGACACCAAATAAGCCTGCTCCAATCCCAGAACCTTTGACCAAGGCTTTGTTAGGAATTCCTATTAAATGTGCACAATGGGCATTCAACATTGTGCGCATGAATGTACTGGTACTGTTGGCATCTAATCAGCCACCAATGGTCCCTGCCCATCTTGATTCACTTCTGCAAAGTGGATTGATCTTGAAATTTTACCCGCTTCATCTTCACGTTCTGCTCCTCCCACTGTTTATCCCACGTTTCTACTTTGGCCAAGTTGCAAGTGGGAGGGAGGTCTTCTTTGAAATCTCTATAGCAGCACACCTTCCTATTATCAACAAGCACCATTCTAATTTTATGGTGCGGGTTGAATTATCTTATCCTTGTTGGTATAAGTAACTTGTACTGCCCTTCTCTACACAATCTACACTTTGTTTTCTCCCAAATAGTGCTAATGAAATATTTAATAAAGATGTCACTCTCATTTATTTGCTAGATTTGGGAATCTGCATAGGAAGAAATTTCATGTATGTACTCCTTCCGAATAGCCTGCATGATTAAAAAAATTCTTCACGCGTCATTTTTGCATTGTACAATTAAAAAAACAACTTAAATACAATTGAATAGTGTACCAACGATCTTACACATGTTGGACTATCAAAATATCAGGTTAAAGACATATAACACTTCAAAACACTATTTCAAATAATCTAAATACCAATGGTCTCACAAATATTGGCCTATCAAAATATCAGGTTACAAACATATAACTTCAAAATGCTATCTCAAACACTGTAACACTTCAAAATTCAGACAATTCAAAAAGTTTTGATGGATTATAAGACATGAGCCCACCAAATTAGTATTATGATGATAAGGTTTGAGATAAAACAATAAATTTTTCTTTTACAATTTTAACAAAAATTTTATAAATTTAATATAATTTCTCATTGAAAGAAGATTTTCCATAGATATCAAGACAAAACTTAAGCTTTTAATGCATCTATTGCCAACACTTATCAACTAAGCATTTTCCAATGTTTCAAACTCACAAGAATCTTGTAATTCAAGCCCATTTTTAAAAAAATTATAGTGCAAACTTTCTTGAAAGAAAACATTGCCATGAAAAATTAATGGAAGTGTATAAGTGAATTTCCTGATTGTGTCCATATGAAGTATTTGTATAAAATATGTGAGATGAATGAAAAAATTTAGAAGTGGATTAAAACTAATCTTTGATAAACGAGAATTACAAAATGTGTAGTTTGTTGGATATGGTATAAATCAATAAATATGGTTTGCAGAACCATTTTTGCAAAACCATTCAAGTAGTATCATCTTATGTAATAGAATTGTAGATATTGTATATATGCAACATAAGAAATTGAAAATTAAGATGAAGTAAATCATTCATGTGGACATTGATTGTAGTGAAACTTTGACTATTGTTTTGTGAAGGTGCTTTTCAGAAGTATAACTACTATGGATATTGTATAAATGCAACATGCCATAAATTTTGTGAGTACTTTAGATAACATTTTTAAGTTGACAAAATCATTTCTTGATATGTTTTCTAGATTGCATGTATAATTTGTTTAAACTTGTGAAAAGACAATACTAAAATGTTCTTTTTGGTACTAAATTAGTGTTATTATACCAAAGACGGTTGCCAAAGAATTCAGTAGATAGTTGCTACATAATTAAAATTTTCTTTTGTTTTTCTATGAATGTGTTATGATTTGATATGATATACTTTGACAAGAACAATCAACATAAAACATTTATAAACATTATAAAACTTTGTTTACAAAATACTCTTCACGGCGGTTGCATTACTGACCAAGTATTTTGCATACCTAATGCTTAAACAAGCACTATAGACATGCATATAAAAATTATATGGCATCCATAAAGGCCGAGTCAATGACTTGAATGCCATATTTATGCAAAAATGCATGCTTCTAACAAACAACACAAATTGGCCGCCTTATCGACCAAGTGCTGCTTGAATCTAAACAATAAAATTAATTTGAATATGAAAATATATGGCCGTGTTATTGAGGAATGCCCATATGTTTCTTTTACATGGGGAAGGAAAGTTGACCCACCATAATGATACTAATATCAATGTGTTACCAATGTAGTACCCATATGATGAGTCAATACTTACCACAAAGACATCATATTTCTTGCATTACCGAGGTGACTCCCCACTCTTCTGTAGAATAGCTAACACACACACCCATGTTGTGTGGCAAGGTACATTGTTATTGTCGCACAATGTGACACAAGGCATGCTATTACACCACACACACACGCGCGCGCGCACGCGCAACATAAACACACGATGTGAGTGCGCAAATCAGGTGCATGTTCAGAGAGTGAGAAGGGGGAGAGAGAGAGAGAGAGAGAGAGAGAGAGAGAGAGAGAGAGAGAGAGAGAGAGATAACACATTATTTGGGTGGAGCATCTCAAAACTATGTGTGTGAGAGAGCCCCTTATTATTCTATCTGGTAATGAATAAGGTATGTACAAGTAATTGGCAGTCAAACTTCTCTAGTGTGTCTGGCTTGGGGTAAGAGGCACATTTCCTTTACCCCAAAAATCTTTCACTTAAAGGTGAATGTACCAATAAGTGGACTACTATAGGACCTAGTAGTATGTACAATAAGTAAGGGATGAAACTCGTCTCAACCTATGCCCGCCGCCGCTGGTTCTCTAAAAGCCAATGCATGCCACCGTGTAGGCTATAGCAATGTGCAAAAGCGTATATCCTTGCGAGAATCAACATGCATAACCTATAGGTATCATGTAATGACCTGCATTTATCCATGATGCATCATGCTAGTGTCATTCATCACACAACTGACAATGCCAACTACAAACGCCCCAATTGCAGTTGCTATGTCGGGTCTTGAAATTAAGAGGTTGTACAAGAGCATCCCAAAGGTTGATGACAAACGCGTATCCATGCCAATCACATCAATGCCATGTACAGTGACCTCTATCAATCTATCTGTAGAGTAGGTATCTCAATCTGCACTGCATCACTACTATAACTTATCATGCATAATTTGTGACCATACGTAATGAGAGTACAAGTGAAATGACCATCTGCATAGGCAAGGATGTGGGTGAAGTAGCACAACACTATGTGTGTGAGAGAGCCCCTTATTCTTATATCTAGCAAAGAATAAGGTGCGTACATGTAATGGGCGGGTCGGATGGCTCTAGCATTCAGATGGTCCGGGGTGGGCAACAAGAGAGGTGACTCTAAACACCCATCAAGGATCCCATGCTACTCAAGTGTGAAGCTCACAAGGTGATGACTACACCTAAATCTCTCTTCGCATATATAGAGTGTTGGGGTGCTTTGTGAGATATTGAAGATGATTTTAAAAAAGGGAATGGGTCTATTTATAGGTTGGAGAAACCTCATTAAGATTATTGGAAATCCTAATTTACAAGCTAATCAAGTTGAGATTATGATTTTTTTTAAAATATCAAATTATTGCGGGCCTTCTTTGTCTGTTTGAGTCATGGATGTGGACTCAAGAGAAAGCATTATTGGTGGTAGATAGAGATGAGATTAGAGAGTTAAGGAGGCAGAGAGAGAGAGAGAGAGAGAGAGAGAGTATTTATTGTATGTACAGGTCTTTAGGTGAGGTGCCTTTTAAGGTTAGGTCAATGGATGTTTTGTGTTAGTAGGTTAGTAGTTAGTGCTAGCAATCACAAAAAGTTAATGATATATTTACAATGGGCAAAATGAGAGGGATGGTTGAAGGAAGATGGGTTAATGAAGTGAGGGAATCCTTGTGATGGTAAAGCTTTGAAGAAGTTTTGGACTTACTTGTGTAGGTTCTAAAAAATGACTGCCGATCCTCTTCTTCTTCTTCTCTTTTGTCATCGTCATCAAGGTTGAATCATCCCGATGAAAATACTGATGTTGGTTGATGATAATGTCCAATTAGCAAAGATTAAGCATGATTTACATGGTGAATTTTATGTACATATATAAGAGGTAAGAAGGAATTGTAATCTAGAAGTGATAGAGAGAGACATAGAGAGGATGTATGTACATGTAGAGAGGAGAGGTTAATGGTGAGAGGGGAGGTTAATGGTAAAGAAGGTGAGAGAAACCATGAAATGTACAAGTTTAAGAGAGGGAAAGAAAAAAATGTGTGTGTGTGTGTGTGTGTGGAAGTGTGAAGGAAGGAGGAATCCCTAACCCCGAGCAAATACTTCCTAGCGAGTAGGAAACCGAGCGAATATATACAATAGAAAAGAGCATATCAATATTGCAATAGTTCAGATATTGAACATAGAGTAGTAAAATGAACCAGTCATATCTTAATTTTTTACAAATAAAAGAACCACACACCCACATTTAATTCATTGGTACATACTCAAAAACTTGCTCAAAACCTTAGATATTCTCTCGCACAACAAGGCTCATCATAGGACCACAAAACACATAAAGTGCAAAACCTTCACACCCAAAGGCACGGCTATAGGGGCCATCATAGATTGACAAAAAACCCACAATGACATACAAAAACTTTAGAGCACAAAACTTGATCTACTGCTGCGTGTTCGGTCGTACTCCACCGAGAGCTTGAAAGAGCTCTACCTTTGTCAAAGCCGCTAGGTGCATGAACTCATGGGCATGAGAGTCCAAACCTAGAACATGAAGAAACACATAGTATATATGCTTGCATGGCACATATGTTAGCCTCTTAGACTCTCTCTTCTGAAAATCTTCACAAGTGCACCTTGGAAAATTTGATAATGTCACAGAGTATGAAACTCCCTCTATCCTTGAGCCCTCTGTGCCAACATAGAAAACATGTGTTTCATTGCACACAATAATAACTTCTTTAATCAATTCTGCCACCAAGCATGTCCCCAAATCAATTCTCGTCTAAAATTCCTTTGTTAATTTGGATCGCCACTTGACAACCTTGCCATCCCTATATCTTGGTCGAAAGGTGCTCGGAACTTTATTTGCATCTCAATCCCCCCATTCAGAACTACACCTCTTGCTCCATGTTGCTGATGAAGCACAAATCCATTGGCTTGTAGTTGTTCTGCCTCATATGGCACAAGATTAGTGCCCTCAACGACACTCCAAATGCCTGGTGCAGGTCCGGGTGGTCCCACCACCATGTCATGAATTTTCCATGTGTGCAAATTACTAGCATTGCAAAACCAAACATAACCCTCTACTATCCCCCCACGATTTGATGCAGATGAGGGATATTTTCTCCGACCCCAAAAACAAGGTGCTGCAACCCCTCTCTTAATGTCATTAGAGCCTTCATTAATGAATCTTCCACATCTCTTTGTTTGATCCTGCAAAATCCCAAAACATGTCATCTTACGTCCGGGTTCAGTTCTCCTAATTGCCCATACCGTCTTTGCAACTTTCACCTCTGGCCAATATTTTGTATCCCCTTGTACATTTGCATGTCTTTTTCCACTAATGTGTTCAGTAACTGTAACAAAATCAGGTCTGTGGATATCCTCCTCTAGCACAACACCACCATCCACAAAGATTGACCTCTTTTCCTTCACACTCTTCTCCCTGCTATATGACCTATTCATCTCTAGACTTTGCAAATCCATTTCTTTCATCAAAGAGTGAGTAAGATTGACCAATTTTGTAGCACCCGATGCTGTGGACGATCGATTAAAGAATCTATGGGCAAGGTCTTGTATACCCGGACCACTACATGTCTTTGCACCTTTAAGGTAAGCATTATATTTTACACTTTGTAGCACTGTCATTGCCATGTCTGCCCCTGCAGCTTCATACAAACTAATTTTTTCTTTGAAACCAAAGCATGCCCACATGCTAGCATGTTTGCTCTCAGACAAGTTAGTGTTAGGGATAAAAATGCAAGACTCATCTTGGATAACAAATCGTCCTCCCCAATGTGACACTCTGACATCCCACCAAGCCAACCAAGTCTCTAGACATGAAACCTCTCCATCAATAGCATGCCCAGCTCTCCAATAGTGACGAAGTTCTCCCTTACAAATTTATGCTTGATTCTTTGACGATGCGATTCGCCAATTGCAGCATTTAATCTTGTGTTCTTCTTGGGAGGAAGGCTTAATGCACTTCACAATATGACAGATCATGGATTTCTCCCAATGGAGCACACATGATCGTTCCTTGGCAGGCATAGCCATATTGGGACCTCCAAAGTAAACTGTTCTGACTGCTGTTCAATTTGCATTTGCTTCATCAGCCATGAAACCTCTAAACTCGGTGTCATAAAATCTAATATCTAACCAACCCAACTGATTTTCTCATATTAAATTGATCACTTAATGTGGGAGAATAAACGGGAACAAGTGTTAAGATATAGATATGTGCTTATAGATCTATCTCAACACGGGGCCAATAGTAAAGGGGCCCAAATGGGAGATGGTCTATCAAGAGCAAGGCTAACCAATGGAGCATAAAACCTTAGGGTTAGCTTCATTGAAGACCTCCAATAATGTGTGAAAAAGTCCTTTGACCTTAGGTAAGCTAGGGCTGAGCTTGAGATGGGAACCCGGCCCAAGCTCGAGGTGCTTGACCTGCTTGAGGTGCTTGTCGTGCTTGAGGTGTTTGTCCTGCTTGAGGTGCTTGATTAAGGTGCTTGAGGTGCTTGACTTACTCCATGCTTGAGGTGCTTGACTTGCCGCTTGATTAAGGTGCTTGAGGTGCCTTGACATGCTTGCCTGAGATGCTTGTGGGAATACCCCCTAGTCCAAGTGCTTTGTCATGCTTGATGACTAAGGTGCTTGAGCTCCTAAAGTCAAAAAGATCCCTACAAGGAGGGGGGCAAGCCTACAAGGGGGGGGGATGAGAGAGAACACACACACACACACACACACACACACACACACACACACACACAAGGGAAGCCCCAGCTTGAAGAGGCAGCAAGGACACTTGTCAAGTTCCTCCTCATGTTGCCCTCATGGTGTGCCTAAAGCCTATTGGTTGGCCACCCAAGGGGTCCAATGATAATTTAGGATATTTAATTAATTGATTTTGCATTTATCAAGTCCTCTCTCTCAAAGGGGAAAGGGGGACACTTGTCCCAAGGCTACCCCTGTTGCTTGTAATGGCTCCTGCTTGTGATTGGCTAGGCTTGGAGGGGTCCAATGAGCTTCAAGCATGAGCTACAAGGGGGGGTCGACCCAAGCAATCTAGGGGGGTGCTTAGGGGGTATACTCACCCACACACACTCACAAACACTCTCATTGTGTGCTATGCAAAGTGCAAGAGCTCCCTCTCCAAGCAAGTAGAGGTTGAGAGCCTACACCAACACTCTTGGCTATGGAGTGCAAATCCAACCAAGAGCCATGATTCAATGCTTGAGCTTGTCATCTCCTTCTTCTTCATTACTATGCTATTATGTATGCTAGCTCAAGAGTTATGATAAGTGAGGAACTAGCTCTTTCTCATATGAAATGTTTCTTCTTCCTCTTCCCTACCCTCATTCCCTGCTAGCTCTCTCCACCTTCGAGGGTGTTTGAGGTCTTGGGACTGAGGCTTGGTATAGTTAAAGCTTTCTTCAAGTTTAGGTTATGCTATGATGGTGATGCATGAAGCTCTCCATCTTCATTGCTTCACCTAGGTCACAAGGAACACAAAGAATGTATTGTAACAAGTCTCTCTTTATGGGAGAAATCATAATACAAATGCCTATTGGAGGGGGGACCGGCTCCACATAAATCCGGTCCTCAACTGTTGTCATGTTCTCTAAATTCTCTCTCTTGCAAAAGTATTGTCTATGCCAAGTTAACTAATTGCTATGATTATGTTACTATCTTCAATTATGTCTACCCGCTATGCTCACAAAATCATTTCTTGAAAGTATTCTCATTAAATTCCGCTACTCTCAAATTGAATAGGTAAATTCCATTACATTGGTATCAGAGCATTTGGTTTCTCTTTTATTGCTTAAGAAGAGAGGTCCTTAAGTAGCCTATAAATGGTTGATGTTGTTAATTATAATAGAGTATGTGGAACTGGGATCTAATATCGGTTTTGTTAAGCCCACTATGTGGGGGATGGTGCACACCTCGGGAGCTTTGGACTTAATAATGGAGTCATTTTAGACTTGCCTACGGCTTTACCATTATTGAGCCATAAGAAGTCCGAAAGGAGCTAGCCCTTGGCAAATCTGCTATGTTAGACCTACTCCTCTACTCTCTATAATTAACCACTTTGAGCCGTGGGTGTAGATACTTAAGAGCCGATTTTCAAAGGCTAAGAGGAGTGGCAACTAAGGTTTTGTATTGCCAAAGCATACACTAAGTATAAACATAAATTTTGTTAACATGGCTGACAATAATCAAGAGAGTAGAATGAACATTGATAGCTTTGATTTTGCACATGAAGGTGCTAATGATGATGCTCCCATGTTTGTGAATTATCTCGTCACTAGGTTGCAACAAGCTATGGGCAACCCTGTTTTGCAAGCAGAAGTTACTCAACAACTTCGTGCTTATGGAATTTCCCTTCCTCTCCCAGAAGAAAGAGAGCTTAGGAGGCCTCTTGAAGAGACCCCCAAAAGAAGACTCTCTCCCATTCGAGAGGAGGAATCCAAAGAGAAAGAAAGCAATGACAGTCTAAGTTCTTCTGAAGATGTAGCTCCACGAAGACGGCGGTCTAGACGATCGCCTACTCCTCCCAAGAGGAAAAGAGCAACCTATAGTCCTTCTCCTCATCACTCTAAAAGGCAAGAGAGGAAACAAAGGAAGAAAAGGGCTAGGAAGAGGTCACTCTCTTCTCCTTCTTCTTCACCTTCCTCCTCTTCCGATGAAAGTTATGGCTATTCTCCTAGAGAATACAAGAGGGGAGGACATCGCAAATCATTTCCTGCATGGCGAAGGTCACAAAAGCTAAATAAGTTCAAGGAGGGAGGAAAGAGTATCTCTTTTCTCACCTACGATGGCACCTTTGGTGCTACCGACAAAGTGTTGGCCTTCATCCAGCAATTTGATGCGGCCTTTGGGGACGAGGGCTTCACAGAGTCCTCCAAGCTACGCCATGTAGCTATGCACTTCCAAAAACCAGCTCGTCAATGGTGGGCTAGCCTTCGTGGCAATGGAGAAGCCCCAAAGACATGGAAAACTCTACGAGTTTCCATCATGAAGCAATTTCTTCCAAGTGATACTAAAGATAAAGTTCTTACCGAATGGCGCGGCTTGAAGCTTCTCTCTCATGAGTCTATCAACAAGTATGTAGACAAGTTTTGGGATTTACATCTCAAAGCTACTGTCTTTCAAAAGATAGACTTTGCCGAACAAAGACAGCAATTCTGTGCGGGATTACCTGAAGAGATGGCCGAATACATCAACTCTCAACGGCCCGGTACTATTACCGAAGTAATCCACCACACCATGGTTGCTTCACGTATCAATTTCCATCAAGGGGCTAGACGTAATGTCAAGCCCATGGAAAACAAAGATAAAAATGATGCAAAGGGGAAATCCAATGCTCAAAATAATTCCCAAGGCACTTCCAACAACAACAACAACACAACAACAACAACAACAACAACAACAATCGGTCCAAGGAGAAGGGAGTTTACAAAGGTAAAAACAAACTCTCTCCTGAAGAGCTTGAAGCTTTTTGCAAGGACCATAAGTGTTTCAAGTGTGGAGAGCAAGGACATGGCTATCGTTCTTGCCCCAAGAAGAATACTCGTAATGAGACTCCTAGGGCTTCCACCATCAAAGCTCCAAAAGAGGATGGTCATTGCAAAGGATCATCACTTTCCTATGCATGGGGAAAGGTAAGAGAGCATGATGCCTTCATCTTGTTTGACCCAGGCTCTACTCTCAACTTCATATCAATAGAGTTGGCCACCAAGTTGGGCATTCAAGCTTTTGAGATGGGAGATACAGTAGCAGCCGATGCAGCTTTCAAGGGACAACAAGCCTCTGTTACTCCCTTGATTGGGAAGTTGAGGCTTCATGTCCAAAGCTATGTCGACAAAGAAGACTTCTTCATCTCTCCTCTCCAACATCAGGATGTTATCCTAGGGGCACCATGGTTTGATCGCATGGCTGCCAACATGAAGTACCCTGAAAGGAGAATTTACTTCACCTACAGGGGAAAGAACATGTATATAGATGCTAGTGAGTGTGGTCGCACTATTCCACTTGTAAATCCTCTTTCTTTTGATAAATCAATGAAGAGCTCAGTTTCTGCGTACATGATTTATGTCAAAGAGTCTCTAAAAGCTAATAATTTTTCATCAAATGAAAATGATAGGAATCAAGAAGAGCTAGACTTGTCTACTTTTCTAAAAGGATTCCAAGATGTGTTCATCGATGATATCCCTATGGACCTACCTCCAAAACGAGGGGATGATGACCATCGAATTGAGCTCCTTCTAGGAAGCTCCCCGCCTAGCAAACCTCCTTATCGAGTCTCACAAGCTCAACAAGAGGAGATTATGAGGCAAGTATAGGAATTGGTAGACAAAGGGATGGTGAGGCCTAGTTCCTCTCCCTTTTGTTCTCCACTCCTTTTAGTGCAAAAGAAAGATGGTACATACCGTATGTGTGTGGACTATCGAGCACTAAACCATATCACTATCAAAAGCAGATTTCCCGTGCCTCGGGTGGAAGATCTGTTTGATAAGCTACAAGGCTCTACCTACTTCAGTAGGATTCACCTTAAGAGTGGCTATCATCAAATAAGGATAGTGGATGAAGATATCCTAAAGACCGCGTTTCGCACAACATTTGGTCTTTATTAATATCTAGTCATGCCTTTTGGCTTGACTAATGCACCAGCTACTTTCAATCGTCTCATGGAGAAAATTTTTAGACCATATCGTAAATTCACTGGAGTGTTCTTTGATGATATCATCATCTACTCCAAGTCTTTGGAGGAACATAAGCAACATCTCCAAGTGATTTTTCAAGCCTTGAGGGAGAACAAACTTTTTCTCAACCAAAAGAAAAGTGAATTCTTCCTTCAAGAGATTCAATATCTAGGTCATATTATCTCTCACGATGGTATTCGTATGGATCCATCAAAGTTAGAGGTAATAAAATCATGGCCTAAACCAAGGAATCTACATGAGCTAAGAAGCTTTATTGGTATGTGTGCATACTATAGACGCTTCATAGCAAAATTCTCTCAAGTAGCAGGACCACTACACGACTTAACAAAGAAGAACGTTAAGTTTGTTTGGACTGCTAAGGAGCAAAATGCTTTTGAAAAACTCAAAGAGAAGCTTACTTCCCAACCAGTCCTCGTGCTTCCGGATCTCTCAAAGCCATTTGAGGTCCAATGTGATGCTTGTGGTGATTGCCTTGGAGCGGTTTTGCTTCAAGAAGGGCATGCCATAGCATATGAGAGCCGAAGGCTCAATAGTGATGAACGAGTCTTGGGCATTTATGAGAAAGAGCTTTTAGCTGTTCTACATGCCCTAGACACATGGAAGCACTACCTATTGGGGACTCCATTTATCCTCCGAACCGACCACCAAAGTCTCAAGTATTTCATGACGCAAACCAAGCTTTCCGAAAAACAAATGAGGTGGGCAAATTTTCTTTCGCAATTTAATTTCCATATTGCTCACATAGCTGGTAAGCACAATCAAGTTCCCGATGCACTTTCACGAAGACCAAAAGTTAATGCGGTGTCTATAGCTACTCACAATGATCTATCCTCTATGATAGATGAGTATGCTATTGACCCTAACTTTAGAGACATAATGTCAGCCCTTGCTTTGGGGAAGAAAGAGAAACCATTCACCTTGCAGAATGGTTATCTTCTCCACGGCAATAGGCTATGTGTTACCCATTCCCTTCGTGAGAAGGTTATGTATGAATCCCATGCTCCTCCATATGCAGGGCATAGAGGTATTCAACCTACTCTCCGAGGAGTAGAGACGTATTTCTATTGGCCTACCATGAAAGTGGACATACAAGAGTATGTTTCAAAATGTGTAGTATGCCAAAAGACCAAGTATGATAGAGGGAAGCAACCTAGATTACTCCAACCATTGCCTATTCCAAATTCACCATGGGAGAGTATATCCATGGATTTCATCCTTGGATTGCCCAAGTCTCTATCCATGGGAATACAGGAATATGGACAATAGTCGACAGGTTTAGCAAGCAAGCACATTATATTCCTGTTAAAAAGACTATTAAGGCACATCAAATGGCAACTCTCTTCATATCTCAGATTTTCAAGCACCATGGATTACCCACATCCATTGTGTCAGATATAGATCCTAGAATGACCAGTAATTTTTGGAAAGGTCTCTTTCAAAATGTAGGAACAAGATTGAATTTCTCTTCGGCCTATCACCCACAAACGGATGGCCAAAGTGAGATAGCCAATCTTACGATACTCGATCTACTCAAAACTTATGTTACCGAAGTAGATCAACGCTCACAATGGGAAAAGTATTTACCGCTAGTAGAGTATGCCTACAATAATATTGTACATACTTCTACGGGGAAAGCACCTTTCAAGATCATAGAGGGAAGACCTAAAAGTCCCTTGCTACTGAAAGTACATGGGAAGATCTTCGCCGCCGATGAGTATAGCCGTGACCTACAAGAATCTTTTCAAAAGATTAGGGAGGCTATAGCCATCTCTCAACAAAGGCAAAAAGCTGTTGCTGATAAGCACATAAGAGCCTTAATGTTCAAAGAAAATGATTGGGTCTTACTCAAGTTTCCTAAGGCTCGATTAAGGCAAATGACGGGCAAAAATCCTACGGGCCATCAAAAGTATTATGCTAAACTAGCAAAAAGATACTATGGTCCTTTCCAAATCTTGAAGCCTATCAATGAGACGGCTTATCAACTCAAGTTGCCCAACCATTGGCTTATACACAATACCTTTCATGTAAGCCTACTTAAGCCCTACAAAGGAGAGCCACCAATTGAACCAATTATTGAATACCCTCCCGAAGTCAAAGACCAAGAAGAGGTGCTACAACCCGAAGCTGTCCTTCGGCATCAAGACAAGGTACTACGACATGGTAAGATAATCCGACGGTATCTTATTAAGTTCAAAAATTATCCTTTTGAAGATGCTAAATGGATGCAAGGAGTACAACTTAAGGATAATATGAACCTTGTCAATGCTTACAATGCTACATTAGAGTAAGCAAATGTACAAATTTCTTTTAAATGACTCATGTTTTTGTCTTATATGACTAGTCCTCTTTTTAATTGTGCACAAATTTAACTAGTATGCATGCTTAGAATCATGTTTGTGATGACGACGTCTCTCAAACACCAAGTAGAATTTGTCACTCTACTTTGGGAGAATGAAATGGACTAAAGAGCAGACATGCTTGCGGCATCTATGTCTCCCAAGCACCAAATGGATTAGTCATCCATCTTGGAAAGATGTCGTAGGGTAAAAAAGGGATCCTCTACCCGCTAAGTACGATTGACTAATGACTAAACCTTTATCTCTTCTACCTCATAGTCGAGGACGACTATGATTTCAAGAGAGAGGTAATGTCATAAAATCTAATATCTAACCAACCCGCTAACCAACCCAAATGATTTTCTCATATTAAATGGATCACTTAATGTGGGAGAATAAACGGGAACAAGTGTTAAGATATAGATATGTGCTTATAGATCTATCTCAACACGGGGCCAATAGTAAAGGGGCCCAAATGGGAGATGGTCTATCAAGAGCAAGGCTAACCAATGGAGCATAAGACCTTAGGGTTAGCTTCATTGAAGACCTCCAATAATGTGTGAAAAAGTCCTTTGACCTTAGGTAAGCTAGGGCTGAGCTTGAGGTGGGAACCCGGCCCAAGTTCGAGGTGCTTGACCCGCTTGAGGTGCTTGTCGTGCTTGAGGTGCTTGATTAAGGTGCTTGAGGTGCCTTGACATGCTTGCCTGAGATGCTTGTGGGAATACCCCCTAGTCCAAGTGCTTTGTCATGCTTGATGACTAAGGTGCTTGAGCTCCTAAAGTCAAAAAGATCCCTACAAGGAGGGGGGCAAGCCTACAAGGGGGGGGGATGAGAGAGAACACACACACACACACACACACACACACAAGGGAAGCCCCAGCTTGAAGAGGCAGCAAGGACACTTGTCAAGTTCCTCCTCATGTTGCCCTCATGGTGTGCCTGAAGCCTATTGGTTGGCCACCCAAGGGGTCCAATGATAATTTAGGATATTTAATTAATTGATTTTGCATTTATCAAGTCCTCTCTCTCAAAGGGGAAAGGGGGACACTTGTCCCAAGGCTACCACTGTTGCTTGTAATGGCTCCTGCTTGTGATTGGCTAGGCCTGGAGGGGTCCAATGAGCTTCAAGCATGAGCTACAAGGGGGGGTCGACCCAAGCAATCTAGGGGGGTGCTTAGGGGGTATACTCACCCACACACACTCACAAACACTCTCATTGTGTGCTATGCAAAGTGCAAGAGCTCCCTCTCCAAGCAAGTAGAGGTTGAGAGCCTACACCAACACTCTTGGCTATGGAGTGCAAATCCAACCAAGAGCCATGATTCAATGCTTGAGCTTGTCATCTCCTTCTTCTTCATTACTATGCTATTATGTATCCTAGCTCAAGAGTTATGATAAGTGAGGAACTAGCTCTTTCTCGTATGAAATGTTTCTTCTTCCTCTTCCCTACCCTCATTCCCTGCTAGCTCTCTCCACCTTCGAGGGTGTTTGAGGTCTTGGGACTGAGGCTTGGTATAGTTAAAGCTTTCTTCAAGTTTAGGTTATGCTATGATGGTGATGCATGAAGCTATCCATCTTCATTGCTTCACCTAGGTCACAAGGAACACAAAGAATGTATTGTAACAAGTCTCTCTTTATGGGAGAAATCATAATACAAATGCCTATTGGAGGGGGGACCGGCTCCACATAAATCCGGTCCTCAACTGTTGTCATGTTCTCTAAATTCTCTCTCTTGCAAAAGTATTGTCTATGCCAAGTTAACTAATTGCTATGATTATGTTACTATCTTCAATTATGTCTACCCGCTATGCTCACAAAATCATTTCTTGAAAGTATTCTCATTAAATTCTGCTACTCTCAAATTGAATAGGCAAATTCCATTACACTCGGGCTTATCCTTGGACTTCAACCACCTTATTGAGCATCCTCCAAAACTCTATTTGTGCAAAATTATTCTCCACAGTAAATTCACATGTTGCAATTGTCAAAAGTTCATGAACAAACGGTGGATCATAAACATGTGCAAACATTGTTGGCCATCCATGCACACAATGCACATGACCAAAGTGCACCCACAAGTGTTCTAAGTTTCCACCCAGGCGCATTTGATTAACTAGATCAACCCCACTTCCCGGACCAATGGTTGACATCTTAAATACATGTGGATGTTGTCCATCTCCAAGTTGGCCAGGAAAAAGAACATCGTGAATGTATGGATACCTACTCTTGCTCTTTAGATCAAGCCCAGCTTCTAAACCTTTTTCACTTATGTTTTTTGATTGTTTGGCACATTCCAAGCTTCTCTCAATCATTCGCTTGTTTGACAAAGGTGTGATTGTGTCAAGAAATTCAGCAAACTCACCGTCTTCAATACATTGGATGTTCTCAGCATTCTCCATGACAAGCTTTTCCATTATAAAATCTTGAGAAATTGTACGCTCCAACCGCTTCGCAGTGGTAAATGGATCTGCAAAAGCACGAGTTTGTAGCACTGATGTAACTTTTTCTTCATTTGATCTGGACCTTCCTGCTCCACATGGATGATGATGCTCACCTAAATGTAGCATGCATCGGGTCCAACTTTGCTTATCTCTTGGCATACAATAATAAATAACTGCAGGACACATGGCCACACATTCAGGCATTTGAGAGCAATGACTGCATATCAAGGTGCTATAGTCAGGTGTAAGCATGCCTTGTGGGGAAGACTTTGAAAGGCGACCACGCCAATGAACCTCACCTAGTCCTTAGATAATATGGACAGTCAATGTTATGACAGCACAAGTGACTTGAGCATCGACTGAACCGAACAATGACGGGAAAAGTGTCACTACTACATGTGACATATTCTGTCCACATGTGACTATCATTTCTTTGCTCCATCCTTGTCATTCCACTGGCTGCGTCAGAAGGTGGCAACTCAAACGCAACATAGCCATCATAATGCATAGGCAGCTCTTGAACTTGAATCATATTCTTTGCTTGTTTTAGTGCCAAATAAAGATTGCTCTGCAAAGGCATTGAACGTATGATTTCAAGCACGCTAGAAGAACCAAGCTTCTCAAACCCATCAGATTCCAAATCGACTATTGCTTATGCAGACTTGATTCTACTGCCATGTGCAGTTGTCTGATTTGAAGCAATGCGAACCTTGAAAAACTGACACTGGTCATGATTTAGAAGGAAAACCTCATCACCATTAGAAGTTTCAATTACTTCCATCTTTACATGGTCGCCACTTAAAGTTAAGGGATGCAAATTAAAGGTAGTAGTTAATTCAAAATGTTGTCTCACAGAGGCTACAGGTAGGGCATATGTGCTACCTTCAAACATAAGAACAAGCTTTTGGCCACCTTGAGGTCCATAGATAGTCATATGCCTAGCCATTACATAAGACTATTTAAATGAAAGCTGGAGCAATAGGATTACTGCTCAAGAACTGCGGGATAATTGAGTTACGATGTTGGGTAGTACAAACATTAACCAAAGTGGGGAAATTGGAAAAGACCAAAGTTAATCGATTTAACTACAGTGTGTGATGGTGGAGACGTCGTAGCCCCGTCGAGCATTCAAGAACGTCTCCTATCAATCATGTAAGATTCCATTTTTCCACGTCACGTTCGAGTTGGTCATTTTTTACTTCAAATTAACTCAGGCATTTTTTATGATAAACAGTCACTCTTCTTATGATAGACAATCACCACGATATTTGGGAAATTTTTGAAAATCTGAGCAACATTTACGGCATTTATGAAAAAATATTGGAGGTCTTTAACGAACTTTGAATATTTGAGAGGTATTTTTGGGAATTTTATATAAATCAAAATTGTAGCAAAGAATAGTCGTGAGCGACTCGTAGAGCTAGAAAAAAACCTATGTTTAGTGTAATCCCACCTTCAAATTTATAGATTTACCTCTTAAATTTTTTTTGAAGGTTAGAATACCTACAAAATTCTAGTCATTTCGTGTAAAAACCTTCAAATTTAGTCAATCTCAAGTGCTTCTCATATGTAGGTTTGGCAAGTTTTAAAACAAAAAAGTTTTTGTCGAGAACTGCATGACAGAGAGAGCATGACAGAGGCGCAGGATAAAGAGAGCATGACAGAGGCCCATGACCACGAGGCCTCGTTTCTTCTCTGCTGCAAGTAGCGCGCTTGTTGCGGTAGCCCTCAAGGCTCCCTTGGACTTCAACCACCTTATTGAGCATCCTCCAAAACTCTATTTGTGCAAAATTATTCTCCACAGTAAATTCACATGTTGCAATTGTCAAAAGTTCATGAACAAACGGTGGATCATAAACATGTGCAAACATTGTTGGCCATCCATGCACACAATGCACATGACCAAAGTGCACCCACATGTGTTCTAAGTTTCCACCCAGGCGCATTTGATTAACTAGATCAACCCCACTTCCCGGACCAATGGTTGACATCTTAAATACATGTGGATGTTGTCCATCTCCAAGTTGGCCAGGAAAAAGAACATCGTGAATGTATGGATACCTACTCTTGCTCTTTAGATCAAGCCCAGCTTCTAAACCTTTTTCACTTATGTTTTTTGATTGTTTGGCACATTCCAAGCTTCTCTCAATCATTCGCTTGTTTGACAAAGGTGTGATTGTGTCAAGAAATTCAGCAAACTCACCGTCTTCAATACATTGGATGTTCTCAGCATTCTCCATGACAAGCTTTTCCATTATAAAATCTTGAGAAATTGTACGTTCCAACCGCTTCGCAGTGGTAAATGGATCTACAAAAGCACGAGTTTGTAGCACTGATGTAACTTTTTCTTCATTTGATCTGGACCTTCCTGCTCCACATGGATGATGATGCTCACCTAAATGTAGCATGCATCGGGTCCAACTTTGCTTATCTCTTGGCATACAATAATAAATAACTGCAGGACACATGGCCACACATTCAGGCATTTGAGAGCAATGACTGCATATCAAGGTGCTATAGTCAGGTGTAAGCATGCCTTGTGGGGAAGACTTTGAAAGGCGACCACGCCAATGAACCTCACCTAGTCCTTAGATAATATGGACAGTCAATGTTATGACAGCACAAGTGACCTGAGCATCGACTGAACCGAACAATGCCGGGAAAGGTGTCACTACTACATGTGACATATTATGTCCACATGTGACTATCATTTCTTTGCTCCATCCTTGTCATTCCACTGGCTGCGCCAGAAGGTGGCAACTCAAACGCAACATAGCCATCATAATGCACAGGCAGCTCTTGAACTTGAATGATATTCTTTGCTTGTTTTAGTGCCAGATAAAGATTGCTCTGCAAAGGCATTGAACGTATGATTTCAAGCACGCTAGAAGAACCAAGCTTCGCAAACCCATCAGATTCCAAATCGACTATTGCTGATGCAGACTTGATTCTACTGCCATGTGCAGTTGTCTGATTTGAAGTAATGCGAACCTTGAAAAACTGACACTGGTCGTGATTTAGAAGGAAAACCTCATCACCATTAGAAGTTTCAATTACTTCCATCTTTACATGGTCGCCACTTAAAGTTAAGGGATGCAAATTAAAGGTAGTAGTTAATTCAAAATGTCGTCTCACAGAGGCTACAGGCATATGTGCTACGTTCAAACATAAGAACAAGCTTTTGGCCACCTTGCGGTCCATAGATAGTCATATGCCTAGCCATTACATAAGACTATTTAAATGAAAGCTGGAGCAATAGGATTACTGCTCAAGAACTGTGGGATAATTGAGTTACGATGTTGGGTAGTACAAACATTAACCAAAGTGGGGAAATTGGAAAAGACCAAAGTTAATCGATTTAACTACAGTGTGTGATGGTGGAGACGTCGCAGCCCCGTCGAGCATTCAAGAACGTCTCCTATCAATCATGTAAGATTCCATTTTTCCATGTCACGTTCGAGTTGGTCGTTTTTTACTTCAAATTAACTCAGGCATTTTTTATGATAGACAGTCACTCTTCTTATGATAGACAATCACCACGATATTTGGGAAATTTTTGAAAATCCGAGCAACATTTACGGCATTTATGACAAAATATTGGAGGTCTTTAAAGAACTTTGAATATTTGAGAGGTATTTTTGGGAATTTTATATAAATCAAAATTGTAGCAAAGAATAGTCGTGAGCGACTCGTAGAGCTAGAAAAAAAACCTATGTTTAGTGTAATCCCACCTTCAAATTTATAGATTTACCTCTTAAATTTTTTCTGAAGGTGAGAATACCTACAAAATTCTAGTAATTTCGTGTAAAAACTTTCAAATTTAGTCAATCTCAAGTGCTTCTCATATGTAGGTTTGGCAAGTTTTTAAACAAAAAAGTTTTTGTCGAGAACTCCATGACAGAGAGAGCATGACAGAGGCGCAGGATAGAGAGAGCATGACAGAGGCGCATGAGCACGAGGCCTCGTTTCTTCTCTGTTGCAAGTAGCGCGCGCCGGTGCGCGCTCGTTGCGGTAGCTCCAAGTTTCCAGCTCTGCTGTTTCCCCTGCTCCCGTCGAGCTGCCAACACAACTCGCATCTAGCTTGTCGTTGTTGTTCGTCCTACTGTTCGTATTGTTGTTCGGCTTCCAGACCTTGTCTAATTGCGCTGCCTAACAATTTCTTTGCGCTCTGCATTTAGGAATGCCAACACAGGTACGGGTACGTTTTTATTGAGTAACATTTAAATACAAGAGCTATCAGGTTCAATGCACGCCTTGGTTGCAATTGAATTGATGCATTTCCTCATAATCGACAGCTTTTTGGCAAGGGATAGCAAGTCTTCGCACCTCTCAAGGACGTTAACAGTACTTCCAGCTTCTCAAAATGACACTGTTGAGGAAGGGGAAAATTTAAAGACATACTGCTGCGTTATTGTTGTGTGCTTTTGGAGAGAGAGAGAGAGAGAGAGAGAGAGAGAGAGAGAGAGAGAGAGAGAGAGAGAGAGAGGTACCCTCAAGTGTTCGTAAAAAATGTGTGTCAACTTAATTTCTTGCCATTTTCAATTTCCAAAATTCCTGTTTGAGCGCAAGGGGAAAAGGAGAAATTCCAGGTTAAAATAGAGGAAAAACTGTGTAAAAATTAACCTAATTTCTAAACATTTACTCTTTGTGGGTTGTCACAATGACCGAACGCCGGCGCGCGGCCCTATCAACAGGCTTGAAATTTTTCCGTGGTTGGATTGCTTAGCCAATTGCTTCCCATCGAATGGTGTTAAATGATGTATCATTATGTCCAACCAACTAGAGATTGTGCATTTTGTTTGTTTTTTTCTAATACAACTTTATTTTAAATGTAGAGCTACGTATGCCATGTCTGCAAGTTTAAGTTTAGCTTTGACTTGTGTAGGTCAATTGGCAAGCAAAAATGGTACATCTAATCGAAGAGGGCGTCCTCCTGTTTGGTATTTCAAAGTTTCAAATATCTGCAATTAAATATTCTTATGAATTTTTTACATTTTTTGATAATGTTGGAAAAAATAAATAGCCTTGGTTTCAAAAATCTGTTGGAGATGTATCTCATGGGCTATGCATAGTATTTGAAATAGTTCTCTAAATTAAGTTTTGTTTCATTTTGTTATTCCATAACAATACTTTATGTTTCATTATGTGCTTCCGTCAACAACTGATTTCTTTTTGAAGGTTACTAAAAATGTTGGATTGTTTATTTACGTTGGATCAGCCCTAGATCTCGTGGTCGTGCCGGAGAGGGAGGAGTAGTGACCAAATCTCTTATGGTCAGGTGGACAATAGTGACCAAGTCTCTTCAGTTTCAGCTACTATCATGGTAGAGGAGCTAGAAACACAAGAAGAGGAGATTCTATCTATGGACATGGGGTAGGCATCTTTACATGAGATAGATGAGACACTAGCCCCTGAGGAGAATGGGTTGCAGATAGTCCCATGGGAGATAAGGGCGAGGTTAGTGCAGCCACAAAAATGGAGGATGAACAAAAAATCTTCATGCATAGGGGATCAGATATGCTTGAGAGCACACGTATATTTAGTTGCTTTGATTGTCCTCTATTCCCTTGTGCAGATTGATTCCATATGCAAGGGTGAGAGGGTTGAGAGATGATCTTAATGGGTTGAAGTCTACCTTTGCAAAAGAAGGCTATATGCCAGAAAAGGAGCTTTCATTGTCTCTTTATTTAGATGCAAAAGAGAGGAGAGCCTTGTGAAAGATATGTCAATACTTTCTATCTTTTTGCCATTGTTCACATTCTTTGGATTTTGATTAAAGTTTAACGTTTGTGTGTACTCAAGATGAGATCAAAGCAACATGGGGACCTCTATGGAATGAGATCAATGATGAATTCCAATGTGAATTGAAAAAGAAACCAAATTTTCAAGATCTTTTCAATCACATGTTCTATGTTTGGGAAGGGAATCATCGTACTGTGGCATGGACAGAGGCAATTAAAGAAAGGTTTTCCACTTCTAAGGAGAAGCATTGTCGTGTTTTGTGCACTATCATAGATCCTACCAAAGTGCCTGAGATTGCGTTGCTAAGCAGTTTGCAAAGAATGAACTTGTAAGTGTTTCTCTTGTTCAACTTTGCTAGTATTTAAGTTATCGTATATTTGAATGCTTACATGATATATCAATGCAGCATGAATACTCATGCTCTGGTTGCCACTCATCTTCATGATGAGATTTTTAATACCACACACATTTGTGCGGCGGATCATGTGATGTACTTAAACGGTTTACTCGAAAAGGATCAAAATCTTATTGCCATCGTACGGAAAAAGTATGCCAAAGGTTCCGAGCCTTGGTATCTACTCACTTGATGTTACCTTGGCAGATTGGTCTATGATGTATGATTCAAATTAAATGCTTTCTTTTGTCATTGGTATGCGTGATTATTAATATAGTCTTGCTTATTTTGGATTTTAGATTCAAATGACAAAAGAGAAAGAGAAGAGAATGTCGAATGTGAAGCATGTTTTTCTGACGAAGACTTCAAAAAGGAAGAGGAGAGAATTCACCAAGAGATCACACACAAATATCAAGATCGTATTGGGAAGGTACTTTATTTGTTTGCATCTACTCTTTATTTGTGGCGAATGGTACAATATGTAATTAGAGTAATTGTCATTTTTATACTCATATTGCAGTTACTTAGCATTGTGGATCCCAACCTTGGGACGGATTGGCTAGCAAGAGTTTTGTCTCTGAAATGGGGTAATGATAGCTGGGCTACATTGGAGAAATTGAACTTAATAGCACTCCAAGATGCTCCCGTTCAAAACAAGATTCATTGGATTTCTTTTGCTTGAAGCGGACAAGATTACAATGGGTGCATATGGTCTTAAGAAAGGAGATCATGTCTTCTGCATGTAAGATGATCCTTGATAATTAATCTTGAATTTGTTGTACTGTCTTTTTTTCTCTCACTCTTTTTGGACTTGTAGGTGGCTTCGTAGAGATGGTCTATTGGCACGAGTCTTTGAAAGAGCATTTCAAATTGTGTCATATCTTATGGATGTGCCTGGCATTGTGCCTTTGCCACATGACTCTACCCTCACATTCTATTTTGAGGAGATAAAATTTGAAGCGAGGCCCTTTTTGTTTCCACTTGAAGTGTCTCTTGGAGCAAAGACGAAGGATGTGGAGAAGTAGGCATTGAAGAAGGTAGATACATTACGAATGGCAGCACAACGTTTGTCTTTCAAGTGAAAAATTTATTAATTGCAATTTTATTAATTTGTTATGTTTATGTGATGAGCTTCATGTAACTTGTTAGCTATTCATTGTAGATTCCTTATGTTTTTGGTATCCAAGAATGTGTTACTTGCCATGCCTTTTTTGGCAAGACAATGGACTCAGATGGCTACTCAAGACACATGCATGTACCCCTCTAGTATGCGCACCTTGAGTGCATGGGAGATTGAGAATTGTCCGTGGTGGATAGATATGGAAAAAGGACATGTTCTTGGTCGTGAAAGAGAGCTGCATGACACGATGTCGAGGGATGTTGTGGTACAAAATCCACCAGCAGATAGACGAGAGGCGAGACATGTAGGTATGTTTCACTCTTTGGCATGCCAAACAACCATAAGTTAGTAGTATTTTGACTTAAAATGTTTTGTTTAAGACGCACACAACTCTCAAAAGGAAAGGAAACTTTTGTGGATACGATCATAGAGGAGGATGTGGGCTCAATGCTTGGTATGTCTTATAAACTTTTGTTAATGCTTTCCAAAAATATGCTTCATAGGTGACTAATTTTATCTTGTTGTGATGCTCCAGTGTCTTCTAGCACCATCATGGCTAGGAAGACTATCTCATTTGTTTATCTTATGGAGTCTCCACTATAAAACATATCTAGTTTTGTTGACACACGGTGCATGGCCATAGTGGGGGACTACATTGCCATTGCTACAGACTTCAGAGCGGGAGTCCGGAATCCCATATGGATCCACGTACATGAGCATCTTTCACGGGCACGTTCGGAGGCTACACTATATACTCGCGCGAGGAGAGCCGTTCCATGGGTTGTTGATTTCATTTTCTTGGATCTCCCCTTTGGTGGGTCTCTAGTAGGCTCCTCTACTCTACCTCACTGGGACATTTGTAGTGAGGATTATGTGCGTGTTGGAGTTCATTTGGCATTCTCGATGCTAGCAGATTCAGGCTGGCTTCTAATCATGGTGTCTACGGCGGGTGAGATCCTTTTGTTTATGATCATGCCATAAGATAGTAATAATCATTGTAAGTGTTTGTAATAATTAATGCTTTGAACAGGAGAGTCCATTGGGTGGGTGGAGAGGTTTTGTCGTGCTGCAAAGATGGTTGTTCATCGACGTATTGTAGTACTCCATCATGGAGCCTATGGTCATTTTGAGAGTTTTGGCGGTCCTATTGAGGTGACACACTTGCTTTGTATTAATACTCTAATGATTTATGTTGTTGCTTTCTCTAACCGTGCCTCTTTTGGTATGGTGTCTTTACTCTGTGCTATTTATGGTTCATGGAGTAGGTATGCGTCCACCGTGCTTTGTAGTAGAGAGCATTGTCCTATTTTCTCGCCTTGGCATGCAATCATCGGATTCTTTTATGATGCATCATGTTCCGAAGCTCTCTCAAGCTAGATCATCATCAGGCGAGCCATTGTGAGGTGAATTGCTGTGGATCCATTCTTTTGTTGCATGCTTTGTGGAGCTCCTTTGTCGGCGTGGAGGTATTTGCTTGCAGCTTGGATGTGGTACAACCCCTGCACTGGCGGCTTGTGTGGGATCAGGACGGACATGTGTTGCGCTCGACATTGATGAGCCATTGATTTCAGGACATGTGCTACCATTACTCCGCTGTAGAAAGCAGAGCATAGAGGACCCCTCCACCTCCTTAGATATTGATGATGAGGGTGATATGAAATCGCGTGTCATTGCTTCTATGTCTTGTTTAGTATTTTGTCTTGATGATGCATTTTCTTGTTGGTTGGAAGTTCCATGCCGGTCTATGCAGAGGAGATGGCTCAGAGCATGGAAATGGATACGCGATATGATTCTGAAATCTGTGAGTCAGGTCGGAGACGGAATATCTACATCGACGATGAGTGTGAGAATTGAGGGATTTGTAGCATATGGTTCTTGTCATGTTTTGATGGAAACTTTTGAGTCGATGTTCGAATGTTTTAAGTCGTGGATAAGAAGTATTCACTCTTTGGAACAATTTGGTTAGAATTTCAAATCCTCCTGTGAGGTGCCTTAAATGGCTAATGGGTTTGTTTTGAAATATTGACCTATGTACAAAGGAAGCTCTGTCCAATTTTTTTCAAAAACTAGTATTATGTATTTCTTTGTTTTCTTGTTAGGTCATATGCATTGACAATGCGTTGGAGGGGGAAAGTCTACATCGACAATGAATGTGACGAATCATAAGAATTGAGAAATTTGTAGCATTGATGTTAGAATTGAAATTCATGTCTTGTTATTTTCATATGGTTCTCATCATGTTTTGATAGAAACTTTTGAGTTGATGTTCCAATGTTTTGAATCGTGGATGAGAAGTATTCAGTCTTTGGAACAATTTGGTTAGAATTTCAAATCCTCCTGTGAGGTGCCTTGAATGGCTAATGGGTTTGTTTTGAAATATTGACCTATGTACAAAGGAAGCTCTGTCCAATTTTTTTCAAAAACTAGTATTATGTATTTCTTTGTTTTCTTGTTGGGTCATATGCATTGACAATGAGTTGGAGGGGAAAGTCTACATCGACAATGAATGTGACGAATCATAAGAATTGAGAAATTTGTAGCATTGATGTTATAATTGAAATTCATGTCTTGTTATTTTCATATGGTTCTCATCATGTTTTGATGGAAACTTTTGAGTTGATGTTTCAATGTTTTGAGTCGTGGATGAGAATTATTCGCTCTTTGGAACAATTTGGTTAGAATTTCAAATCCTCCTGTGAGGTGCCTTAAATGGATAATGGGTTTGTTTTGACATATTGAACTATGTACAAAGGAAGCTCTGTCCAATTTTTTCAAAAACTAGTATTATGTTTTTCTTTGTTTTCTTGTTAGGTCATATGCATTGACAATGTGTTGGAGGAGAAAACTCTACATTGACAATGAATGTGACTAATCATAAGAATTGAGAAATTTGTAGCATTGATGTTAGAATTGAAATTCATGTCTTGTTATTTTCATATGGTTCTCATCATATTTTGATGGAAACTTTTGAGTTGATGTTTCAATGTTTTGAGTCGTGGATGAGAAGTATTCACTCTTTTGAACAATTTGGTTACAATTTCAAATCTTCATGTGAAATGGCTCATGGATTTGTTTTGAAATATTGATCCATGTACAAAGGAAGCTCTGTCCAATTTTTTTCAAAAACTAGCATTATGTTTTTCTTTATTTTATTGTTAGGTCATATGCATTGAAAATGCATTGGAGGGGAAAAGTCTACATTGAAAATGAATGTGACTAATCATAAGAATTGAGAAATTTGTAGCATTGATGTTAGAATTGAAATTCATGTCTTGTTATTTTCATATGGTTCTTGTCATGTTTTGATGGAAACTTTTGAGTTGATGTTCTAATGTTTTGAGTCTTGGATGAGAAGTATTTACTCTTTGGAACAATTTGGTTAGAATTTCAAATGCTCATTTATGGTGCCTTAAATGGCTATTGGTTTGTTTTGAAATATTGATCCATGTACAAAGGAAACTATATCCATTTTTTTAAAGAAACTAATATTGTGTTTTGCATAGTTTTCTTGTTAGGCCATATGCATTGACAACAACACTATCATAGATATTCGCTCGGGTTCTTGTATGCTCGCTCACGCTTGCTCGGGCTACGGTAGAACTCTAAAGGAAGGTGAGAGAAGACTAAGGTGATTTGTGAGAAAAAGTGAGCATACTAGGGTCCACCAAAAAAAACATATCTTACCGGTGGTAGCTCCAAAAGTTACCAGCTCATAGACCACATTTTATCTTTTTATCACTTCTTTAAATTCGGAGTAGTGGTGGACGCCAAAAATCCCACCAAAATGCTTTTTTTTTTCTCATTGCAAAAGTCTTAAGTGGCCCCCCTTTTGTTGAATTTGCATAATTCTTCCAAAGTGAGCCCCTCCTTGTATGAGAGCATGACATAATGGGTTCTTATTGAAAACATGCATGGTTGTGAATTATTCACAAATATGATATATGGATATGATGAAAAAAAATAGGTTATTATATAAACAATTCATAGAATCTAGAATAGTGTAAGCTGTATTTAAATATAAAATGGAAAAAATGTATGAAAATATAGGGAATCAAATGAGGAGACTCTCATTTGTTTTTATTGATGTAGGACTATTTACAAGAAGTAAGAAAAAAAGTATGTAGAAAAATTGTAATTTAGAAAAAAGGAATGACTGGGTGAAAGATTATTTTGTGCTTTTTCTTGGGGTGGATTCACACCAAGATCTAGAGAGGCTTGCATGAGATTTTTATTTATGCATGAAATTGTGGTAATGGTGATTATAACATACTTAGCCAAATAATGCAGAGCTAAGTAAAAATATTTAAATAATACAGAAACAATTATAATATTTAGGTACTATATACAATGAAATATTTACACATAAATGGATCATAATATATTTTAGTTTCTATTTTTATTTAGTTTTTGGCTCAACTAATGGTTCTGATTCCTCTATGATACTTGGTATCTTGACAAGATTTTCATTGTCTGGATCCTTGTCACTTTGGTTTTATTCACTCACATGCATCATGCAACAAAACTTACACGAGATAGTAACTCTTTGACAGTTCTTTGATAGATCCTTTGATAGAAAGCGACTCAAATAGAGCTTTACGCGATACTCGTTTACCTTTCTGGAGTCCTCTTTACCATTCAAGTCCATGAGCTGGTAATAAGTTGAATTGAAAGCCTTCTTGACCATGTATGGTCCTTGCCATCTAGTTTCAAACTTGGCATCAAAACAATTATCAAGTCAATTCTCATACTTTAGCACAAGATCTCCTTCCTTGATGCTTTTGTCCTTCAGTTTCTTGTCAAGCTTTTCTTTTGCTTGTATAGCTTTCCTCTTATAGTACTCATAAGCTACTTCTCTCTTCCACTCAAGCTCCACTAACATTGGTGCAAGCAAAGTTTATCCAAGCCAGGAAGGGTGACAAGTAGAGCTATGGATGCCAGCAAGTGCATGGTCATGAGCTAAAGCAAGTGGGAAAGTGATGAGCAAGCGACGTGCAGCTAAAGTGTATTTTTGATGGGGTATTTTAGGCCAAGTATGCTCCATGATGACCTTAGGATGGAGGGTCCAAAGATGTGAAATGCTCGTTTTTTTGCTTGAGGGGGTAGAGCTTGAGATGTTGAGTCAGTTGGTCCAGACAGCTCATCAAACGGAACACCAGTGTGAAAGATGTCAAAGTTCTAATTTAAAAGCCTTTGCAAATCCTCGACGAGTAGAGCAGATGGAGACAAATGGTCAATGTTGATGTTAACATATAGTATTGAAGGGCTTAAATTGTGGAGAATGTTGGTCTTCTCGGATCGCCATTCAGGGCTCTAAAGTGCAAGTGATGGCTATTTGAAAATTTGACGGGGACGAGTTTTGGCATGGTTTGACCGTCCCATTGGATGCACCATTTGGAAATTTCTTATCCTTGCAAGGTTCTAGGAGCGAGTGAACACAAAATGACGGCTCAACCAATCGGGTTCATGGCAGTTAGTGGAATACAGCTCAGCAAAGTCGGGTACAATTTACAAGAAGGTGGGTATGAATAATGTTGGCCCATTTTCCTGGCTTTGTTCGGTGGACCGAGAATAGCCAAAGTGGGGACAACATGTGTGGTGGAGACAGGCGACCATGGACCGGTTTTGGGCGGTGTCACCACCACTAAGGCGAACAAAGCAATGACTTGGTGGGCAATTGCGTGAACATGTTCACACAGGGAGCGTGGGATCCTCCTCTTCAAGTTAGTTTTAAAAAGCAAAAGACTCAAAAGGGTGCAACGACAGCACCGTCGTTGCCCCTTGAGTAAAAAGAAGGGAGAAAGGGTTTCAAGAGAGAAGCTAAGAAAAAGGGTAAAGAAAAGAGGAAAGGGGCGGTGTCGAAGGGAGAAGGAAGGAAAAGAAGAGAAGGAAAAGAGGAGAAGAAAAGAAGGGCAGAAGGAAAGAAAGAGGAAGAGGAAAGGAAGAAATGGAAAGAGAGGGAAAAAAAAAAAGGAGAAGGGGTTTTTTTTTGAGGGAGGGGCGAGGGCAAAAAGGATGTTTCTTCGGCTTCTTCTTTAGCTATCAAGGAAGGGGGGAGTTCAAGTAGTTTTTTTTCTTCTTTTGGATGAGGGAAGCTCGATGGAGCGTATGTAGGTGGGCAGCCGCAACGAAGGCAGGAGGAGAGAGACCCCACCATAGTGACGGCATCAGCGAGGGCTCTTGAAGTCCATTTTTTTATTCTCGTTGAGGTCGTGCCGACCTGGCTATTTGTACTTGGTTATCTTGAATACAATAAAAGAAGTCATTGTCCGCTTTCTGGCATGTTCCCCCTTTCCCTCTCTCTGTTTTGTTGCTCTTGTGCTTGTGTCCACAGTGTCGGATGTGTGTGTAGGCAAGTGTGCCCCCATCGAACCGGCGGTGTCTTGTGGCAAAGAGAGAGAAAGAGGGTTTGGGTGTGCATGGGAAGCTAGGAAGTGTGTCATGTGGTGCATATGTGTTTGATCGTGATCCGATATAGGGTGATCGACTCGAGAGGTGTGTAGGTGGTGGTCTGCTAGCAGGAAAGAGGATTTTGAAGGTGAATCCTAGTGGATTGGGGTGCTGTGTTTACCTTGAGTTGTAGAGAGGCAAATTGTTTGTGTTCTAAGTGTGTACCCCCTTCCCCCTATCCAACGTAATAAGTTGATCTACCCATACATCTTGACCTCCCTCCGTCCCTCTGTTGTGGAGCCACATTGTTGGAATGTTGGTTTCAATAGGATGCGAAGCCTCTTGACCATAGACCAAGTGAAATGGCATGAACTATGTGGCCTCCCTATAAGTGGTTCGAGATGTCCACAATGCTCCATCCAAGAATACATCCCACAACTTTGTTTTGCTTTTCACCATGTTTTTGATGATGCCTACAATGACCCATTAGCATTAACCACCAAACCATTTGACTGGGGGTAGTAGGGTGTGTTTTGGTGATGTAGAATGTGAAGTTCTTCACAAAATTTTGTGAGCAAGCCCTTCCTAAACCCCGGACCATTATCTGAAACAATTTCCAAAGGTGTGTCAAATCTCCAACAAATGTGAGTGTAGACAAATTTTCTCATTGTCCTCTCATTTACCTTTGCCACACTTTGTGCTTCCAACCACCTAGTCATATAGTCTACAACCACTAGAATATAAAATTTACCTTTTTTTTCCTTGGGAGTGGACCCATAGCATCAATCCCCACTTTTCAAAGGGTCCATTTGCAAGCACTCTTTGCTTGGGACCATGCACCAATCTTCTATTTCCATTAAAACTCACAGCTATGATAGCTTCTACACCAATGTTGAACATCCACATGATAACTTGGTCAAACATACCCCCCAAGCAAAACCTTCTTCACAGTTAACTCTTGGGCAAAATGACCGCCACATGCTTCCTCATGCAAACCTTCTGGAATGGTTGGAATTTACTCCATTGTTGTTACTCTTATACACATATGATCCTTTCCTCTTTGACAGAGGGAGCCTTCTAGGAAGAGACAGACACTTGCCTTCTTTATGAGCTTACTCTTTTGAGCTTTTGTGAAGCCTTGTGGAAACGTGCCCTCCAAAATATAGCCAATAATGGGAGACAATCACTCCAATCCCTAGTATCTCAATTGCTTGACAGCTGCTACCACCATGATGATCTGCACTTCTTTTTTAACACATGTAACTACATGTTGTGCATGTAAATCGGCATCTTCATTTTGTTTCCTAGGAATATGATACAGTTGCACCTCTTCAAACTGATTAAACAACCTACGGATGGCATGAAATTTTGTCCTTAGTCTTTTATTCTTGCATGCCCAAATACCTAAAAATCTGCTTCATAATGAGAAGAGCATCCCCCTATACCATGAGATGTTGTATACCTTGACTAATTAACATCTTCAACCCATGAAGTAGTATATCGTACTTTGCTTCATTGTTGCTAGTTGAGCTTAGTAGCTTGACCATCTCTTTCATGACCACCTCTCCAATTGGGTTATTCAACACCAACCCTCTTCCTGCTTTACATGTGGGTCATCAAAAAGCTCCATCAAAGAACAAGGTAAAAGAGTTAGGAATATTTTTAGGTGGTGGCAATGGTAGGGTCTTAACTTCAGGCAATTCAATCTCCTTCTCATGCACCCTATAAGTGAGAATTTTTGGGTATTCAAGCCCAAATTCAGTGTGTCAACAAAGCCCAAGGGAAACTCCCTTTTGAAGCATTTAGACAACCTTAGTTAAAAGTTGAGCGTGCATGGAAAATCTCCTATATATGTAAGGATTTTTACAAAGAAATACAATACAATAGCGTGCTTTTGTGTCTTGGTATCGAAGTTGTCTTTCTCATTCATCCCCCTCTTTCTCTGCACATCTCTCCAAGCCGTCATGGCCTACCCTCATTGGCATGCCATAGCCGCTGTTCCCAACACTGGTATCAGAGCGTCAGGCTCTTAGGTGGCAGGTCTACAAGCAATGAAGACAAGAGTCTCAAAAGGTCAATGTGTGGCAGATCCTAGGCGGGCAGAACTATGTGCACTACATGCATCTCAAGATGCTGCAGTAGGAGAGCATCTCAAGATGCTACGACTTGTGGCAGTGCATTGCTGGCCATTAACGGCATCTCAAAATGCTTTGTTGGGGGCCTTCATAGGTAGTTTTGCAGTAGGCGTTTCAAAACACTTTACAAGGCATTACAAGGCAAGCTTTCCAAAAAAATTACTGCAATGGTCATAGTTGTCAAGCTCGCATCAGAGGGTGAATTTGCTGGCATTTTTTTGGCATGCTTATCAAAATGTTGTATTGCAAAGACCATGGTTGACACTCCTTATAGCATTTCAATATGTTATCCCCTTGGTCTCCTAGGTGATTTTGATGTCGACCCTACACAGCAGAGAGTATCAAAGCACCACAAAGACAATTGTTTGCAGAGATTCTTGTTTCATGGTGGTGAGGATGTTGAAGCTAACTTTAATCTATTGGTTAGCAACATGGTTTTGGATAATGATGCCAAAGAAGAGCAAAAAGGTAAATCCAAATTTATATCTTATGTGATAAGAAAGTCCCCGGATAACTTTTTCAACACATTGCTTCAAGCTTTTGGTACATCAACAAATGCTACACATAAAGGTCTATTTTGAGATTGTAGTACAAGATTTCACAAAAAAGAAATTGTCAGTTTATTGTCATAGATTTTTCATCTTTTGTCTATTGTCAAAACCATCATACACTTTTCAATCAAAGCCTTATTTTAGCCTATAAATTATCAATTATTCCCGTGACATACATTGTACAGGTTATAGTTACTGCCACCACATACATAAGTGGTAAGACCTCCCAAAAACATTTGTTCTCATTCCATTTTTGTTGCACTTCTCGTGAGGTTATTGGGTACACCTTAAACCCAAGGTTTGGCAGTGAACCAAAAACTTCATTTGATGGTAGCTTAACACCAGGTTATGGATACACCAAAATCCTTGGTTGTGAGAGAACCTAAAACTCACGGTTGACAAGTACATCAAAAACTCGAGGTATCATGAGAGTGATGTATGTAGTTTGGGCTTGAGAGGGAGGGTTGTTGGGTATTCAAGCCCAAATTCAGTGTGTCACAAGCCCGTGGGAAACTCCCTTTTAAAGTATGCAGGCAACCTTAGTTAAAATCTGAGTGTGCATGGAAAATCTCTTATATATGTAAGGCTTTTTACAAAGAAATACAATACAGTAGCGTGATTTTTTGTCTTGGTGTCGAAGCTCTCTTTCTCATTCATCCCCCTCTTTCTTCGGACATCTCTCCAAGCCTCCATGGCCTGCCCTCATTGGCATCTACAATAGCCGCTGCTCCCAACAAGAATCCCTGCGTACTCTACACTCACAGTATCTTCTACCTTGAAAGAGTATTGGTGACTCTTGAAATTCCATAATCCACTTTGAATTCCTAGTACTAAGGTTCATTTGAGATGACACCCAAGGAAGAAAATTTTATGCAGTGAGAATTACAAAAGGTTTTGCTAATAGGTAAGATATAAATTTTCTCACCACAAACATGTGAGCAAGCATCGTGAGTTCTGCTTTTGTGTAGCCTCTTCATGACCCTACTAGCAAAGTAGATGAGCCGCATCCTGGCATAGTGGGGATCTTGTTGTAACAAAACAATACCAATTGTTTCCTTTCCAAAACTAGAACTAACAAAGAATGTGTACTCACAACAAGGAGGAATGAGTGTTGGTAACTCTAAAAAAATAACTTTAATGTTACAAAAATATTCTTCAAGCTCATCCGATCAAACAAACTTGTTCTGCTTGCGTTGCATAGTAGTTGATCGCATCTTCCCTGTCTAGCTGAAGCCTTTCTAGATCTAAGGTGTGGTTGCGGAGATGGGCAATTGGGCCCTGTAAGTGGCTAGCCATGACTCCCAAGCTGGCTATCTGTACCTCAATGGGTAGAATGGCCTCTTTTCCATATACCAGATGGAAAGGGGTGAAACCTAGTGATGTTTGGAATGTCGTGCGGTAGGCCCAAAGAGTGGCCCATGAGATGCTTATCCCAGTCACTTGTGTGGTTATTCACCTGCTTTGTGATGACCTTACAGATCATTCCGTTTATCTTTTCCACTAGACCATTGCACTGTGGATAGTATGGAGTGGAATGTCGACGTGTGATGCCTAGCTTTTTCATAAACAAATGAGGTGGGCAAATTTTCTTTCGCAATTTAATTTCCATATTGCTCACATAGCTGGTAAGCACAATCAAGTTGCTGATGCACTTTCACGACGACCAAAAGTTAATGCGGTGTCTATAGCTACTCACAATGATCTATCCTCTATGATAGATGAGTATGCTACTGACCCTAACTTTAGGGACATAATGTCATCCCTTGCTTTGGGGAAGAAAGAGGAACCATTCACCTTGCAGATGGTTATCTTCTCCACGGCAATAAGCTATGTGTTACCCATTCCCTTCGTGAGAAGGTTATGTATGAATCCCATGCTCCTCCATATGCAGGGCATAGAGGTATTCAACCTACTCTCCGAGGAGTAGAGACGTATTTCTATTGGCCTACCATGAAAGTGGACATACAAGAGTATGTTTCAAAATGTGTAGTATGCCAAAAGACCAAGTATGATAGAGGGAAGAAACCTGGATTACTCCAGCCATTGCCTATTCCAAATTCACCATGGGAGAGTATATCCATGGATTTCATCTTTGGATTACCCAAGTCTATCCATGGGAATACAGGAATATGGACAATAGTCGACAGGTTTAGCAACCAACCACATTTTATTCCTGTCAAAAAGACTATTAAGGCACATCAAATGGCAACTCTCTTCATATCTCAGATTTTCAAGCACCATGGATTACCCACATCCATCATGTCAGATAGAGATCCGAGAATGACCAATAATTTCTGGAAAGGTCTCTTTGAAAATCTAGGAACAAGATTGAATTTCTCTTCGGCCTATCACCCACAAACGGATGGCCAAAGTGAGATAGCCAATCTTACGATACTCGATCTACTCAAGACTTATGTTACCGAAGTAGATCAACGCTCACAATGGGAAAAGTATTTACCTCTAGTAGAGTATGCCTACAATAATACTGTACATACTTCTACGGGAAAAGCACCTTTTGAGATCATAGAGGGAAGACCTAAAAGTCCCTTGCTACTCAAAGTACATGGGAAGATCTTCGCCGCCGATGAATATAGCCGTGACCTACAAGAATCTTTTCAAAAGATTAGGGAGGCTATAGCCATCTCTCAACAAAGGCAAAAAGCTGCTGCTGATAAGCACCGAAGAGCCTTAATGTTCAAAGAAAATGATTGGGTCTTACTCAAGTTTCCTAAGGCTCGATTAAGGCAAACGACGGGCAAAAATCCTACGGGCCATCAAAAGTATTATGCTAAACTAGCAAAAAGATACTATGGTCCTTTCCAAATCTTGAAGCCTATGAATGAGACGGCTTATCAACTCAAGCTGCCCAACCATTGGCTTATACACAATGCCTTTCATGTAAGCCTACTTAAGCCCTACAAAGGAGAGCCACCAATTGAACCAATTATTGAAGACCCTCCCGAAGTTGAAGACCAAGAAGAGGTGCTACAACCCGAAGCTGTCCTTCGGCATCAAAACAAGGTACTAGGACATGGTAAGATAATCCGACGGTATCTTATTAAGTTCAAAAATTATCCTTTTGAAGATGCTAAATGGATGCAAGGATTACAACTTAAGGATAGTATGAACCTTGTCAATGCTTACAATGCTACATTAGAGTAAGCAAATGTACAACTCTCTTTTAAATGACTCATGTTTTTGTCTTATAAGACTAATCCTCTTTTTAATTGTGCACAAATTTAACTAGTATGCATGCTTAGAATCATGTTTGTGATGACGACGTCTCTCAAACACCAAGTAGAATTTGTCACTTTACTTTGGGAGAATGAAATGGACTAAAGAGCAGATATGCTTGCGGCAGCTATGTCTCCCAAGCACCAAATGGATTAGTCATCCATCTTGGAAAGATGTCGTAGGGTAAAAAAGGGATCCTCTACCCGCTAAGTACGATTGACTAATGACTAAACCTTTATCTCTTCTACCTCATAGTCGAGGACGACTATGATTTCAAGAGAGAGGTAATGTCATAAAATCTAATATCTAACCAACCCAAATGATTTTCTCATATTAAATGGATCACTTAATGTGGGAGAATAAACGGGAACAAGTGTTAAGATATAGATATGTGCTTATAGATCTATCTCAACACGGGGCCAATAGTAAAGGGGCCCAAATGGGAGATTGTCTATCAAGAGCAAGGCTAACCAATGGAGCATAAGACCTTAGGGTTAGCTTCATTGAAGACCTCCAATAATGTGTGTAAAAGTCCTTTGACCTTAGGTAAGCTAGGGCTGAGCTTGAGGTGGGAACCCGGCCCAAGCTCAAGGTGCTTGAGGTGCTTGTCGTGCTTGAGGTGTTTGTCCTGCTTGAGGTGCTTGATTAAGGTACTTGAGGTGCTTGACTTAGTCCATGCTTGAGGTGCTTGACTTGCCGCTTGATTAAGGTGCTTGAGGTGCCTTGACATGCTTGCCTAAAATGCTTGTGGGAATACCCCCTAGTCCAAGTGCTTTGTCATTCTTGATGACTAAGGTGCTTGAGCTCCTAAAGTCAAAAGCATCCCCTACAAGAGGGGGGGCGAGCCCTTTTCCTAGGGATTAGAGAGAGAACACACACTCACACTCACAAGGGAAGCCCCAGCTTGAAGAGGCAGCAAGGACACATGTCAGGTCCCTACCCATGTTACCTTCATGTGTTGCTTGAAGCCTATTGGCTAGGCTTCAAAGGGGTCCAATGATAAATTACTTGAATTATCTAATTGTTTTTGCATTTATCAAGTCCTCTCTCAAAGGGGAGCCATGCTTCAATGCTTAAGCTTGCCATCTCCTTCTTCTTCATTACTATGCTATTATGTATGCTAGCAACAAGAGTATGATAAGTGAGGAACTAATTCTTTCTCCTACGAAATGTTTCTTCTTCCTCTTCCCTACCCTCATTCCCTGCTAGCTCTCTCCACCTTCGAAGGTGTTTGAGGTCTTGGGACTGAGGCTTGGTATAGTTAAATTTTTCTTCAAGTTTAGGTTATGTTATGATGGTGATGCATGAAGCTTTCCATATTCATTGCTTCACCTAGGTCACAAGGAACACAAAGAATGTATTGTAACAAGTCTCTCTTTATGGGAGAAATCATAATACAAATGCCTATTGGAGGGGGGACCGGCTCCACATAAATCCGGTTCTCAACTGTTGTCATGTTCTCTAAATTCTCTCTCTTGCAAAAGTATTGTCTATGCCAAGTTAACTAATTGCTATAATTATGTTGCTATCTTCAATTATGTCTACCCGCTATGCTCACAAAATCATTTCTTGAAAGTACTCTCATTAAATTCCGCTACTCTCAAATTGAATAGGCAAATTCCATTACAAAAAAGGCAACAGCCCATGTAATCAAGGCAACACCAGTTAGCCGGCCAGCCTGCAAATAGATTACTTTGCATACCCAAACAACCTGTTTGTACCAGTTACTAGAAAAAGGCCCTAGCCAAACAAGAGGTGCAGCCACTGCCGTGAACACTCTGGCTACCTTCTCATGGCACCGTGTAGGTGGCTTCATTTTCTCTGCTGGAGACCCCCCTAAACGCATGGATATCTGCACGATTTGGAGTTATGGCAACTTCCCTTCCTGCTCTATTGAAAGGTGAGGGTGCATCTCTGCCCCTCACTTAGTTTTGGTTGTGCTCTGCGTGATTGCTTGAAACTTGCTACTACGTTTCTGTTACAAAGTATGGAGCTCTGTACTCAAGTCACTCAGGTCGGTCACTGCTATTTCTTGTTTCACTTATTGCATACTTAGGTCTCTTTCCGCATGGGTCAACACTTTGAGAGGAGGATGTTTTGTTGATATTATTGGTGATCTCCTCCTGCAATTTTTTATAAAACCGGGCATGGGGCTTTTTCAACGTTGTTTGATTACCAAATATTGCATTAAAGTTACTGCTTATGATTTTTTCCCCACCCTATGGGTGGTGGTCATTGCATATGGTTGGTTAAAAATGTCGTTTTCTACCTTGATAACCAGTACAATTTGGGTTATTTCCTTGTCTTGCTTACTAATCTCTGTTGCAAGATGGTGGGGTTTGGTGTGATTAATTAACTATTACTCTGTGCCAGGACTGTACTTTTTATTGCAAATAGAAGGGGTGTGTGGTGCTCTACCCTCCGCACAACAGCTTATTGCTGGTTTTGCCGAATTGATCACTGTCACGATGTCGGTACCTGGCTTATACTAAATGGCCGTAATGGCGCATTTGAGAAAAAGCATGATGCTCTTGCTCTAATAAAGGGGTATGTTACTCCCACTAGCCAACCGGTTTAGCCTCAGTGGGACTAAAAGCTTGTTGATTAGTAGAGCCCTTGAACATATGAACAAGTGGTATCCAGTGTGGTAGTGGCCAAAGAATAGACACTTTCTTAAACCGCAAACCAAGGGAGTACTTCTCGCTTATGCATTTGAAGGATTGGTTCTCTTCACTCAACAAGCTGTGGGGCAAGCAATGGTTGGAGCCAAGATGGGAAACAGTTGAAGAGCATATGGCACTCGTAATGGTTGCATAGGATGAAGGTCTTCATATGGAAGGTGTTATGGGGAGCCTTGCTGACTAGGGTGAAGGTTCTCACTAGGGGAATTGGTCCTGATCTATGCGCGGAATGCAGGTTAGCTAGTGAAGGCCTCCCTCATCTTTTCAATTAGTGCCCGATGATTTGTGGCCTTGCAGGATAGGTTCAAAAATCTAGAAAATTGGATTCTACAAAAAACGATATTTTCTTGGGAGGAAAGAGTCAAGCGTTGCTTATCATAATGCAAGAAGTGAGATTTTAAACATGTATGGAAGGCAGGGAATAGTTGCATCTTCAAGAACACCATTTTACAGCTAAATTCTCAGAGATAGTCTTGGGAAGCAGGGGGGCAATCACAGGGCTTTGAGCACCACTATAACTAACTTGCTTGGGTGAAGATGTAAGCTCATTCCTTTCCATGGGGTGGCTCCCGTGTTAGCAGTCGATGTACTTATGACCCGTTGTTGTTGTCATGGCTCATCACAAGCATGGCAAAAATTTGTATTTTTTTGGTTGTGCTAATGTAATGCACTCACAATTGTGCGTTTTGCAATAAATAAATAAATAAAGTTATAATGCTCAAATACACACACAATCACAAATGCCTTATATGTTAAGACATGCCCACTTAAATAACAAAGTGAAAGGATCACATTTGCATTCTAAAACAAAATAAAATGAAAAAAAAAAGGTAAAATAAGAACAATAAAACAAAGAGACTCCTTGACAAAATAAAGCAAAGTAATATTTTAATGCTTTGATACAAAAAGTAAGTTTAGTAAGCATAAATATAAAATAAAATAATTAATGAAATGAACTTTTCACAAATTAAAATATTTCCATATCTCACGTCATGGGATTAAACTTCTATGAATGCACTCCCTAATGCCTTGTTCTGTAAGGCATTTTTTTAGCAGGTCAATAGGGCTTAGGATAGTCATACAATGCATTATTACCTATAATGTGTAACTAAGAGCATCTATGCACCTACAATTTTTGCGGAAGCATCCATACTCTATGTCATGGTCATGCAAAGGAAAATAGACATGGTAACAAGTACATGCAAGTGAGCTACATGATATGCCATTGGTGATGTGATGTGTGTGTGAGTGAGTGAGTGAGAGAGAGAGAGAAAACATGATATTGCTAGCACCCATGAAAGAGAGAAAGGAGGGCTTCCACACCCAAAAAAGAAAGAAAGGTGAGAAAAATACTCAACAAAAGGCTTCCACACCCAAAAAAGAAAGAAAGGTGAGAAAAATACTCAACAAAAGCTGCCAAATGAGTAGTAGATTAACAATTCCCCTACATAGTTGTGCAATTATGCAAAAATAGACATAGTTGCAAAAGTGTGTGCATAGTTCAATTGTCTCTGCTTTGTTTGAACATAAAGCAAGGATAGCTATTTAATGGATCACATTGCATGACGACCACCTTATATTAGACCACCACTTTTAGGCTCTACTTTTGTTTTTCATTACATAGAAACTCCCCAAGATGCTTTAGCATCTCTAATTAGCATGTCCATGCACGTCACCATTTAAAATCAATCTTAATGAGTAGGATTTGAACACATCACGTATATAGTATGAAACTCAACCTTAACCACTACGTTATATGCTTACGCTGGTCCTTGAGCCCCTTTAAGCCATAAAAAAAAAGAATACACCCCCCTCCCACCACCCAAAAACTAATTAATTAATGGCTTTTGAAAAAGTCGTTTTGGTTGCCTACTACTTGCTCTACTCGCTTTCATTAGACCGAATCCTTTTAGATTCCTTATTAGAGCCCTTGGCGTTCATTTTCAGTGGAAGCCAACAAATGAAGTTTCTCATCTTTGCCAATTAAATGTGAATGGATCTCACGACCTAACGGCAGAGAAACCCTCAGCCTAGGCCAACCCTCCTCACAGAGTTTTGTGCAACAGGGCCGAAAGCACACATTTAAAAAAAACACCCAAAATGCTTCCCCTTCGCCTTCAGCTGGCATGCACCCCTTGCATCTTGTCCACCTCATATCCACATGATGGCTGCCTAACATGCCATGAAGCTGCAAGCAATTTGCTGCACGCTGCGCGAGTCAACTCTTTGCGTTGTGTTCTTTTGCGGAAGCACATGTGGCACTCCATCCAGCTCCTTCGACCATGTGCATCCCCCCCCTCCCTCCTTTTTCCTTTCATTTGCTTTACCCTGACTACCTCCCTCTCCCATCCTACAGTGCGGATTTCTCATGCGCATGTTGCAGGCACTTTGAGATAGAGAGAAACAGACACGTGCGTTTAAAGTAGCTTCAAGTGGATGCCATAAGCCATCGACGAACAAATGACGCTCCTGCCGGTGTCCTCCTCCTCTGCTCTGGCACCACGTGCCAAACTTCCTCCAAATTGTTATTGTATCAAACACTTTGTCTAACTCTACTTGCACAGGTTGTGCCCGTCAGAAGCCCATAACCTACCTAATTCCGCTATCCCTAGGTGCCACATGCTGCGCCAACTGCCTTTCGCTGGTGCTTTGCCACCTCAACCGACATCTGGCATTCATACATTTTTGGAAAACTTACCAAAATACCCCCCAAATTTGCAAAAATTCCCAAAGTACCTGTAATATTTTGTCATAAATTCCTAGAATGCCCTTCAAATTTTTGAAATTTCAAAAATACCCTTGGTTGTGAGATTAAATTTCTTCAAAGATATAAAATAATTGTAACTTTTCTTAAGAAGAGTGATTGTCTATCAATACAAGATGATAAACTAGAATTTGAGTTGGTTATGTAAGATTTGGAGATGAATTGCTTCATTAATTTTAGACATAATTGCTTTTTTTGCAAGGTAATTACATGCACTCAAAACGGATCTCAATTGTCAACAAGGAATAAAGATAAGAAAACCTTGAACAATCCAAGAAAAATAGGTACAAGGATATTTTGGCAATTTTGAAATTTTAGGGGTATTTTGGGAATTTCCACAAAGTAGAGGGTATTTTGGTAATTTTCCCTACATTTTTTCCTATTGGCACTACCTACTTTCTTGTCAATTGCGAGCATCGAAAATCCGATGCGATGTCGAAGATCCACATCAAGCTTACAATGTCGCCCATCAGATGAGGTTTGGTTCGTTGATCGTCACAGCATGAGAAGCTCCTTGCTCCCTGCATCAAGCGATTAGAATTTTAAAATAGAAACATGTGCCCCATCGCCCCTCACGCATCAATCTACCACACATCAATAGCACTGACCTGCTTGCGTGAACTTGTCCCCCATGAGTACCAATGGTTTAAGCAAGGCCAAGTTTGCAATTTCTTTTCCCTTTTCCTTTTTCACAAAGTGAAGTATCTTGGTTGATTTTCCTTAATGAGACATGGTGCTCCCCTACTAGACCACACTCTCTACTGGGTCCACGCTGCTCCTTTAAACGAAATCTCGACAGATCCCTTTCTCCCTCCATCCCCAAAACAGGTAAAAAAGCCTCTCTCTCTCTCTCTCTCTCTCTCTCTCTCTCTCTCTCTCTCTCTCTCTCTCTCTCTCTCTCTCTCTCTCTCTCTCTCTCTCTCTCTCTCTCTCTCTCTCTCGGCGATCGCGCGATGTCCTTTGCCATCGCTGTCCTATGAGGCCCGCCTACACACCAACTCCTCAGCAACATCTCCGCCTGTACACCAGCTCCTCAGTTGCCCCCCCCCCCCCCACCCCGGCGGCTCTGCTTTTGGACAGGACCTCCTCGAGGTCTCCTCCATGCTCGGCCCAGCATCGCACAGTCCAGCTCGTCCTTTGCTGATCTGGAGAAAAACAATGGCTACTCTGCCTTTGGTCCAAGCCCTGTTCACCTGCCTTCGCCGCGGCTGGCTCATCCTGGAACGTCTTTCGACCAACAATCTGACTTGCATACCACCATTGCCCCCTTCCCCTGGCGCTGGATGTTGCTCTTCGTGTGCTCTTGGGCAGCATCGTCGTTTGCACACCTGGGTCGATGGCAGCAATGCAATACGTATATGCACTTCTCCTGACGGATGGCGATTGGATTCCAAGAAGGGCGAAAAAATATTCTCCTGACAGCAACGCAGAAAATCTCTCTCTCTCTCTCTCTCTCTCTCTCTCTCTCTCTCTCTCTCTCTCTCTCTCTCTCTCTCTCTCTCACACACACACACACACACACACACACACACACACACACACACATGACAGGTCTTGAGTTCAATTCTCCTCGTCGGCTAGACCTTTAAGGTCTCTTGGATAGTTTCCTACGACGTTAAAAGTGTCTTCTTCTTCTTCTTCCACCTGGCAGGTCCCCTTTTTTTCGCTCGTAGCAACAAAGAGCAATCCTTCCACAATCGCACCAAATGCTACCTGTGTGACATTGTTCAAGAAAAATGTGTCTCAACTCAATATCGTGCCGTTTTCAGGGCGAGGGGAAAAGGGAAAATTCCGCTCCAAAATAGAAAAAAATAGTATGTAAATCTAAAGAATCGACCTAATTTTCTATAATTTCCTCTTGGCAAATTCAAGAAACGGAATTCGGTATGTTTCCGTACGAGTAATCGCTCCAAGTGCTCCAGATGTCAAGCGAGACTTCAACTCCTCAATTTTGCAAAACTTCGAGCTCCTCTAGCCACTTGGTGGGACGAGGCTCTAAAACACTTAGCTTTACTTTTAATCCCTTGAAACAAAGGTATCTCCTTGGATTCTAAGAAAATTAATGAATGCAAAATTGGGCGCTCCTACTAGACCACTAATACAAATCCTTATCTCAATCATTTGCCATGGCATAAAGTGCACATTTATCACTTTTAATAATATGCCATTCAGCACCCATTGCCAATCCACCTTCACTTGATAAGCAACGATAATGCATACATGTGGATTCCCACTTGATGTCTACAATGCCTCTATGCTCTATGTGACACCTATACAAAAACAGAAACATATAGATTGTTATAAAGTGTTGTAACGTGTTGCATGCCTCCTCCACACGTTGTGTGTTTTACGATTGACCTTGCCTTTTATAAGAATTATATTTTTGGCTTTCTAAAAGAAACCCTTAGTGTCGGGCTGGGTTAGGGGGACTTTCATAGTTTTTAGTGCATGATGGAGACTTACCTTTCATTTCACATCCTATCTTTACTTTTCTTACATTTTATTGTTTTAGAATGCTAAAGTGAAGTTTCACCTTACATAATTTTAGTAAATTTTACACACACACACATATGTTTTTATTGCATTCTATTGTTTTAGAATGCAAAGTGAAGCTTCACCTTGCATAATTCTAATAAATTCTACACACACATATATTAATTATTTCTTTTTATTTTATCTTACATTTCACAACTTCACATGGCTTTACATTTCGTGCATTTTATAGCTTGATATAAATTAGTGTTATCATTCAAGAAAGTCTCTTTTATTAAGCAACTACCGATCAAGTTTCCTCTTCATAAAGAAAAAAACTGGAAATACTAGCAAAAATTTTGAGATCTGCAAAATGTTTGGACGACTTCCTCACATATTTCATCTGTTTTTCTTTTGTTTACCATGGTTTGCAGCTAGCTAGTTTCGATTTTCAATCAGCTCAAGACTAAGCTGATGCAATCCTTTCCCAAACACTAATACCGATTTAAACAATTTTATCACTTTCTTATTGTTTTTGAAAGCCGTCGTGACCCTTTTACTTGTTTATTTATATTTTTGCAAAACTCACAATTGTGAGTGGTTGTTGTATTATAAAGGAGGGGGGGAGGGGGGGGAGATAGAAAATAAGTTTCAATAAGTGCTTACAATCACATTGAATTTTTGTTATGATGTATATTATCCAAATGATTTATATATTAAAAAAAACTCCACTTAAATAATAAGGTGAAAGGTGAAAGGTGCACGTTGCACATGATCATTTAGAAACAAAATAAAATGAAAGAAAAATAAGATAAAAGTATACATTATATTATTTATTATACATACATAATCACGAATGGTTTATATATTACGAAAGGTCCCAATTAAAGAATAAAGTGATATGTACATTGCACATTATCATTTAAAAACAAAATAACATGAAATAAAAAACACATTGAGAAACTAAAACAAAAGAATATTAAAGAATAAGGTGATATGTATATTGCACATTATCATTTAAAAAACAGAATAAAATTAAAAAAATAAAAGAAAAAGATACATTGAAAAACTAAAACAAAAGAATATTTTGATGTTTCATAGAAAAGATAGATTTAATAAATATAAAAAATAATAAAACAATTTAATAAAATAAATCTTTGTGAAATCCTTAAATGACTCTTTACAAAACAAAATATGAAAAGAAAATTATTAAATCGATACTTTTCATCATGGGATCAAATTCCTGTGAATACACTCTTTACTCATGTGTTCTTTAAAGCCTTTCTAGCATGCCAAAATAAAATAAATGCAACTTTGAGAAATAGAATTTTAGAATTTGAAAGGATCTTATTTTTTTCAGTTTAAGACTTTTAAGGCTCTCTTTGAGTTTTGAAGGACACATATCTAACAATTAACATTGAAGGACCTTTAGCATAACAAAAAAGAGAATTGTAGGCAGCAGTAGTAGTTGATCTTTGCACTTAAAAATTAAATTTTTTCCTTTTTGCCATGCTTACAATTGTGAGTGGATGTATTTACTGTTTGGCCTTCTAAAGGCCTTAGTACACTATGGGTGAAGGTGGTTCAATTTTCAATGCTTGTCAAAGTGTTCCAAAGGGCTTTCAAAGTTTTCTAATAGAAAGACATCATAGTCTTTTAAATGCTCTTTGTCAAAGTTGCATTCATCTTTTTGGATTAAAAAGTGTATTCATAGGAGTTTGATCCCATGATATAAAGAATTGATAAAAGATCCTTTCATTTAAAGATTTCATAAAAATTCATTTCATTATCTTATTTTATAAATTTTTATTGTGATTGAATTTAATTTATAAAAAAACATTAAAATATTTTTTTTTGTTTTAAATTTTAGATTTTTTGTTTTTTTAAACTTCTTTCTCATTTTATTTTATTCCAGAATGTTGATATGCAATGTACACCTTTCACGTTATTTAAGTAGGGCTTGTTGATTGTGATTATATATGTATAATAGATCATACAACTTTATATCAAAACACAACAAAAATTCCATGTGATTATGGGCATGTATCTAAACTTACTCTCCCTCATTTGTCCTTAACTTAACAAGCCTTCGTGCCTCCTCACCTTGTTAACTCAAAAAATAATGTACAATGATTCTCAAAGCACCTAACCTCACGTATGTTAGGTGCCTTGAGAGGACATAACAGACGTTCGAGAACATCACTTGCCCTTACATAAGAGAGTTCCTAAGATAGTTACAAACATACAAAGGACTGGTTGTCACCAAAACTGTGATGTATTTTTTACTTTTTTTCACTCTTTAGAGTTTCTATGTTTTCCAATAGAGATGGTTACTTCCTTGCTCTCTTAGCTAATCTCTTTGAAACTGGCCATTGAGTCATCATTTTTGAAGATGTGTCAGTTCCTAAATTGCCAAACTTATCTAAAATAGCAAAAGTGCACAATGTTTTTACATATTAGTATGGCTTGGTTTTTCCATATGTTTCCTCCCAAGATTAGGTTGTTCTTAAATAACACGATCTTTCGGGTCTTCTATATCCATTTACATGTTTTTCCTGCAAGGCCTCTTATAGTTAGACAATCCTGAAATAAGTGAAAGGGATCCTCACTAGCCACTTTGCACCCAAAGCATCTACCGGAGCCTATCCCTCTAGCTCAATCTTAACCCCAAGGGGGATAGCTCCCCATAGCACCTTTCATAGGAAGATTTTCATATTTGAAGACAATTGGGGGTCCCATACGTTGCTTGCTATTGATGCCCATCTAGATTGAGACCATTGTTTTTGCCACTACTTATTGAATGGTGAACATAAGTTTGCAGTTGTTTGCCTTTGTTTGTGGGTTGGTGAAGTTTATTTGCTCAAGCGAGTGCCACACTTTCCAGCCAAACTCAACCTCACAAATCGGCATAAGCACCTTGCTAAGATCTTCGACTACTATGTTGATTAGTACTCGTTCGGTTCCACTAAGACTATACTAGTTAGCAAATTCATCTGCTTCTTTCCAACTCGTGCAAACTCTATCTCGAAATTGGGTCAAGTGTATGATTCCTTTGTTGCTGAATTTTCTCGCAACTGCTCTCCAACATACTCAGTAGGTCACTACCCACTTTTGAGAGCCATGGGGACCAGTGTGTTACGAAGTTTTTAAGGTATCTAGTTGCCTTACCCCATTCGAGTGTCTTTGATGCTTTGGTGCATTTTCGTATCAGCTCGCTCGTGATGCCACCCAATTTCAGGTTTGCCCAAATCAATGGGCCAACAGTTTGTTGTAAATCTTGATCTCTTTCCACTAGCCCCACTAGATGATCAGCTTCCCTTTGTCAATCATGTCCCATGTCATGATGGCCCAAGCATAGTCTTGTTTGATGATTGTGACCATAAATTAGCACACCGAGCTTCAGCATGCACTATAGGGTCGAGGATTCCAATGTCGCCTTGCTCCTTGGGTCTAGCAACACACTCCCATTTAGCCCAGTAATAGGGTACAATATCTTTGGTGTTATTTTTACATGGGTTTAGGAATTCCTTCCATTGTATTTTGTTATTTTGAGGAGAGGCCCAACGAAGGACATATATGAGATCATAAACGAGTTGATTACCTTCACCCTGTTGTGGAATGGAAGGAGCACATGTTTCCACCTTGACTCAAACTTTGTCCATAGCCCACTAGAATCTTTGTTTATGACTCAAAGTGGGGCACCAAGGTGGCAGAAGATCTTTCCCTTTTGTGAAAATCTCTCTTGACCGTTCAGAGGGGTCAAGTGAGTCATTTTCTAATAAAGAGAACATTCTTGACTTTACCACATTACACTTAGATCCAAGGGCTATGGAAAATGTCTAGACAATGTCCATAGCCTTCCTCGGACCCTCTAAGCTAGATTTAGAAGAGTAGCGAGTCATAAGTGAATAGCTTTGTAAGGAGTTTTTTGTTATCAAGTAGTGATAGCCCTTGCATTTCCCCTTTTGTAACACTAGCCTCCAACATGGTGACCAAGGGATGAGATCTATTAGTAAACAACAGTGGGCAACCTTGTTTGATTGATCTTTTCACTTCAAAAGAACCCACAATTATGTTATTAAATAATAGCTCTGAGTGGCTACCTGCTCCTAGGGTATGTATAATCTGACTCATTGAGGACCAAAATCCAATACTTTCATGATGTCTTCTATGTATGACTAGAGGGTTTGATCTTGTTAAGTTCAAGTTGTAGGAGGATACATTCTTGTTCAGTGAAGTTTGCATATTTGATGTCGATGATTGTTGCCATACTATTGTCATGAATTGTCCTTCCTTTGATAAAGTCGCGTTGATAAAAGAAAATGAGAAAGATTATGTGACACCCAATACTCAATGCTCCTCTTTAAAGAGAGAGGTACACAAATATTAACACCCTCTCACAAGGTCATACAATAAATAGTTTTTTTTTAAAATCATTACTTGCCTTATGGCACTCATCAACAAGCTTTACCCAATGATGCACAATTGCACCCAAAATCTAGCGCTTTACTACAGTCTAAAAAAATGTATTAAGTATTTGTGAACCCTTGTTGGAGAGTTTAATGATAATGACCTCAAAGTTAGTCAACTTTTGTTGAATCTTTTTTTTTTGTGCAAAACTCACAATGATTATATTGATAGATCCAAAAAAATTACATTTTTGCCATGCTCTTGACAAGCCATGAGCACTTCAACAAATCCTAGATACATTGGCTAATGGGGAGCCACCCCTTGTCCATAGATGATCCCACACATTCACCTTTGCACGTCCGTTAATGTGGCGGAGCTCCCATGGTTGCCAAGCTCATGATGAGGCAAAGCTTTTGGTACTGGGATTGTCATAGCGATGACGAGGAGACTCAGAAGAGTCTTCCTTGTGCTTCACATGCAAGAGTTTTCGTCATTTTAGGATGGATGTCACACACACACACACACACACTCAGCCCTCGTCTTCCCCTCCCTCTCTCCCTCCTCCATGTGCTCCTAACTTCGCCCCCTCCACCCTTGTCTCCCTGCATTTACTGCCATCTATCAGTAGCCTCCCTCCCTTTTCTGTTTCGTTCAGGATCCACTCAAAAGCATCTTTGTGGATTCTATCTAATCAGTGCTTCCAAAATCATACCACACATATTGGATGAAAATGTCTATTGGCTTCCATATTCGGCAATCTAGTGGTGTCCACGGATTGCACTGACTTTGCATGGTATCCTAGCCCCCTCTTATCTTCAGCGTTCCTTTTCCTTTTATAATTGGCGCACCCATTTTAGATATATTAAGCATCCTTTTGCCTATGCCAATTTAGCTTCCTATCTTCATCGTTTTTTTCTTTTCTTTTTTGCTTGTTTTCCCTCCTAAAGAGGTTGTTCCCCCCTGGATTCTAGACCCCTTTTCCCCTCTTTAGGGCTTTGAGTTTTGTTTCTGGCCCGATGTCAAATATGGATTTTGAGGCCTTGTCCATGGAAGTGGACATCATCATGTTTTCGCAAAGGCTTGCAGCCAGAAAAATGTTGGAAATTGATGGAGGAGGTCCGATGGATGAAGGGGAAGGGACGTCTTTGTGACCCTTGACAACGGCATGATGAAGCACGTGGCTTCGACAAGGGATCCCGCCCAACCAATCAATAATACTCTCTCGGAGGACAAGGTCCTTCTTGTGAAAGAAAAAGGAAATGAACTAGCCCAAAGTATTCAAGAATTCAACTTCGAGATGAAGACCCTCAAGACGGGTGTGCCCCAAGGACAAATTGATACGAATGTGAACAAGGGATCCAAGGTCTATGTTGCTCTCAAACCAGGTGTCTCATTCGCAAGCATTTTGAAGAAATCAGAAAGGCTACACTAAAATCACATGTGTTGAGACATCAAGTGAGGGGGGCCATGAAAAATTGAAGAATATTAAAGCTCAGCTTGAACATGAGCTGAAAGAAGTAAACAATCGTTTAGAATGCGGCCCAATCAGTAACAAAATAACTTGCTCTCAAGCTGAATGCAATGGGCTTCTCGATGAAGAAGGGCTGGAGGATCGAGCCTATAGTGCTCTAAAGAAATCTCTGCCACAGTAAGTGGAGGTTACAGAGGCTATCACTATCGTAATTCCACCAGCACTCATTAAAAAGCAACTAGCCATGCAAGCTATGCTTACGCTCGTATTTGGCTTTAGTGGGAGAGTTCCTAATAGATTTGAACTGATCCAATGGATCCAAGGATCGCAAATTCTTGTCATAGGGGGGCAATTGAAAACACCAATTACCTAGCCAAGGGCTTTCGCTCACTTAGATTCAAAGAGGTATCCGACGTGTCAAAGATCCTAGAGAAAGGGCTCTTGATATTTAATAGGATCACGGTGTGTGTGATGCCATGGGAACCAATATTTGATTCAACGGAGTCTCTCCAAGGGATCCATCATGTCTGGGTCAAGATCGCAGGTATGTCTAGCTGATTGTGGGATAACATCAGGTTGCTTGCCAGTCAACTAGGCACCCCCTGGTTTGTCCCTAACAAAAGGGGTCTTGGAAGATTCTTTAATCGAGTGTGTATAGATTGGAATATCTCTAAGACACCACCAAAGAGCATGTTGGTGATCAATGTAGGAACTGGGCTTATTACTGTTTCAGTCAATTTCGGGACATACTTTGGGGCGTTCTTTGAATGCAAAAAGTTTGGGCACTTTGCCAAGGATTGCCCCATAAAGATAAATGGGAATACTAATTCTACAATGCAAGATGCTAGTGTAGGGCTCGACAATCAAGCCCATACGAAGGAGCAATTGTGGAAGAAATGGAGAAAAAAAGGAAGAATAACATGGGGACAAGAATAGATAAAGAAAAAGAGGCTATGATGTGCGATAAGAAATCCATTAATCTACAAGAGAAGACTGTGGGAAATCTGAGCCGCACACTGCAAGTACCTAAAGGTCCTGCAATGTTAAGCCGATTGTTTTCCATGATTCAACACCTAAGTTTCTGACAATGACAACTTCGTCAGCTGTGCAAGTCCCATGTCAAAAGGGTGAAGGTAGTGGCAAGAGAATATGCATCATCGAAGGATACTGGAGCCTTGGAAGGGAAATTCTCCTCGAGGGATTGTGCACTCACACTTCACAATCCCTTCGAAGCGCTTCAGACGAAGGATCCTTGGGTGGATGGAGAGCATCCCGACTCTCCTAGATCTAGGGAGGCAAAAACTGGGGAGGACCGGATGTGGAAGAGTTCGTCCCTCTATCCCGATCATGGAACCTGAAAGGGTTGAAGACTCAAAAGAAGCACACCCTCTTCTGGGAGGAAGTTAGAAAGGTAAGGAAGCTAACTATTGGGCCATCCAAGAGCAACAGCTAGATGCTCATAGCAAAAGAAAATAAACATTGGGGAAGAAGTTGGTGTTCTATGGAGAGGGAGTGAACGGGTTCAGTGGCATCCTCTCTATTGTGGACCGGGACTTGGAGCCCAAAGTGGTCTTGAATCACCCTTTTGGGAAGGTCCTAGGTGCGAGAATCAATTGGGCAAGTCAAACTATCACCATAATAAACGTTTATGGCCCTTGCAATGCTAAGGATAGAGCCAAATTGTGGATGCACCTTAGGGATACCCGTGTTGAAGTAGAGAGGCTACTGATAGGTGACTTCAATATGGCGGAGAAGAGCAAGGATAGAACAGGCTCAGTCAATCTATTGACAGGTTCCAAAAAAACTAAATGGTTGGGTCTATGTGAGAAATGGGCTATGGTGGAGTTATGGGAGGTGGGTCCTAGAATAACAAGTCGGACTCTTTATGTATACAAGCCTTCAGTATGCTCGCAGAGCTTCCTGACTTGACAGGTGTTACTGCTCTCACCAGGCTGACTGGATCCCGTCACTACTGGAGATGAAGGTGCTGACAATGAAGAGCCTGTCAGACCATCACCCTTTACACATGAAAGCCTGGACATGGGAGATTGTGTCTAGAGGAAGGATTTTTTGACATCTCGGCATCCCCTTGGGGGTGAAAGTTACACACAAGTAAAGGTTCTAGTGGGTGCTAGAAAATATCGAGAGAAAAATAAGAAGGTGGACGTATGTGTTGCTTTCCTTCTTGAGTGGGATCAAAGTGATCAATTCATTTATGCTTCCTTATATTTCCTTCACCAGCCCATTCCTCAAAATAGCCAAATGTAATTGGAAGGAGTTTTTGAAACCTGCTAAAAGATTCTTATGGGAGGAACAACACTAAAGCCTCGCTGCCATGGCAATGGGCAAAGTGGGACATCATCGCTTGATCGATGTTACAAGGTGGCCTCGGGATTCTCAACCCAGCTGTGCGTGTCGAGGCACAATGTGCCAAATTTGTGGTCTCAATAGCCAAACAAGACCAATCTTGGGCTATCATGACCAAGGATATGATAGACAAGGCAAAACTTGGCTCTAAAGGTGGTCAGTGGAATGGGATTGAGGTGCACGAGAAACTATTACCCCCAAGTTGGTCTAGCTTGAGATTGGTGCATCACGGGAGAGCTGGTACGAAAGTGCAATAGATCAGCTTTGGCTACTGGGATGGGGTGAATTAACCAGATACTTTCATGACTCCATCTCACACTAGTCCCCTTGGTTTTGTAAAGCTACTGGTGTAATCTTGAACTTTTATTGGAGAGAATTTGCAAGAAGGGTGAACAATAAATGACTCCCAATGGTTAGTCAACTTCTAGGATGGAAATAGCAAGTGCTAGAAATCCTCTGACCAACTAACTCCCCAGTTTCAACTCGATGGCACTGAGAAGCTACTTGTCAGTAGAGTTGTAGAAGGCCTGGGCAATATTCTGATGCCGGTCTAGGATTCTACTTTCGAGTGGAAACTTGGAAATGGCCCAATAATTTCCTTTAAAAAAAACCTCAAACCAAGGGCATTTACCAAGCATTATTGCACAAGGATGATTGGTTCAGCCCCTTGAACAAAAAGTGAAAGATACAATGGTCGAAAGCTCGATGGGTTGAAGTCACGAAGAACTAGAATCCAAAGTGGCCTCAGTTCATGAAGGTTTTTCTATGGAAGGTGCTATGGGGGGCTCTTCTGACAGGTGTCAAAATTCAAGCACGTGGTATCGGGTCTGATAGATGTTCAGGGTGCATATTGGCTAGTGTCGGAGGCTGTTGCACTCCATCCTCTGTACTGGATGTTACTACCATCTTGGTGCCTGGTGGCACAGAAACAACAATACTTGTGGTAGCAATATAATTAGAGTAGTGCCATCTTCTCATGGCAGATTGGACTCACCCTGTTTTGAAGTGATCAACATCAATGTTACCGGCACATCGACAAAGGGGTAGGGGTACATGAGGAATAGTAGGGGTAAAAGCCCAAAAGGTGGGACCGTCAAAACCTAGCCCCAAAAACAAAAGCCACATAATTTTCCCTACTTTGGTATAAACTGCATGCCCTTGGTCCATCATGCCAACTACCCTCCTAGCTTCAGTGCATAGCTATCAAAGCAGTACTTCAACTGCCCAGTTGACCCTGCCTGGGAACTTATCAGTAGTAATCATGGCATGAATAGTATAAGAAATATTATAAACCTTGGCTATATCAACCACACTCCTTTCAACATCCAACAAAGACACTCTTGCACTTCAACATCTGCACAACCATGCAATCGAAATCACTACTGGTTGTTCCCATAAGCTACTACCATATCTTGCATGGTCGTCTTTTCTGTAGGAAAAATCACACTTGTGCAGATGAGGCACCATCTTTCTTGCACCAATTGTGCAATTAGTTGCCTAGGTTTTCCATGGAGGTGAACAACACCTTGGCTATCTTTTGTTGTTAACTTATATGAAATTAAGAGGGTGTGGGGATGTGCATGTACGAGAGCCCAATCAATGAGCATATACTCGAGTAGTCCTCTGTGCTCTAGCCACACCTTCATTGCCTCTATCATCTCATGGTTGAGGGGGTAATAGCCTTCATGCTCGCACTACCCATAGCTGGTGTCATCCTTCCATTGTATGCACAAAGCTTGGGAACACTTGCAAAGAAAGCAGCAGACTACAGAAAGCATGGTGATCAATAGAGTTGAGTAGACTTAAGCAAAGCATGCGAGCAAGATACAAAGCAGCAAATAGGAAGTAAAATTAGGACCAAGGAAATCACCACACTTATATATATCCCTTTTGCATGTCCAAATCCAAACACCATGCATAGGGTCCCGGTTTCAAATGTGTGACAATTAGTGAATGTCCATTCCTTGTCACAATTAACCCACTCATTTCAAGATCCCAATCATCATGCCTTGAGTACTCCATATGAGACTTAATGTCACGTTCATAATCGTACTCCATAGTTATCAACGTGATTACTAAGGTTAGACCTATCCCCGCAATCTCCTCATCATGATGAATGGGCATCGTCCCAAGGTAATGTTGCAATTTGAAACTATTAACTGGACTTGAAACCATAGCCTCATCCATGTTTTGCAAGAAAAACGCATTCACCCCAACACTCCCATGAATACGATAGGGTTCCATCCAATGCAATTTCAATTATTCTTTATGTTTGCCTTGCCAGGAATTGAATACCTTGGATGGGTTAGTGTGCCATTCATGGCATAAGCATGATTAGAATAGAGTTAGCTTAAGACTTGATATTGGGCACACAATACAATAGAGTATAGTTGCAAATGATAGACTTAATTTTTATTGAGCATAATGTGCCTCTATATAGGCATATACAAAGAAGCAGCCATTCGACACATGAAACATATATGTGGCTGCATCAGCACAAACACAAGTGGCTATGCTTTACACATGGGTTGTAAGAGGTTCTTCACATGGGTTATTGACACATCACTTTTCTAGGTGGAAGATGTTGTTCATACAAGAGATGCAACAAAAGCCCTCATCCCAACACTAATCAGCCTACCAAATTTTGATGTCACACAAGGAACAATATGCCTAGTGATCCACTTGAAAGTAAAATAATTTTCTAGGCAGATAATGTCCGAACTTCTTCACCGAATACACCATTTTCAAACTTTCTCTCTCAGTCACTAAATTGTTCTTCTCAATTGCAGAAAGCTTCTACTAGCATAGTAGATAGGTCAAAAGCATCCATTGATTGTTTCCTGCATCAATACCCTACCGATTGTAATGTCAAAAGCATCAACAAAAACATGGAAATCCTTTCCCCAATTTGGAGGTAACACAACATGTGCTTTGGTCAACATCACCTTCAGTTGGTGGTAATCGAACTCGCATTCCGAAGTCCACTTAAAATCTTTCTTATCCGCATGCGCTAACGCATTCCATGGTACCATATTATGGGACAAAAAAATGCAAATATTATCCATACCACTGCACCTAACTAAGAAATCTTAAGATCGCCTTTGGTGAATCGAGTAGTGGGGCTTGCATGATAGCCACAATTTTTCTAGGATCTACCACAATTCCTTCTTTGGAAATGATGTGTCCCAATAACATCCCACTCGCCATAGCAAACACACATTTTATCGGGATGATACTTAACTTGGTTTCTCGACACTTTTCAAAACAAAGCCGGAGGTGATACAAGTGCTTCAAGTTTCTCCAAAAATAGAGAAATCATACAAGAAAATCTGCATAAAGTCTATCAAATATGGACCATATATCTTCTGTATATCCGTTTGGAAAGTACTAGGTGCATGCTCCAATCCAAACCACATTATTGTATAAGCAAGCATCCCCATGTAGTAATGAAAACCATCTTTGGTTGATCTGTAATTGCCATCCGTACTTGATTGTAATCATTGTATCCATCCGCAAAAGTATATATCTATTGGCTTGCAATTTCATCCAAGGTAGAATCCAAAATGAAAGAGGAAAGAGATTCAATATTGTAGCCGTATTCAGCATGCAATAATCGACACAGATCCCCAACTTCTTGTTCTTTTTAAGGAACACTGCAATTGGGAAGATCCACTCCGGGTTTTCAATTGGAATTATGAATCCAACCTTCAATAATCTATCTGACTCCTCTTTAAATTAATACAATGTTGACAGAATGTGGTGTCGAGACCCTTCATATTCAAATAATCACATGAGAACACATCCATGAACTCCGTCAACAACTTTATAAGATTTGATCGGAAACACTCTTCTAGGTATGCATAGATCTTAGGTTTGTCCCTTGTCCCGAGATTCACTTCCTGAATCGCATCTTTCTTGACCCGAGAAACCTTGTTCATCCGCTTCTCAATTTCACATTCCTACTGTAATAACTCCTTCAACTCCATTAGCTCTAGGTCATATTTGCCCTCTTTGCACAACTATTCAATGCCCTTACTGATAATCGGTTCGGTTTTTGTCCGCCATGCTTTAGTCAAAAGAGAGAACCTGTGGCATCAATATTGGCTCCTTCTCCATCCATCTCACTGCTTCCTTTAGAACGGATATCTGATCTGCAAGGTTGGTTTCAAAACTACCTTTTTTATTTGGGTGAACTTCCTTCCATGAACGTGCAATTGCTTATATTTTCGGATCGAAGGTTTTTTCTTCTTCGTTCGTTTCTTCTTCCGCTATAGTCATTATCTCAATGGAAACCTTTTTTGTACTGGGTCCTTTCACTTTTTCAGCTTTCTTTTGATCATAATTCGTAGTCTTCTTACACTCACTACGCCAATGGTCATCATCCAAACAAAAGGAACAATGCTTTGGTTTAGGTGGATAGAATTGGATTGGCCTGCACCTCGACCATATCCACGTTGACCTCCAAATCGGCCTCCTTGATTCAAAGAGCTCGCATAAATTTTTTGGGCCTCATTCGACTACGATTACAATGCTACTTGGACCGCATTGGATGACTGACTCGACTATCAAATTTTCTAAGTTTTCCTAGAATTATATCAACATTAACTGGTTTTATGATTCTTCATCTGACAAATGTCACACCAAAGTTTGTTCAGTGCAAAGTCATTAGTCGCACGACCCTCGTTCTGACATTTGGTACAATGTAATTTTGAGGTATTCGCTTTCGAGGTCTTCCCCTTTCATGCCGCCACCATTGGAGCTTTCTTTTTGTCTTCCTTGGTCTTTGCTAATCATGCAGGAGGATCGTCATCCTCATCCGAGCTATCATCCTCTTCAGATTCATTATCTGTGTCTTCTTTGGAGTCATTGCCTGATAATAAATGTTTTTTAGGTTTCTTTAACTGAGGTACACCCAAAGATCTTTCCACCACCTTCCCTACCAACATGACCATCTTTAAAAGTTTCTGCATCAGATTATCTTTGCTTGCATAGCTGTAAGCGCTCCAGCATTTGAAAGGTTGTCTTCTCCGTACTTTTTTTTTTTAATGAAGGCCACAACAATCTCCAAGAATGTTTTGAAATAATCAACTAAGTATTCAATCAACCACTTTGAAGCTTTTACACTTAAGGTGGTTTCAAAAACCACTTCCTTATGTACTACATCACTACTGCCATCTTGTAGTGTATACCGCTTTTCAAATGATCAAACATGATAAGTTGGATCTTCATCTAATTTTCATGTAAATTTACTATACTTGACCATGGTGCTTGCTGCCCGATTGTGCCATGCCTGAAACTCCCAAAATTGCTGGTCCAATCAAAACGGGTGTAGTTGTGATAATAGGGATATTGGATGAAAGTCTCGAAGGCCCATTGGATCTCCTCGTTGATCCGAGTGGATCCAAAATCAAAGGCTTGATAGATTCAGCATCCAGAGCTGCAGTTACGGTTCTTGCAATGCGACATCACTCCCCCCCCAGACTCAGTCCAACCAAGGTAGTAAGGAGCGGTTCAGACGCACTTGCACCATCTGGATTGTATGTGCGATCGGAGGAAGGATGGATGTTCGCAAGAATTTTAATATTGATTCGGATCCTCAGTGCATATCTGGTCCACTTGTGCATATGTGTTTGTAACTTTCATTGTTTCCTCTTCAACTATTTGTTCCCCCCACGGGTCTTTCGTAACTTTGATCATTTTCCCTTCAAATGTTCACTCCCTCCATGGTCTTCGTAACTTGTCGATGTGTATGTAACTTTTATCGTTTCCTCTTCAAATGTTCGTTCCCCCCACAGGTCTTCCGGTTTCGCCAGAGTGGCATCCCAAGTTATGTGGGACTATTGCAACCGTTGTCTCTGTCTTGGCGGAATGGAAATGGGAGAAGGCGAACCATGAGACCTTGTTCGTCGGAACATGGTGCACACCATACCTTCGTAGTTAGCACCATGGACCCGACTGCATCGGTGCCATTATTTGTGGTTGATCATGATTGCCAGTGTTATTGGCTTGTCACGTCGGAGCATTATACATAGAGGTTACAACATCACACAACGGGTACAATATAGAAGATCAAAAGAACATTACACAAACATAGGAGAAAGAAGGAAGACTACTGACATATATCTTCATCCATCAAAACAACATACATAATATCATTCATCATGTTTAGGCAACGCTTATCTTTGTAGTTTCTCAACCCGCATGTTGATACGAACAATTACATCATTTCCAAAGAAAACACACACACTCCTCGATATTTGAACTAAGGTTCCTTTGACGTAACAATGATCAAAGTGACACCTTTGGGGCTTCCACGAAACTATGAGCAGGTTGTCTTTGTCCTAGATTTGACATGAGACCTAAAGGAGGAAAAGTTTTTAACAAAACCAAATGGTTGTCTGTTATTCAAACATCTTCATGAAGCAGAAAAATATGTGAAGGATTGGATGCAGCAGAGGAGCTTTGTTGAAGAGGAGCAAGTTAGATGACCTACGGATGATGTAGATGAAGATATTGGGGTTGGGAAGAGTTGATACAGATGGAGGCAATAGTGTGGTTCACATTCAAGGAAATGCGCTTGAACATGTAAGGGTGGATGTAGTTCCCTGCTTTGGAGAAGAAGATGGTTTTGTAGCTAGGGGCAATATCTGGCCCCCTCCACCGGACACGTGACGGAAGCTCTTTCAACGGCCAACTTTCGGTGGTGTGCACTACAGCCCTGCGCGCTTAACGAGAGAGAAAGTCACTACACGCAAACAGAGGGAGAGGCGGCCGAAGGCCGTCGACTTTAATATATGAAGGGAGAACTCTCATATTTTTACCAAGCTACAACACATTGGCACTATATAAAAGCCTCATTCACTTTGGTGTCTACCAAGGCTGCACTAGGTATTATGTGAGAATCCAACATTTAATCTCTCATGCATTACACATGTTCTTGAATGCACAAAAGGCTCTCTTCCCACTTTCCAAGCATTCCTTTGATATTAAGCTTTGGAAATTAGTCATGTATTCACTCCATTTGATCGCGTGACTGTATTATTCATGGGCTTTTTTGCTGATATTAGCCGACTTTTCCCAAAAGTAACATGTACGAGGTTGGCATGTTAGTCTCCACCCATCCTTCTCCTCTATATACTACTCTCACATTTTTATTGCATAATTAGTTTCAAGAGGTATTGGATAATGCAAACCCTTCTTTATCTTAACAACTGCGGTAACGTTGTTCACAATTATTGTGAAGAGGTTTCGGATTGATCGAATCTATCTTCATCTCAACAACTACGACATTAGAGCACCAAGCTCTTATGTGTGGCAACAAGAAGAGACGACCAAGGTCTCATAGGTGGGGAATGGTGAGCATGTGGAATCGTGGATACATCAAGAAAGAGAAGAAAGAGAGAGGAATCTTGAAGAAACCTTGATTGGAGGTTTCCTTCGTGTGTTTAAAGTTTTAACTTTGGAACAACCTTGATTGAAGGTTTGGAAATTGGGAAGTCGAACGAAAGGCAACTTGAGCTGATTTCCTAGGCTTCCAATTTCCAAATGGACTATTTTTCACCGAGGCTGACATGGGTTTCACACGTGTGGGTATTGGGAGTGCATTGAAAGCTTTCAGAGCTCAGAGTTCTGTGCTTGGATTCGTCTTTTACTGAGCCTTGCAGGCAAAGTAACGCCAATTTTCTTGGCGGAGAACTAGAGAGAGAATGTGTACTTCTAAGCTATCCAGAGAGTAGAAAGCGAGTTAAAACTTGAGAGAGAGAGAGAGAGAGAGAGATCCCCCGGGGGCGGGGGGAGAGGGGGAGGGGGCGGGAGAGAGAGAGATCCCCCGGGGGCGGGGGGAGAGGGGGAGGGGGCGGGATGAAACCCAAGCCTGGGGCACACACATAGATACTGGTATAGAGAGAGAGAGAGAGAGAGGGGCTGAAAATTTGAAATGCACGAGAGAGAATTCTTTTTGCCGGCACTGGACAGCGTTGTAAATATTTTGATTTGATATCGATTCCATTCGTTCCATGAAAAAATTGCTTTTTGCGCATCATACCATCATCCCATGAACAGATTCGGTACACATGCTAGTCTGCTAGCCTCCGTGTGGGTCTCTTCCCAACTGCTGTTCATTGAATTTGTTCTCATTGCTCAACAGATTCTAATTTCTCTCCCTTCATCAACAGTCGCAAAACACTCACACACTCCGCACTCAACTTCAGAACTTCTTTGTAGAGTTTGTAGTCCTTTAGCTCTCCCTCCCCCCCTCTCTCTCTCTCTCTCTCTCTCTCTCTCTCACTCACACACACACACACACACACACAGACACGCACGCACTCGAATTATGTTATGTTTCCGCTCTCAACAATTTGCTGTAAGCTGATGGAGATGCCGATCCTTCAGACCTCTGGTGTAAGTCATCGTACTCTCAATCTTTCATTTCAACAGAAAAATGTCCAGAATTTTGTGTTGGGTAAATCTGCAAGTTTTTCTGAGTTTCGTTGACCCTTTATATTGCAAGAGTTTTTGTGAATGAAGTCTGCTGTGAGATTAAGGTGTCAATGTGTTCTTTAGGCAGCAGCAATCATTACCTTTACGATACTTCTTGATGCAGCGATTCTACAAAACCTTGCGGTTTCAAGCAATTAATGGGGCTGCAGTGCAATGTGTAGCGTCAATAAAGTACTTTGCATTTGTCTTATGAAGACAAGGCTATGGGCTGCAGCACCTCCAAACCTGTGATAGAGACAACAGATGATGTGTTGAGGAACTGCAAGGTCCGCCGGTCTCACATTAGAGAGGCGATCAAGTACAGAAAGGAATTTGCAGTCGCACATGCAGCATACGTCCATAGCCTCAAAGATGTGGGTTTTGCTTTTAAATGCTTTGCAGGCGGGGAATTTTCAGATATAGATGCATCATCTCTGCCTTCGAGTACCCCTGTCCTTGCATTGCCGCCCCCTTCCTCGCCCTCTTTAGCAGATTTATCCCCACCTCGCCAGAGTGGTTTGAATGCGCCCACACTCTCCCCTCCCCACTCTCTCTCAAGAGAGAACAGAGATGTGCCTTCAAAGTTGCCCCCTGAAATATCCATCAGTCCACCCCTTTCTCCAATGCGGCTACCCACCAGTGACAATCATTCCATTCCTTTACGGCTTACCAGCAATCAATCATCCTCACCCCTCGACAGCCCCTCTGCCTCGCCTCACAATGCGAGACCATTGGTCAAGACGGCTGTTATACCACTGAGAGCTCACGCTTTGCATAGTAGTGTGGTGCCGCGGCGTGCGCAGTCTTTCAATCACATGGTATCTCCTGATAGGGGTAGTGATTTTTCACCACCCTACTACTCTCCTTCAAGAGATGACCTTGATGATGCTCTAGTTGCATATAGCCCTCCACCTCCTTCTTCCCTTATTACTGATACCACATGGTTCAGCTTTGAAAACTTCATGCCACCATCTATCCCTCGTCATCTTCAGGAGCAGAGACGGAAGAGGCGGGTGAGCGACTCTGAGCAAGAAGACTTACGAGGAGCCAGAAATGTTGAAGAAGTTGAAGAAGAGATTCCTGAATTGGAAGAACCAGATCATAGAGACGAGGGGTTTGTTCATGATGCCAGGGACACGGAACCCACCAATGATAAGGATATCTCACCTACTGATGACAGTGATGCAACACCCGCCTCTGAGAAGGATGAATTATTGAAGGATACGCCGCCAGAGGAAGTTGAAAAGAGAGTTGTCTCGGATGAAACAGTCGATAACTCTGAATCAAGAATCAATCAAGATGAAGCTGTTGGTGATAATGTACCAAGTTTGCCAAACGAACCAGTTTCTTTGCAGCCCCTTGGTGGAAGTGGAGCACCAAAGAAAACGACAGGTCCAGCTGTTCTTCTCAAGGAAAAGACTCTGGCCGAGGCTATGCAATACATCGATGAATTTTGTGTCAGAGCATATCACTGTGGGCGGGATGTGTCCAGCATGTTGGAAACTCAAATGCATTACCAACCAAAAGCAAACGGCATGAAAGGTAAGATTTTCCTACAATTTTTGAAACGAGTGATGCTTTTTGGTTTTGAAATTAAACATAAGCTCGACAGATTCTTTGAAGGCATTCAACTCAGTAACTTCTCATTGGTCAAGGAAGACACCTTCTTTTGTGATGGGAGATTCTGATGAGGGTGATGATGTTTTGGAATGTGGTATGGCGGGTAGCCATGCCTCAACACTGGAACGTTTATATGCTTGGGAGAGAAAGCTTCATCACGAAGTCAAGGTGGATACAGGCTTTTTATTGCGCTTTATTTTTTTGGATTGTGTCATAAATTGTTGTCGGTTTTTTCGAAAAGGTCTTATTTTCTGGATCGTTTGTATGCTGTCCAACAAGCATTGATCTCAATGCTGAAATGAATCATGATGGTACCTAATCCCATAAGCACTAAAACATGTGCTTGAATGTGCCTCGTGGCTTTTTCGAAACAAACTCTTTCCCCTGGATTTCTTCTTGTCTTTTCTGATTGCAGGGTGAACTTCTTGTTGTAGCATGATGTCTCAGCCTTAGTAGGGCAAGAGTTGGGTAGCCTTTGTGTTTGTCCCTTTTCCACTTTTAGGTGCTTGTCTGATACAAGCTGGTGACGTATGGGATGAAGTTGGATAGCCTTCCAATTTACACATTTTAATTGTCTTAGCTTGTATGAGTTTGTGATTTATGGAATGTGAGCTGTGGAGTTTTACTCATTATTGCCAATATCATAGTAACAAGAAACAGCATTTGGGGTCTTTGAATGGAAACACTGTTTCTTGACCATTTTGAAACAATTTTCCTGATCAAGGCAAAAAAATTTGTGCCTCCCTTTTCATACAAAAACACATTTCGTTTCGCTGGGCATGCGTATTTTTTGGAATTTGTGTCTCTATGCTTGCACCTTGTGTGCATGTACCCAAAGTGCTCTGGGTCAACTTCTTGTGGCTTTTCAAGGCATTTGTGTGGCTTTTGCACATTTCGTAAGGCTCTTCGTCTGCATCATGTGTTTGTATCGGGGTAAGTTTTGTAGTGCATTATCTTTGAAATTCATTTAGAATAGAACATCATTTGCTAACCATTTTGGTCTCGGTTGTTTTTTTTGGTTCTGTTTCTGCCATTTTCCTTTCAAATGGTCACTTTGATTGCCTTTTACAATTGTTGATAGTGATGGGGAATGGCTGAAACAGCCCCTTGGAATGGGGAAACTCCATTTTGACCTAATTTCGACCTTTGGGATGCTAGAGAAGGTTTGGGTAGCTCGAGCTCCCACAAGGTTTCCATACAATAACAGGCATCCATTCTTACCTGCTGCTCTTGTTATCAGATGGCCATAGGAGAGCAACATTTGGTGATTACAACCTGAACGCTTTGGTGGTTACAACCTGAATGCGATGAAACGCAAAATTCGAAGTGGAGTGTATGAGGCATCCAACGGTGCTCCAGCCTCACCCATCACCACACCCTGTTAGATTTATGACATCTCTCTGGATTTGTCATGACGGTTCCAATTTCTGCCAGGGACAGGCGTTAGGGAGTGGGGGACTGTTTTGTGGCTGTGCCCGGCCAGTGCGAGGTTGTTTTCTCATGTCGGGACATGCCTAGCCATGTTTGGCCTCGGGTTTCAGCTTTGTTCGATGGCCAGCAGTCTCCTGCAGGTTGAGAATATTTTTCCCAGCCTTGCCATATTTTTTCCCATGGCCCTACTGGGCCACTAGTGCTTACCTCCCCCCTCCCCTTTTCATCGTAGCTGGTGGACAGCTGCCCGACCCACTCTCTTGGGGTATATAGGAGAGGGCAGGGGCACTAGGGGAGGTGAGTGTGCATAGGCCCTAGGGTCATCTTGCACCCCAAGGGGGGCACGGGCGGTGAGCAGATCAGCCTAACGTTTTTGCTACAAATCAGCCCCAACATTTTCCCTAGCATTTTTTTGTCACGTGCATATCTAACCCTATGTGCATGTGGACAAGCTGTAACCCCTCTTCTAGGGTTTAGGTCAGCCTAGGAAGTTTCTGGCCACCCTTGTGAGCCTGTACATATGATGTGCATGTCCAGGCACTTAATGTAGTTGCATACCCTCTGATTGCACAGCCCATTAGCACCTAGCATGAGCATGTAGCATCAAGCATAAGCACTCCCGGCATATGAACCACCTGTTAGCGGCATGTGAACCACCTCTTATAAATCACTTAAATTATAAGTTGTAAAGTGTGAGCTTTGTCCTAAGGTGTGAGTCAAGGAGGAGAGTGGATTTATCCCACATACTGTGGAGCAAGGCTGTAGAGCTACTTAAAGCTCATTTCTTGAATCAATAAACAACAACTCATTTTGCACTACATGCTTGTCTATGGTGAGCTTGTGCTAAGCTAAGTCAATACTCAAGATTGTGTTTATGAGTCCAAGCTAATCCTATCTTGGAACCTAATTCACTTGAGTGTTTAGCTTGCTTACACACACTCACACACTTGCACCATGTTTCTCTTTCATCCACCATAGCTAGCACGATCCAAATCCTAACATTTGGTATCAGAGCTTTGGTGTGCTAGCTAGGATTTTCATTATGCATTAGTGTGTGTTAATCATTAGCATCTCCATTAGATTGATTTGCACTTCATTATCACTGCCCATTAACATTCTTCATGATTAGTTGCATCTCACTAATTAGGCCTTAATCTAGTTATGTGTGGGCATGTCCTTGGCACACCCAAGAGGCCACTACCCTCCATGGCTAGATAGGTTTGATTAGGGAGAAGATTAGCATCCAATTTTTTGCGTTCCTAAGCCACTTTTGTGTCAATTTTCTAGTGGTTTGTACCTTCAATTAATCTTTCCGATCTTGCACTTATCAAGCTTCAATCATCCCATCTTGAAGCCTTCCTTGCAAGCTTCGCATAGAGCTTTCAAGCTCTACAATCTGAGCTCAGAAGCATCTCAAACTCCCATCTTCAAGATTGCCTATATTTAGGTGTGTGTGTGAGTTTGTGTCGGAGAAGCCCTGCAGAACCGAACTTAAGCTATTTTATTTTTGGCTTATTACCCATGTGGAGCCCAATGGGCCCTTTGGCTTAGCTCGAGCACTCCATTTAGTGTCTCCTTGAAGGTCGTGGGTTCAACGAGGGGACGCAAGGCCGGCAGACTTCAAGTTAGCGGTGAACTCCACTTCAGTTTACTGGCGGGTCCGCCACTGACCGGCTGTCTCCCTTTCGCGTGTGCCCGTCCGGCGGCATTTGAATCAGCTGCGATCGACTGCGCGCCCTCGCCGTCCGGCCAACGGACCTCAACCTTGTGGCGCTCAATCCTTTTCTAAGGCGATTTCGGGTCCGTCCCTACGGGGCCCCCCTTCCCACGGCGCTGCCTTGCCTTGCCCACTGGCCCTAAGCACCGGGTCCCGCGCTGATTGTCGGCCTCAAAGCTCCAAGGCAAGGCTTTTTAAGCCCTTGCTCCCACCCTATGCACCGGCTCCAAGGCAAACCTCCAAGAGCTTTCAAAGCCTCAAAGGCATCAAAGAGCCCGACCGAAGGCTGCGAAGCATCTCAAAGATATCCAAGCAATCCAAGAAGACATTCCTTGTGAAGAGTGACTTCACTCTGTGAAGAGGAGCTTCACAAAGATTTCAAGTTCATTCATTAAGATTAAAAATAAAAGTCATTAAGTATTTCGAACCCACATCTCTTGTATCTACCACTTGCAAACGGGGTTTAGACACTGCCAATGTAATTGTGCACTTGGTAAGACCGCCCTTTAAATTTTGCATGTCAAGCTTAGCCTCAAAAAGGCTCTCGTATGCACGGGATCTCATGGACCTAGACAAATAAGTAATGACTACAAAGCACATGACCGAGTCCAAAATTGCAAATCCAGCAAACTGAGTGACTCCAATGGAAAAAGAAAAGGCATTGATCAACCAAGGGAGAATGACCAGAGAAAGATTGGCAGCATTAACATACGCATCATTAGGTCTTTTACATCAGTATTTTTGCATTGTGTTCGTTTTTTCAATAAAGCTTGATTGTACCTCAAAAAGGGGGACAGAAGTACTCATTCGAGGGGAGGATACGAATTCAGACCATGAAGCAGTTGAAAGCAACAGTAGAAGCAACGAAGGCAAGAGACCTGACAGAGGATCAGGTCACATAGTAGAAGACAAAAATGACGAAGATGAAGGTAGCGTTTGGGAAGACCCATTTTGAAGATGCAGACTCTCGACTTGTAGGGGAGGACTTTTTCCTGTGTGGATACCAGCTTATCATCCTGTGTGGACATCACCATCCTTTGTGGATCTTTCTTGTGTGGATTTTACCATCCTGTGTGGATATCACCATCCTTTGTGGACTTTACTTTCCTGTGTGGATATCACCATCCTGTGTGGATTTTGTTAGCTTGTGTGGATCATGCATCTTCAGTATCTTGTTTTAGTCCAAACCTCAAGGGGAGGATTGTAAAGTGTGAGCTTTGTCCTAAGGTGTGAGTCAAGGAGAGGAGAGTAGATTTATCCCACATACTGTGGAGCAAGGCTGTAGAGCTACTTAAAGCTCATTTCTTGAATCAATAAACAACTCATTTTGCACTACATGCTTGTCTATGGTGAGCTTGTGCTAAGCTAAGTCAATCCTCAAGATTGTGTTTATGAGTCCAAGCTAATCCTATCTTGGAACCTAATTCACTTGAGTGATAAGCTTGCTTACACACACACACACACACTTGCACCATGTTTCTCTTTCATCCACCATAGCTAGCACGATCCAAATCCTAACATAAGTGACGTCGGGGAATTTTAAGAGATCGTGGGCTGATTTATCTACTGCTCGACCCAGTTGAAAAACACCTATATATGCAGCCTATGGGCGCTTGAGATGAGGTAGAGAAGAAGTACCGGTACCTCAGCACAAGGAGCAACAGTTGCTAGCGTTTCCCCTTCAGTCCACCAGCGTTTTTCCATCAGCATGGTCAGAGTTTCCATTAGCATTCCCAGCGTTTTGGCATCAGCAAAGCAGCAGATCAGCCCCAGATTCAGCCTTGCGTTTTACCATCAAGTACCCACCAGTTTCAGCCGTCAATAGCTTCAGCGTTTTCAATTCTCAACGCACAACATCATTAGTACCTCAGATTCCAAGCAACATCCTTAGCATTTGCATTTCCAGCTTTTAGCCTCACAGTACCATGCATCCTCTGCAAGCATCGTCAAGCATCTCAACATCTAGTACCATGGTACCACCATTTGTGCAATCTAAAGCAAATACCTCTTTAGCAATAGAGAGGGGGGCCTTGGAGGGTGATTCGGGACCCCATCAGGTGTCGATCTCTCTCTCTCTATCACTCACAGTACTTTCCTCATAGTTACTCTCTCTTGTTTTGGTCTATTGCACAAGTCTTATGAAGTAAAGGGGACTCTCTCTCCCCATCAATAAACGGAACCTTGGGCATGAACTAAGCACTCATCATGAGCATTCACCATCATTCACTTCCGCTGCACATTACATTGGCATCAGAGGTCTTTGGCAATGTTCGGTATCATCACTCAAGAAAAGAACCTAAAGAACCTCTCTTAGATTTTATCTCAAAGAATCTTCGTGTCCTGACCCCGGACTTATTAGCCACTCCCACCCTTAGTCCATCGAGCATCGGGCGTGCTCTTTCTTCATCGCTGTGTCTTAAGGGCAATTTAGCCATGAAGAACCACATAAATTTCTTCCTTTTGCTTGTTTGTGATCGCACGTAAACCAATACCACTTGGGCGTGTTGATCCCTAATCGGTGTTTTTGAAGAGTGGCAAGTAACCCAGGAAAGAAGGGCTTGTCCAGCCTCCTCTCGTTTCTCTTTCCACTCATTGAGAGCGGACCTTGCACTTAGCGGCAAGCCAATCGACATGACGTGGGAAAAAACAATCTTGGTGTGAGCGTAAGGCTGCCAAGGGGTGCACCCATTGGAGGGAGTTGAGCTTGGGTAAGAGAAAAGCCTTCTTAAACGTAGATTGCAAGAAGTACCAAGAACCCCAAGTACCCAAGTACCCAAGTACTCAGTGCATGGTCATCACTAGAAGCGGAATGGATACTTTGCGTGTCACAAACTGATGACGTGGCATGCCTAATAAGTGTCCCAACTTATAGGCACCTGTTGATAGGGCCCTGGGGACACTAGAACTAATCAAAGCGGCTAGCGGTTGGTTGTACGGGACCTCGCAAATCGTGTTGCAATGTTGACGTTGTTGGCCGTACGGATTTTCGCAAAATGCGTTGGCTGTGCTGACGTGGCAGGCATTATGGAATTCCGTAGAAAGCGCTAGCTGATTGGTGCTAGCTTTTGGAGCCAATTGCTTTTGAGTTTGGAAGCTTTTCATGTACTGCTTTTCTCATGGCCAAGGGCCTTTAAATAAGTCCCTTGGGCTCTCTCTGGCTCACAAGTGTTGACGAGCCGGTGAGCAGAGGAGACCCGCAGGCTACCGTACTTTGCTCAAGCATTAATACAAAAAGAAATACCGAAAGGGATGCCAGTCTTTAGGGCCAATCTCTTTGGGCACGGAATTACACTGGACTGTGTCGAGTCAATTGAAATGTGAATTAAGTGTGGAGTATTTCTCTCGTGTGTCGCACAAGATTCTCGACTTGGGGTGTCTAAGTTTGTTACAGTGGTATCAGAGCTCGGTCGATTTCTCTTCTACCAAGAAATCCGATCCCTTTTTCTGCGACACACATGGATTCCGACAAGAATCAAATGACTCCTCCTCCCACTTCGAGAATGGGAGGCACCACGGGAAATTTGAATCGATCAACAGATCAAGAATACGGGCCACCTCGGCCTATGGAATATCAACTAAATTTTATAGAGCCAACCAATATGATTTCTTGAGGACAAGGGCAAAAAGACCAAGGAATTTAAGGAGAGTGGACATACAGTAAAGTTTGAATGCTTTTTAGGGTTTTGAGATGCTCCCAAGGCTTTAGCCTTTATTCAGCAGTTTGACATAGCATTCTTTGGAGGGCACTACTCAGAGCACTCCAAAATAAGAAGGGTAGCATCATTCGTAAAAGGAAATACACGAACGTGGTGGTCCACTCTTCTTTTAAGGAAAGAAGCCCCTACCAAGTGGTTAAAATTCAAACGGCTCTTTATTTTCTCTTGGTTGACTCAGGAGTACAAACGAGATGTGATTACAGCTTGGAACCATCTTCGAATGATCAAGGCTGACACTTTGGATTCTTATTGTGAACGATTTTGGGATGCTTTTCTACTTGCGTCTTCTGTTAAGAAAATTACTTTCAAGTAGCAAATTGAGTGATTTTGTTGTGGACTTCCCAAAGAGATCCGAGATTATTGCCTCGAGCAAAAGTCCAAGTCCATACAACAGTTGATGGGACATGCTAAGCAAGGATTCCTATGCATTTAGGTAACCTGACTTACCCCATTGATCAAGTTTCGACACCAAGGACCCGACAGAATTCGACAAATGATAACAGAAGAAGAAGGAAGTTTCAAAAAAAGAAGGATGCACGACCCCGAATGATTGAGGAATAGAGATCAGACTACCTCAAGGAGGGGACGTGTTTTGATTGCGAAGAACAAGGACACATCTCTGCAAGGTGCCCCAAAAAAGCACAACGAGGACAGTCAGGAAGACTTGCCAGAGAGTTCTAGAGCAGTTGAAGAACGTGGCAGAAAAGAAAAGGTGAAAGCAAGATTGGTACTAGATTGTATGGGGATTGACCCAGATCATATGGCTGAAAGCACAGAACTTTGCCGCGCATGGGACAAAGTGCGAGATCAAGAAGCCCTCATCTTCTTTAACAGAAGAGCCAAGGTCAACTTCATTTCATTTGAATTGGCGGTTTGACTTGGAATTACGTCCGACAGAATGGAGCCACAGGCGAAGGCGGTTCTAGCGGCACTTGAACGGGATGTTGCTATTACATTGTCATTGGCAAACTTCGTTTGCATTGTTAGGGGTATTTAGGGCACGAGTACTTTTACATCATGCCTTTGGAAGGGTGTGACGTCCTCTTAGGACTCCCTTGGTACCACAAGAACAACACCGTGGTTGATTATCGGGCTAAGAAAGCTACTTTGACGAATGAGAAGGGCAAGAAAATTGTGACTGATGTACAATTGAAAGGCGAGTCCGTTATTGTATCGGTATCGGCCATTTCCAAATCAATGAAATCCAGTCTTTTCGTTTACTCGATCTACTTGAAAGAATTGAATGATGAACAATGAACCAATATGTTTGAATTGGATAAGGAACGATAAGATTTTTTGCACACACAGGCTAATTGCTTCAATGAAGGCCTACCAAATATGTTACCTCCACCTCATCCTGAGGACCATACAATTGATTTGATTCCTGGAAGTACACCACCAAACTGACCACCTTATCGAGTTAGCCGAGCCCAGAATGAAGAAATAATGAACCAAGTAAAAGAAGTTCTAGAGAAGAGTCTCTTCCAACCTAGCATGTCACCTTTTTGTTCCCCGGCTTTGCTAGTACTAAAGAAAGACGGATCTTGGAGAATGTGCATTGATTATAGAGCTCTCAATAAATCACCGTCAAGAATCGATTCCCTATCCCAAGGATCGATGATAATTTGACAAACTTCAAGAATCCTCTTGCTTCAGCAAAATTGATTTGAATAGTGGATATCATCAGATCCAAATTGCTTCGGGGAATGTCTACAAGATAGCTTTTTGGACAACTTTTGGTTTATACGAATATTGGGTGATGCCTTTTGGACTTAAAATGCTCCAGTAACATTTAATCGAATGATGGATAGGATTTTTTGAGAGCATCGATCTTTTGTGGGCACTTTCTTTGGAGACATTATGGTTTTCTCCAAGAATGAAGCAGAGCACAGATATCATCTGCTAGAGGTCTTTCAGACATTGTGGAAGCATGGATTGGTTATCAATGTCAAAAAGAGCGAGTTTTTCTTGCTGGAGATACATTTCTTGGGGCACATCGTCTCAATAGAAAGAGTGCAGATGGACCCGGTCAAAATTGAGACTATCCGCGATTGGCCTAACCTAAAGAATCTTCATAAAGTTCGAAGCTTTTTGGGCTTGTGCTTTTACTATTGGCGTTTCATTCAAAAGTTTGCAGAGATAGCTTCACCTATGCATTTACTGAATAAAAAATAACCCCAAGAACCCTAAGAACCCCAAGTACTCGAAGAACCCAAGAATCCTAAGTACCTCAAGTACCGAAGTACCCCAAGAACCCAAGTATATTCAGTGTATAATTATCACCAGAAGCGAAATGGATACTTTGCATGAAGGTGATGAGAGTGAAATTGGAGAAGAAGAAGTCGCTATGCCACAAATTGCTGACGTGTCAAGCCATTGAAGAACGGAGGCGACGTGCAGATCCTGGTCGAGGGGCCTAAACCCTAGAAGAAGCAAAAGCAGCACAAGAAGAAAAAGTGGAAGAAGCTCCGCCAACTTATGGGATCTCGTTCGATGGGGCCCAAGTGACATAAAGGCATTAAAGTAAAGCAATCACACACCCATACATCCACCGAGAGAAGATGACGTGACAGAGCTGTACGGAATTCCGCATTTTACGTGTACATGCTAACATGGCAGTGTACAGATTTACGTAATTTGCTTTGACAGGTGTTGACGTGGCCGGACTTTCGTAATTTGCCTTGGCAGCTTTTTACATTAGCTTTTGGGACCAATTGCTTTTGAGTTTCAAGCTTTTTATGTAACTGCTTTTCAAGGCCAAGGGCCTTTAAAAAAGTGCAGAGGGCTCAGTCTCTGGTACGCTTCGGTGAGAAGGTGCAAAGCGCGAGTACTGGCATTGTACTGAGTTCAAGTAATATAAAGAGATACCGAAAGGGGCGCCAAGGTTTGGGGCCAGTACTCTCTCGGGTGGAATTCTGCCACTCCGTATCGCGTGTGCTCTCTCTTTTCAATTTAGTTGTTATTGAAGTGCTAAAAGTCTGTTCAGTCTGTTCTTTTCTATTGGCACGTGGTGACCGTCTTGTGACACGCTACATCGGGAGGACTGTTTCCAAATCCTCCTTCGCCCCTGTCATGTGACACATCCAACCCTATGTGTCCGTGGACAAGCTACAGCATGATCAGGGTTCAATCAGTCCAGTCAGTCTAGATTAGAAGTGATCTGGCACTTTTTGTGAGTCTATTCGTAGACCGTGCATGCCCAGTCACTTAGTATAGATGCATATCCTCTGGTTGCACACAACATGATCATCAGTATTCCCATCAGAATCCATTAGAATTAGTTAGGGGATTTTTCTAGTGCATTTAGCCTATTTTCCCTATTTTTGACATTTTTCACTTATTATTTTTAAGTGACTTCCCAACAAAAGTAGGTAGGGCAATTTTGCTAAGTTTGTATATAAGCAAACCCAAGTTAGCAATAAATGGCAGAAGAGGCAGCAGGAGCTCCCCGCTCAACAGGCACCTTCTCAACAAGAACCATCAAGAACTCCTTGCCTTGGCGATTTCCCTCTCCCTTGCCTTGGCGTTTTCTCCAAGCCCTAGCGTTTCTGTTTCCAGCAGATTCCCACCGCAAGCATGCCTCACAGCCTCTAGCGTTTTGCATCCAGATACCATCGCCAGAAGAAGACGAGCCTTGCTAGTGTTTTTGGTTCCCAGCCTTGCTAGCGTTTTTGGATTTCAGCCCAGCTTTGCAAGGTTTTCATTACCATCAGATACTCAGCGTTTTTCAGCCTGAAAACAGCAGACCAGATCAGCGTTTTCAGCCTTCAGTGAAGTAGACAAGATCAGCGTTTTTCAGCCCTAAAACCTGCGTTTTTCGGCCACCCAAAACAGCCCCAGATTCAGCAGATTTTCAGCCATTAGAAGGTCGCAGATTCAGCCCTTAGGTCATCATCAACATCACCGTCGTCGTCACCAACATAGTCCCAAGTTGCATGAGATTCCATGCATCGTCATTGTACCACTTTGTGCAATCAATAAGTAGACCACTCTCGTCGACGAAAGTGGGGCCTTTGGAGGAGGGTTTTACAACGTCTCTGGTGTCGTATCTCTCTTCTCTCTCTATCTCTCAGTCTCATACACTTGCACGCACAATGTCCATTCACTTTGTTTGTGATCATAGCACTCTCTCATTAAGAACGGAAGGCTCTACCTTCCATAAGAACAAAAGGAACCTTGAGCATAGTTCGGAGCACTCATCTTGAGCAAAGCGCAAACATTCATTCCGCTGCACCTAACAGCCCCCATCCACACCATTGATTGCACCAAATTCTATGGAGGCTTTGGTAAAGTCTATGATGGAGACGATGCTACAACAAGAGGCTCAGGGCCGCCGTGGAAAGGGAACTCGAAGCTCAACGCATAGCGGCTAAAGAAAAGAGGGTAGTTATGGAGCTACATGCACGCGAAGCTCAACGCATAGTGGTTGAAGAAAAGAGGGTAGCTATGGAGCTAGAGCGTGAGGTGCGGCGAGACCAACGCATCCAAGAGTTGGTCTTGCAATTGCTATGCTTGAAGAGCGATCCACTCAAGGAGGCCGATGAGTCATCACGTAGACCGGGTAGATACGACGACTCCAACAATTCAGTCACTGAGAAGTTGACTTTCGATAAGTACGATGGTAAGATGGATACTTTTGTGATTTATTCTTGGTTACATCAATTTAATGCTTACTTTGCGACTAACAAGAAAAATAGTAACATTAAAGTTTTGATTGCTGCCATGTATTTGTCGGGTGATGCCATTCATTGGTATTAGGCCTCGCAAGAGACACAAAACGTTGAGCATCTTGATCGTGCCGCGGATGGCGAGCCATTGTCTTTCAATTGGGGCGATTCATTGTCTTTCACTTCCAAGACAAGCTCAAGGCTCGTTCTATACCATTGTAGTACCTTGATGGGTTGAAAGAGGATTGGAGAGGCCTTAAGAAAAATGGAACTCCCGTTATGTCTTTTTCTAACCGTGTTTTGCAGAATAGTGTGCAATTGCGTACGTCGGATGTAGATCGCAAGGAGGCTTTCCTCTTTGGTTTGGACGATTACATCAAATATGATGTGCGTGCAAGTCTTTAACCCTACTGACTACAATGCTGCCGTTAAGATAGCTCTCGCTCAAGAAATGAAGCACAACAAAGGTAAGGCTAAAGAGAATAAGTTATCTTCAATTATCCCGTAGAAGCCTCAGTGTCTCAAAGTGATGACGTGGCACGACCATCTGGTAGAGAAATTGCCAAGTGGTCGAGAGAAAGTGAACGGACTAACTTGAAGAACTTATGAAGCATCGGTCGTGGGGCTCGAAACCCTAAAAGGCAGAAGCTTGAACCTTGAAAGGGATTTTCATAAAATGCGTTGACATGATGACGGGGCAGATCGTACGGATGTTGACGTGGCAGAGCCATAAGGAATTTCCACGATTTGTGTTTCAGGTGCTACGTGACAGGTTGTATAGATTTTCGCAAATTACGTTGGTTGCTTTTGAGAATCTCCAACGCTAGCTTTTGGAGACCAGAGCCTTTGGGTGAAAGTGCTTTTGAAGTGATTGCTTTTGGGGCTCTGCTTTTGGGCATCCCGTGTACTCTTGATAAGAGCCCTTGGGGCCTCACTTTGGAGAGCATCTGGACGTAGAGTTTGAGAGCAGAGGCCCTCTCAAGAGTTGTACTTTGCAATGATTAATGATAAAGAAATACTAAAAGGAGCCCCAGACTTTGGGGCCAATACCTCTGAGCACGGAACTACATTGGGCCGTGTCGACTCTCTCTCTCTCTCTATTAAAGTTCAGTGATTTTGAAGTTTCTGTTCGTGTGTTGCTATTGATTTCTCGCTTGGAGTGTCCAAGCCTATTACAATGGTATTAGAGCTCAAATCGATTCTTCTTCTATGGAGGATCCGATCCTTTTTGCAGCATACACAGGTTTTCGCGAGAGAATCTTCATGTCCCAACCTCGGACTTACTAGCTACTCCCACCCTTACTTCATCGTGCATCGGGCGCGCCCCCGTCTTCATCGCTCTGTCTTACAGGGCATAAGCCATAAAGAACGCTAAATTACATGGGTTTTTGCGGAGAATCTGACAAAGATAACCTCTCATTGGGCAGGCAAAGAAAAGTTGAAATCCGGCGTGGGAACGCAAAAAAAGAATGAAGATTTGGACAAATTCTTGGCAAAAAGGTTTGTCAGAGCGGAGTACAAACGTCAATTGCAGGTTGATACATGTGTGAAAAGATTGATCAAGTACTCTTGAGACCCGAGATTTGCGAAATACTCGAAGAATTGCCCGATTGATGAGATTTACTCGATCGAGATGGCCAGCTAATAGGAAAGATGAGTGCAAAAAAATAAAAAGCAGAACATGTACTTGCAGAAAGAGATGGACGGAACTCTTGAAAAGAAGACGAACCAGAGGACCACCAGAAGATAAGCCAGAGAGTTACAGAGCAGTAGCTGAGGGTGGATGAAAAGGAAAGATGAAAGCAGGACTGGTATCAGATTTTGTGGGGACCGCTACTCTGACTAGCTGAACGAAAGTACTTAACTTTGCAAAGCATGGGGCAAAGTTTCAGACCAGGAAACCCTTATCTTCTTTGATGGAGAAGCCAAGGCCAACTTCATTTTAACTGAATTGGCGGCTTGACTTGGAATTACGCCCGAGGAAATGGGGCCACCGATCGAGGCTGCTCTAGAGGCACCCTGACGGGATGTTGCCATTACGCCTGTCATTGGCAAACTACGTTTGCATTGCCAGGGATATTTAGGGCACAAGGACTTTTACATCATGCCTTTGGAAGGGTGTGACGTCCTTCGAGGAATTCCTTGGTTCCCCAAGAACAGTACCGTGGTCGATTATAGCAAGGAAGGACATCTTGAAGAATGAGAAGGGCAAAGAGGTTGTACTTGATGTAAAACTGAAAGGCGAGTGCGTGCCACTTGATGAAATCCAGTCTTTTTGTTTATTCGATTTTCTTGAAAGAGCTGAATGATGATTAAAGGTCGAATATGTTAGACCTCGAAAAAAGAACGACAAGATTTTCTACAAGCTGAGGCTGATTGTTTCTGTGAGGGCTTACTAGACGAGTTGCCTCCTTCACGTCCTGAAGATGACATGATTGATTTGATTATCGGTAGTACATCACCAAACCGGCCACCTTTTAGAGTAAGCTGAGCCCAAATTGAAGAAATAATGAACCAGAACAGATTCCCCATTCAGAGGATCGATGATAAACTCGATAGACTGTGGAAGCATAAATCGGTTATAAATGCGAAAAAGAGTGAGTTTTGTTCTTGTCTGAGATAAATTTCTTGGGACACATCGTCTCAGCAGAAGGGGTAAAGATGGACCGACTTAAGAATGTTCATGAAGTTCAAAATTGAGACTATTCGTGATTGGACCGACTTAAGAATGTTCATGAAGTTCAAAGCTTTTTGGGCTTGTGCTCATATTATCGGCGGTTCATTAAAAAATTTGCAGAGATAGCTTCTGCTTTGCATCTATCTAGTCAGAAAGAGGTTCCGTTTACTTGGGGCTCGACAAAGATTGCAGCCTTTCAGAATCTCAAGGAAAAGTTGACTACGGGACCAGTGTTGGCCTTGCTAGACTTGCAAAAGCCATTCAAAGTTTACTGTGATGCTTGTGGTCGCAATCTGGGAGCAGACTTGATACAAGAAGGCCATGCCATAGCTTACGAGAGCAGGATGTTTTCACGTCCTAAACGGGTTGCATAGATTTATGAGAGAGCTTTTGGCAATTATCCATGCTCTTAGGCAGTGGTGACACTATTTACTCGGAGTTGACTTTATCGTCTTCACAGATCATTAGAGTTTATGCTACTTCTTGTCGTAGAATTCGTTTTTGGAAAAGTAGATGCGGTGGGTTAACATCTTGTCACAGTTTCATTTCCAGATTGTCCATTTTCAGGGACAATAGAATTTAGTGGCAGATGCGTGTTTAGAAAGCCATTGGTTCTGGCAATTTCCGCAATACATTATCAAAGCTTTGAAGATATGATTGATCGGTATGCCACCGATCGTACCTCATTTTTGTGCTAATTAATGCTTCTTTTAGTGCTAGGCTTCATTATGGCTGAGTCTGCCCTTGATCTCCGGAGTCATGACAGAAACTCAGTACGCTGAACTTTGTGTTGATGTATGCTCATGTGTGTGTGCGTGTGGTGTGTGTTGTGTTGGGGAGCATATGTTTGTACCTAGTTCTACACCCACTATTGGGCACTGACGACGTTAGTGGAGATGTCGTGGTATTTAGTCGATACTATGCATGATGGAGCTGATGGTTATATGGTCTTGTGGGTGACTACCATGGGTCTTTACCTTGCACTTTCCTTCAAGGGTGAATCTGGGCTTATCTTGGATTCATCTAGGTATATTTTTTAGTCGTATAGCGGGCATGCAGACTTCACATTGTGAAGTTTTCGTCCGAGTTACGACCAGTTGATATTGTGCTAATTCTTTCTATCTTTTGTGGTGCGTATGCCCTATCAACTACCTCATTTTTGTGCTAATTTTTCCGATTTAATGCTTCTTTTAGTGCTAGGCTTCATTATGGCTGAGTCTGCCCTTGATCTCCGGAGTCATGACAGGAACTCAGTACGCTGAACTTTGTGTTGATGTATGCTCATGTGTGTGTGTGCGTGTGGTGTGTGTTGTGTTGGGGAGCATATGTTTGTACCTAGTTCTACACCCATTATTGGGCACTGGCGACGTTAGTGGAGATGTCGTGGTATTTAGTCGATACTATGCATGATGGAGCTGATGGTTATATGGTCTTGTGGGTGACTATACCTTGCACTTTCCTTCAAGGGTGAATTTGGGCTTATCCTGGATTCATCTAGGTATATATTCCATACATGACAACTATTTGATGCAGAAAACGATGTTGTGTGTCACACAACCTTTGACGGAAAAGGTTTTGATAGAGGCCATTCTCCACCTTTTTCGGGCCACCATGGCATAGATACCACCTTGAAGGGTGTTGAGCTTTGGCCAACTGTCTCCACTTGCCCTGTCCGTTGGGGATCCGCAAAACATTCCAACTTTAAACTACTCTATCTTTCACATTGTAGCTCCATTTGAGGAGTCGTCTGGACCGGCTCAAGAGCATCTTGAACACTACATTCCAAGACACATGTCACCACTCGGACACCTGGACCTGCCATCCCAACTGGCTCCCTCCGTCGACGATCTCCCCAACGGCTTCTCTCCGATGCACAAACTTCTTCCACAGGACAAGCCCCTCCCATAGAGCTAAAAGAAGAAGATGAAGAAGCCCCTAAAAAACGTTTTCTTCTTCTTTTATAGAGAGCCTTCTCAATGTTAGAAGCTTGCACCCCAATTGGTTTACTCTGGTGCCTTTACTTGGAATTTTTTGAAGGGCGGTGATCCCCTTTCTCTCTTTAGTACACATGAGCTCCATCTTACTCATTGGGGGGAAATGACGACGCAAGCGTTGCTCCCTTGAGCATTTTTTGCCTTCAATAAAAGTAAGGGGTGTGCGAACCATCCCCCATATGGACTGCCATGTCATCACCCTCTTCACGAGGCACCGCGGCCCAAAGGGCTGTCGGAAATGCCACACAATGCCGCCATTTACGCCCGCGCAGTGCCTTGCACAAGGCCGCCATGGCCACGTGAGAGGGAGTTCCCCTCTCTCTCTTCTTGTGTTCAATATTGACCTCATGGTCCTGTATACATACCTTGGCAACCCTTCATGGGCGACCGCATGTGGGACGATGTTGATGCCACGTGGCATGCCGTGGGCGCTCCACCCGTTGAAGTGACTCAAGGCCACAAAAAAAACCCAATAAAAACCCTTTTTCTTCTCACATTCTGAATCCCTTGCCAGAGCTTGCTCCAAAACCCGATGCCCGAACTCAAAAGGACCGGTTAGAATTTCAAGGTGTCGACTTCGAAACCCCTCGTCTTGACCACATTCAAGACTCTTGAGACCTGGGATCAAGGCCGCCAAAATGGGAGGAAGACACCCGGCCCCTTTTCACCACCCATTGCTCTAAACTTCCAGCTGACATAGCTTGCACTCTGATTATTGAGCCGTTGATTCCTACCAACCCCCTACGATGTCTACTATCTTATGGAACCTCGTCGAGGCCAAAAAACCACCAAATGGCACTTCCTCTGAGGTGACCAACCTGGCACATAATTGGCCCTCCGCAAATCTTTGACTAGCTGCATATTACCCGTTTGAGTTCTGATTGGGAATTCGGAAAGACCGGGATGCTCCACAACACGAGCACTTCAACCCTATCCGTTGGCATTAGCTTTGGCCACCTGTCTCCACTTGCCTTGTCTGTTGGGGATGTGCAAAACATTCCAACTTTAAACTGTTCTATCTTCCACACCGTAGCTCCGTTGGAGGAGCCGTCTGGATCGGCTCCACAGAGTATCTTGTACACTACATTCCAAGACACAATGTCACCACTCTGGACACTTGGACCTGCCATCCCAATTGGCCCCTCCTAGAGCCTTTTTGGCCTAAAGAACCGCATCCAGCATACACTTCCACCACCGCTTTCCTGCCCAATGCTTTCACGTCTGCTTTAGCATCTCGTCTTGCAGCCGCCAGCATACATACCCATGCATGTACCTGCTTCTATCACCTACCAGCTTTGGATGCACCAACGTCTTAAGCAAGTCGGAAAGAAGTGTCCAAAGTTGTCTTTTAGGATGTATGGTCCATGTCTTGTTATTAGAAAGATTAATGATGTGCCTATGAAATTACATTTGTCTAACGTATGGTCAGTGCACAACATTTTCTATCTTTAGTGTTTTAGGGAAATTCCCCCAAAGGACATTTCTGAAGAGGACGAACCGAGATCATAGATGAAGCTGAAGTAATGGAATTGGAGCAGATTCTGCTGCATCATTTTTGCCATGGCTGAAAGAAATAAGCACGATAGTACTTTTTGAAGTCCAAGGATCGAGGCACCCATGAGGCAGTGTGGATCAACAAAGATTTCTTCACAGATTATCTTGAGTTGTTGGCAGACGACAAGGAAGCCATGCAGGTTGGTACCAGTACCTCACCTTGAAAAGGGCAGAATGTCACGTGCACATCTAACCCTATGTGTATGTGGGCAAACTATAACTCCTATTTCTAGGATTTAGGTCAACCTTAGAAGTGTTTTGGCACCCTTGTGAGCCTGTGCGTTGGACGTGCAGTGTTCGCATACAACACCATTAGTACCAAGCCTAGGTAATAATCGCATACGAAGTACTTCTTATTTGTAGTTCACAAATTATTAATAAGTGACGTTTAGCACCATCTTTTTGAAGGTCGTGGGATGCCATATGACGCTGCTTGACCCAGCCTTAATTTCATATATAAGTGACCCTGGGAATTACTTCTTAGATCAAGTCAGTACCTGCAGGACAAGTACCAAGCACCCTCAGCATTCAGCGTTTTCAACCCTCAGCATTGAGTGTTAGCATCCAGCGTTTCCAGCCCTCAACATCTAGCGTCTTTAATCTCATTATCCTGTGTTTTCAGCCCTCAACATCCAACGTTTTCAGTTTTCAGCCTACAACCGAACTAGCCTAGCGTTTCTAGATCTAGCCCTTAGCCTCGTAGTTCCAAGCATCTACCGCAAGATCCCATCAGCATCTCAACATCTAGGACTGTTGTATCTGCATTTGTGCAATCTAAAGCAAATACCTCTCTAGCAATAGAGGAGGGGGGGGGGGCTTGGAGGGGGATTTGGGACCCCATTTGGTGTTAGTCCTCTCTCTCTCTCTCTCTCTCTCTCTCTCTCTCTCTCTCTCGGGTGCAGCGGAAGTGTTTATGGATTTTGCTCAGATCTAGTACTCTGCACACAAACACAAGGGACACTTTACTTCACTTGAAAGGACTGACTTGAATTGAAAGAAAGAGATAGACAAGAGAGAGAAAAGAGACGACAGAGGGATGTTTGATGAGAATCTTGCTAAGGGGTTCATACGACATTCAAAGTCCCCAGTAGGAGCTCCAATACTCTTTGTAAAAAAGAAGGACGGAACTCTCCGAATGTGCGTGGATTATAGGGGCCTGAATAAGATCACTGTCAAGAATCGCTATTCCCTTCCCTTGATCGCAGAGCTTCTTGAGCGCCTTGGCAAGGCAAGAATATTCACAAAAATAGACCTTCGAGGTGCTTACAACCTAGTCAAAATCAAAGAAGGTGATGAATGGAAGACAGCCTTTCGCACAAGGTATGGCTACTTTGAATATACCGTCATGCCATTTGGTCTCACAAATGCCCCAGCAGTTTTTCAACATTTAGTGAACGACATCTTTCGGGAGTATTTGGATTATTTTGTTGTAATATACTTGGATGATATCTTGATATTTTCCAAGGATCAAGAAGAGCATGAGCACCATGTATGATTAGTGCTTGAAAAGCTTCGTGCATCAAGGTTATATGTAAAGTTGGAGTGCTCTTTTCATCAATCTAAGGTGGAATTTCTTGGTTATGTTATCTCTGAAAAGGGAATCTCCATGGATCCAAAGAAGGTTCAAACCATCCTTGATTGGGAGACACCCACCTTGGTAAGAGATGTTCAATGTTTCCTCAGATTTGCAAATTTCTATCGTATCTTTATACAGGGATACTCCAAGGTGGTTACAACACTCACAAGGTTGACAGGCCATAATAAGTTTGTTTGGGACTCAGAGGTTGCGGAAGCTTTTCAGACTCTCAAGCAAGCTTTCACAACCGCACCCATTCTAATTCACGTAGATCCTACAAAGCCTTTCATCCTAGAAACAGATGCTTTAGATTTTGCCCTTGGCGCTATTCTATCCCAAGTAGGAGATGATGGTCGAGTACATCCAGTTGCTTTTCATTCTCTCAAGTTCTCAGTTGTAGAAGTCAATTATGAAATCCATGACAAAGAGCTCTTAGCAATCATCGACTCCTTCGACACTTGGCGGCACCTACTTGAAGGAGCTCCTCATAAGATCACTGTCTATAGAGATCACAAGAATTAGGAATACTTCATGGCATCCCGCGTCTTGAATCGTCGCCAAGCCAGGTGGAGTGGTATCCTTTGATTCTCTTATCTCTTATAGGCTTGGCCGTCAACAAGGTAAGCCAGATGCCTTATCAAGAAGATCCTACCTTGCACCTAGAGAAGGCGACGCAACATTTGATCAACGAGAGTCAGTGATTTTGAAACCTGAGCAGCTTAAGCTAAACGCCACCATGAGCCAAGCTCTTGAAGATTCTACTTTTCTTTCTAAGGTGAAGACGCAAATTGCCAAAGACCCACTTGCTCATAATATTAGACAACAACTACAAGGACAAGGGGTTAATGAGGACTTTCAAGAAATTGATGGACTAATTTACTATAAGGGTCTTCTCTATATTTCGCCAGGACCAACACACTTGGGGGTACTTCAACAACGGCATGATCTTCCATCAACAGGGCATTTTGGGGCTAATAAGACAATTGAGCTTCTCTCCCGTGACTTTTGGTGGCTTCAAATGTGGAAGCTTGTCAAGGAGTATGTAGGCACTTGTGACACTTGCAATAGATCAAAGACCCCTCGTCATCGTCCTCATGGGTTACTCCATCCCTTGCCCATTCTAAGAAAACCATGGTCATCCATCTCCATGGATTTCATTGTCAAGCTACCCTTGTCACAAGGATTTGACTCCATTTTAGTAGTCGTGGATCTGTTTACAAAAATGGTACACTTCATTCCAACCACTAAAACCATCACCGGCGAAGGTACGGCCAAACTCTTTCTACAGCATATCTATCGTTATCACGGATTACTGGATGACATAGTTTCTGATCGAGGCCCACAATTCATTTCTAGCTTTTGGAAAAGCTTATTCAAGCTACTCGGAGTAGAAATCAACCTCTCCTCAGTCAATCACCCACAAAGTGATGGACAAACAGAGAGAGTAAATCAAGTTTTGGAACAATATCTCCGTTGTACTGTCAATTATCACCACGATAATTGGGTCGAGCTCCTACCGCTAGTAGAATTCTCCTATAATAACAATTTTCATACCTCCACCGTCACACTCCATTCTTTGCTAATTATGGTCAACATCCGGAACATGATATCCACATGCACCATCAAGTCAAGAATCCATCTGCTAATCATCTTACACAACCGTTATCTGCAATTCACAAAGAACTTACAATTCATATCAAAGAAGCTCAATCCAGTATAAGGAAAGTGCAGATCTACATCGCATGCAGTATCCAAAATACAAAGAAGGGGATAAAGTATGGCTCCTCCGACGTGATCTGCATTTATCTTGTCCCAGTCAAAAGCTCGATTATTGAAGGCTTTGGCCCGTTTAAGATTATCCGTCAAGTCAATCCAGTCACCTGTCGACTCCAGTTTCCATCATCCATGAAAATCCATATGGTCTTTCATGTCTCAGTCCTAGAACCTTGTCACACATCTAAGATCCCAGGAAGAGCCCTACAACCACCTCCTCCGGTTAAGATTCAAGGACATGACGAATATGAGGTTGAGAAAGTCCTGGATTCTCGAGTTTCGCGTGGCAAGCTACAGTACTTGGTGCATTGGAAAGGCTATGATGTCAGTGAACGAACCTGGGAACGAGCACACAATCTTCAACATGCATCTCTCAAAGTCCAAGAGTTCCATCAACAGCATCCATAGAAGCCCCAGTCAAGGAACACCACTGCTCCTCGTGGAACTCGTCGCCAGAGAAGGGGGTAATGTCATGGATGCTTGAGAGTGGGTCGTTGCTTGCATCATCGCCTGTGTCATCGCCTACATCATCACTAGAAGGCTCTAGAAGAATCTAGAAGGATCTAGAAGACTCTAGAAGGCTCTAAAAGTATCAAGGAGATTTTGGAAGTTTCTAGAAGCTTGGAGAAGGTTCCGTAAGAGTCTAAAAGTTTCTGGAAAGCTCTAGAAAATTGAAGAAGAATCTAAAAGGTTCTAGAAGAACTAGAAGGATCAAGAAGCTTGGAGAAGATTCTGGAAGAATCTAGAAGTCTTTGGAAAGTTCTAGAAAGTTGAAGAAGGATCCAGAAGGTTCTAGAAGAACTAGAAGGATCAAGAAGGTTCTAGAAGATTCTAACCTCCTCACGAAGAACCTACAAAGTTCTAATTGTCACGAGCATGTGACTACTATCTATCCTTTTTTTTATTTCTTTCTTATTATTTATTTATTTTAACTTTTTGGAAACACCCATCGGGAAATCTAACTGCCCTGCATTGCATAGCTAGTGTGGAACTGTTCAGAGGGAGTCCAGGCCTGAGGGCAAGAGAGCACTAAGGTTAGACAAGGACTATGGTTAGCCAAAGTGAGGTCATTGACTAGCCAAAGTGGAATCCTTTGCTACAAAGGCTACATTTCAGTTATGGGTGTGGCGGCAGTGTACAAAGGGGGTCAAATGACCTAAAAAGATACAATGGCAGCATCTCCTAGAATTTAGGGAACTGCTATTTTGGGACCTGAAAATGTGTTCGCATCATTATCTCCGGAATGACAAGGGGAACATTTTATTACTCTGCCGCGAAGCCAATTGGGCAACCGGTCGGGAGATTTTTAGGCGGCAACCCCGAAACGAGAAATGGCCTGTAAATGTGCCAAGTGGCACATTTCTGTGCACTTTCCTCATGCATGAAGAAGTGGCGCTGATTTTAGAGAAGAGAGGCTCATTTTGCAGTTTCTGTCACAGGTTGAGAGCTATGGAGTGCTTCCTTTCCCTCTTATGTACAGTGCGGTGCCAGGAGTGATGCCCTGCACGCTACGCACTGCCCTCTCTCTCCCCTATGGCAGTATGTTATGCCTCTCTAGTGGGTTTTTCAATTGACCAATGTACAGTTGTGTGGGTTCATGCGCGATTGCCGAGGCAAGAGCCTCTTGCACAGGTAGTGGATTAGCTAGCGGCTAATCCCCCGCGGGTACAGGTGATTCGGAGAGGTTTCACGTGCGAAATCTCGTCCGATTCAAAGGGCAAGTAGCCCTACAGGTGCGGGAGCTCGAGGACTTGCTACGGATGCGACTGGCATGCAAAACGGAGACCGAAACAGTTAATTACAGCCTGCTGTGTATTTTTGCAGGTTTAGGATTTTGGCCCTAAACGGACCCTTATACCCCCAAGAAGTTTGGGGACGCGAGGGGACCGCTGTACAGGTGATCTGGCGCATTTTCGGGGCAGAAAATAGAGAATTCAGCGTGCTGTAGATTCTCGCCAGGTTTTGCAAAGTGTCCGTATGCGTTGGGAAAGTCATCCAATGCGTGGGAATACTGACTGTGAAGGGTCCTAGTACAGTTATGTTGCCGAAATTGGGCCAGAACAGTTGAAATTCAGCCAAGGTTGTGCGGGGCAGCTTGCAGGGAACCACAGCGTTTGTTCCCTCTTTTGAAGAATAAAGAAATACCGAAAGGGGCGCCTATTAGGGGCCAATCTGGTGTCGGTCTTCTCATACAGGTGCAATCTAGCAGCCTGTATCCCTTTCCCCTTTGGTGTGTTTTGAAAGTACAGGTAAAGTGGGCGATGAATTAAATGGGTGAAAGCAAATAAGGTTTAAGTCTAAGGTCTATCGCCCTTTTTGGATTAACATGCCGGTTTCATGGTTCCATCGCCGAGATTAAATCACTTTTTCCCATAGAAGTGGGCCTTGGTCAGTTTGGGCTTGAAGACACAAGAGATCATAGACCAGACACAGGAAATTGCAATTATGGCTGACAGACCAGATGATGTGACTGAAGAGGTTTCCTCTTTGCAGGGTCAACAGATACATGAAGTGGGTGAGTCTTCAATCTCACCTCAGACGGATGATGATATATTCAGGACCCAGTTGGCTACTGCTGTGCCTATGTTCACACAAGTAATGCAGAACCCGAGGTTTTTAGCCTTTCTGCAACCTCCTTTTCCGTCTCAGCAAGTTGGGTCACTGGATCATATTCAAAAGCCTGTTAAGGCTCAAGCACAGGTGATTCATACTGCAGAGTCAATGAAAACCCTGTACACTTGACGGATAATATGCAGTCTCCACAACCTGTGCCTAAGGTGCAAGAACAGGTGGCTGAAATGCCAGTCTTTCAAGCTGTACCAGTTCAGCCAGCCACTTTTCAGCAGCCTATAGCTGGTTCTAATGGACAGGGAAGCAACCTACAGGCTATGCAACAAGTCTTTCCACCACCTTCAGTACACCTTGGCTATTTTGGAGGTGGATCTGTATTCCAAAGCATGGTTGGTCATGCTCCTGGAAATCAGTTTTACACGCCATGAACAGTGTTTGGGGGTGCTCAAATGATGATGCTTAACCCCATGTATGGTGTCATGGGTATGCAACCAGGGTTTCAAAGCACTCAAGGCCAATTTGGGATGCCACAGGCAAATTTTGGTATGGTTGGAATTAAAAATCAACATCCAAATATGGCATTTCTAGGTCAACTTAATAGCGGTCAAGGAACACAAATGAACCCTAACAGTGTTCCCATGTTTCAGTCACTTCCATATGACAACTTAACGCCGTTGGAGAGGCCAACTCCGTACAAAGAAGGTGGCAAAGGTGTGACATTCACGACCTTTACAGGGTTTGATGACAGGAAGAAGGCTCTCTCATTCCTCCAGCAGTTTGACAAGGTCTATGCAGGGGGAAACTTTACAGAGGCTTCAAAGGTCCGCAAGGCAGCCACTTTCTTGACAGGGAATGCGGGACAATGGTGGACAACTTTATTGCTTCAAGGGCAAGCTCCGTCCACATGGATTTACTTCAAGCAGATTTTTGCAGCAGTATGGTTATCTGATGACTTTGAAGCAGATGTCATGATAGAATGGCACCAGCTTAATGCTGCTACTTGCAAGAATCTGGATGACTACAATCAGAAGTCTTGGAAAGCTCTACTTCCAGTAACTTCCTATAGGTTTGTGCCATTGACAAAACAGATTGAAAAATACTGTTGTAGCCTACGCAAAGGATTGAGAAAGTACTGCACGAAGATCAAAGTCACTACTTTGACGCAGCTCATCGAGGTAGCAAACACTGGCAATGGTTTGCTCAAGGGAGAAGATTGTGAATTTAATACTGGTGTCAAGGAAGGATCAGCCAAGAAAAATTCAGCGAAGAAGTACGTTCCCAGTGACGTTCCTAAAGGGACTCGAGAGCCAACCAACGCAAGCAAAAGCAAAGCTACGGTTGAATCAGAAAAGGGACCAGCAAAGAAATGGAAAAGACCTTTTCCTCGCAAGTCGGAAGAGCAAAAGAAGGTCCTGAGGTCAGAGAACACATGCTTTATCTGTGAGCAGCTTGGCCACATTGCTTGCAATTGTCCTCAAAAGAAAAAGCCAGCTGATTCTGAAGACAAGGAGGACAGGAAAGGAAAGAGGCCCATGGCTGGTCTAGTGCCAGATATGGTGGGCGACAAGCCAAATTCAGATGCAAGTGAGCTTTGCAGAGCATGGGGAAAGGTCAGGGATCAAATAGTGCTTATCTTCTTTGGTCCAGGTGCCAAAGCCAACTTCATTTCCCCAGAATTGGCTTCAAAGTTGGGAATCGGACCTGAAGAGATGGGGTATACAATAGAGGCATGTTTGGCATGTCCTGGCCATACAGAGGCTGTGACACCCATCATCGGAAAGTTGTGCCTACATATCTAGTCCTATGTAGATGCTAAAGAATTTGACATCATGCCACTGGACGGATGGGATGTGTTGCTAGGTATTCCTTGGATGTTTCGTGTATAGGGAATCATGGATGCCTACAACAAAAAGATCACTGTATAGAGCAGGGGAAAGACTCAGATTCTGGATGTAAAGCTTAAAGGGGAGTTTATTTCCACTGTATCAGCTTCTGCTATTACTTCCGTAATGAAAAAGCATCTTTCTGCGTACTTGGTTTTTGCACGTGAAGTGTCAAATTGTGATGAATCAAATTTATCTGTGTTAGATAAAGAAAGGTCAATGTTTTTACAACAGTATAGTGGTTTTTCCGATTCATTACCGTCTCAATTACCGTCAGAGAGACCCGAGGACCATGCGATAGATTTGGTGCCAGGCAGTAGACCAAATAAGTCTCCGTACAGGGTTAATGCGGCTCAGCAGAAAGAGATAATGAGCCAAGTACAGGAGCTGTTAGAAAAGGGGCTGATTCAGCCCAGTTCATCTCCATTTTGTTCTCCAGTGTTGTTGGTACAGAAAAAGGATGGCTCATGGCGTATGTGCATCGACTACCGTGCTCTGAACAAGTGTACCATCAAGAATAGGTTCCCTATACCTAGAATTGATGATATTTTGGACAAATTAGGAGCAGCTATGTTTAGCAGGATAGATCTAAAGACTGGGTACCATCAGATCTGCATTAGATCAGAGGATGTGCACAAGACTGCTTTTAGAACAACGTTTGGCCTTTACGAATTTTTAGTGATGCCCTTTGGTCTCACAAATGCTCCTAGTACGTTCAATAGGATGATGGACAGAATTTTCCGTCCACACCATCAGTTTGTTGGTACATTCTTTGATGACATGATAGTCTACTCAAAGAATGAAGAGGAGGATAGGCATCACTTGGCCATTGTGTTCAAAGAGTTACGCAGTAGGTTGCTCATCAATGTAAAGAAAAGTGAATTTTTCCTGGAAGAGATTCACTTTCTGGGACACATTGTCTCAAAGGATGGTGTCAGAATGGATCCTGCAAAAGTTGAAGCGATCAAGCCATGGCCAGATTTGAAGACGGTGCACGATCTCCGAAGCTTCTTGGGACTATGCTCCTATTACAGAAGGTTTATCCGAAATTTCGCTGAGATTGCTTCACCTTTACACGCTCTTCAAAAGAAGGCAGTCACCTTTAGATGGACACAGAAAGAGATTTCAGCTTTTAATCTCTTAAAGGAAAAGATGACTTCAAATCCAGTCATTGTGTTGCCAAATCTTAGGAAGTCACTTGTGGTCCAGTGTGACGCCTGTAGTAGTAGCATTGGTGCAGTGCTAATGCAAGATGGCAGGGTAGTAGCCTATGAGAGTAGAATCTTGCAAGGGCCAGAAAAGACTATGCAAGTCTATGAAAAAGAACTACAGGCCGTGATTCATGCGCTCTTAAGTTGGAAACACTACCTGCTAGGTGCAGATTTCGTTGTCCAAACGGATCATCGGACCTTGCGATACTTCTTGACACAAGCAAAGTTATCTGAGAAACATATGGGATGGGCAAATATCTTGTCCATGTTCCATTTTCAGATTGTGCATGTGGAAGCCAAGAAGAACGTTGTGGCTGATGCCTTGTCAAGGAAGCCACAAATTTCAGCTGTGTCAATTCCTTATCATCATGAACTTGATGATATGAGGGAACAATATGCAAATGATGAAGATTTTGCAAGGGTCTTTGAGCAGCTAATGGATGGACAACGTCATGAACACTATCTTCTCAAAGATGGGTTCATGATGATGCATGGCAGATTGTGTGTCACAAAGCCATTGCGAAGCAAAGTTATGGAAGAGAGTCATGTCCCGTCGTATGCAGGGCATCGTGGTATCGATGCTACAGTTAAAGCGGTTGAGACATTCTTCTACTGGCCTACATTGAGAAGAGATGTGGATGCCTTTGTGCGAGAATGCCTAATATGCCAGAAGGTCAAGTTTGTTAGGCAAAAGGCACTAGGGCTATTGCAACCTCTACCTATTCTAGATAAACCATGGGAAAGTATTGCTATGGATTTTATCTTTGATCTTCCGAGAACGCCACAGGAAACGATGGTATTTGGACCATCATTTGCAAATTCAGCAAGCAGGCTCATTTTATTCTTGTCAGGAAGAAGATAAAGCCAAATCAGATGACACGCTTGTTTATGAGCAATATTTTCAAGTATCATGGCATGCCACAGTCGATTGTTAGTGATCGTGATCTATGCATGACAAGATTGTTCTGGAGAGGCTTGTTTGAGAATATGGGCACAACGCTCAAATTCTCTTCGTCATTTCATCCTCAAACAGATGGGCAGTCAGAAGAAGCAAATTCTACTGTCCTAGATCTGCTGAAGTGGTATGTGTTAGAGCATAAAGGAAATTGGGAGCAGTATTTGCCATTGGTGGAGTATGCATACAATAATACAGTGCATTCATCAACTGGCAAGACACCTGTTGAGATAGTTGAAGGTGGCAAGAAAGTTCCTCCCATACTGCATACAAAGGACAAGATATTTGAAGTAGATAAGTATGTTCAAGACATGGATGAAATGTACAAGAAGGCCAAAGTGGCGTTAGAAAAGACTCAGGCAAAGCAAAAGAAAGCAGTTGATCGTCACCGTCGTGAAGTGGTATTTTCACTTGGTGATTGGGTGCTTCTACGCTTTGAAAAGGCAAGGTTAAAGAAGATGAAGGGCAAGGAAAGACTGTTTCCAAAGCTTAGCATGCGTTACTATGGGCCTTTTCAAGTATGCGACATAATCAATGATGTTGCATATAGGCTGAAATTGCCTGAGAGTTGGAAGATTCACAATGCGTTTCATGTGAGTCTTCTCAGACCCTATGTGGGTGATGTGCCAGAAGATATGCCTGTTGAAGATCAGTCGGAAGTCGAGGAACTTGACGAGATCTTGGTCCCGGAACAGATTTTGGCACATAAAGAAAGAAAAGCGAAAGACAAGGTTGCTAGGTGTTACTTGATGAAGTTCAGAAACTATCCATTGGATGTCACCAGCATGTGACTACTATCTATCCTTTTTGTTGATTTCTTTCTTATTATTTATTTATTTTCACTTTTTGGAAACACCCGTCGGGAAATCTAACTTCCCTGCATTGCATAGCTAGTGTGGAACTGTTTAGAGGGAGTCCAGGCCTGAGGGCAAGAGAGCACTAAGGTTGGACAAGGACTATGGTTAGCCAAAGTGGGGTCATTGACTAGCCAAAGTGGAATCCTTTGCTACAGAGGCTACATTTCAGTTCTGGGTGTGGCGGGCAGTGTACAAAGGGGGTCAGGTGAGCTAGAAAGATACAATGGTAGCATCTCCTAAAATTTAGGGAACTGCTATTTTGGGACCTGAAAATGTGTTGGCGTCATTATCTCCGGAATGACAAGGGGAACATTTTATTACTCTGCCGCGAAGCCAATTGGGCAACCGGTCGGGAGATTTTTAGGCGGCAACCCCGAAACGGGAAATGGCATGTAAATGTGCCAAGTGGCACATTTCTGTGCACTTTCCTCATGCATGAAGAAGTGGCGCTGATTTTAGAGAAGAGAGGCTCATTTTGCAGTTTCTGTCACAGGTTGAGAGCTATGGAGTGCTTCCTTTCCCTCTTATGTACAGTGCGGTGCCAAGAGTGATGCCTTGCACGCTACGCACTGCCCTCTCTCTCCCCTATGGCAGTATGTTATGCCCCTCTAGTGGGCTTTTCAATTGACCAATGTACAGTTGTGTGGATTCATGCGCGATTGCTGAGGCAAGAGCCTCTTGCACAGGTAGTGGATTAGCTAGTGGCTAATCCCCCGTAGGTACAGGTGATTCGGAGAGGTTTCACGTGCGAAATCTCGTCCGATTCAAAGGGCAAGTAGCCCTACAGGTGCGGGAGCTCGAGGACGTGCTACGGATGCGATTGGCACGCAAAACAGAGCCCGAAACAGTGAATTACAGCTTGCTGTGTATTTTTGCAGGTTTAGGGTTTTGGCCCTAAATGGACCCTAATACCCCCAAGAAGTTCGGGGACGCGAGGGGACCGCCGTACAGGTGATCTGGCGCATTTTCGGGGCAGAAAACAGAGAATTCAGCGTGCTGCAGATTCTCGCCAGGCTTGGCAAAGTTTCCGTATGCGTCGGGAAAGTCATCCAATGCGTGGGAATACTGACTGTGAAGGGTCCTAGTACAGCTATACTATCGAAATCGGGCCAGAACAGTTGAAATTCAGCCAAGGTTGTGCGGGGCAGCTTGTAGGGAACCACAGCGTTTATTCCCTCTTTTGAAGAATAAAGAAATACCGAAAGGGGCGCCTATTTAGGGGCCAATCTGGTGTCGGTCTTCTCATACAGGTGCAATCTAGCAGCCTATATCCCTTTCCCCTTTGTTGTGTCTTGAGAGTACAGGTAAAGTGGGCGACGAATTAAATGGGTGAAAGCAAATAAGGTTTAAGTCTAAGGTCTACCGCCCTTTTTGGATTAACAGGCCGGTTTCACTAACCTCCTCAAGCACTAGTATAAATAGGGGTCTTGGGCCACAAGCCCCTCATTCTTGCCAACAACAGTTGTGAGGCTCCTATAAGGAAATCCCTCTTCTAGTTTTTATGTTGAAGTCTCGTCCTTGCAATCAAGCCTTGTCTTGTACTCAAGTCATGTAATCTAAGTCTTGTATCTAGCTCTCTTAATAAAGTATTAAGTCTTGTAATCAACATTAAGCTTATCATCAAGTCCAAGTTCTTGTACATTGTGAGCGTCTCCTCTTGCTCTCTTCTAGCTCTATACGCGCTCATAACAGCAGACGTTGAGACTTCTTCGACTATAGCTTCACACGATTCCTAGGTGACTCTTCTTCCGACCTGGAGGAGGCTTGCTTCGAGTCCACGTCCTCTTTCTTGCAGCTCGAGGCATTGAGGCTGTGGATACAACAGTGGGTTTTTCCTTGCCGTTGTGCAGTAGGGATCCTATAGAGTGGACCCTGCACACAATTCTTGGCTCTAGATCCATGCTACTGAGTTCTCACACCACACAGGGGACTTACAGGTGACAGATCTCTGGTAAATACACTTTGTCCTCTAGCCAAGTTCAACATGATGCCACTGGATGCAGTGGGTTGGAGGCACATTGTGGTGCATTTGTTTGCTGACACTCAGAGCTCTCCTTGCTATGTATTTGTACATGAGAATTTTTGGACAGAGGATGTAGCCCTACGGGTTGCACTCTCGGCTTGGGCCTAGGTGGGACAGTCATTCCAGACGCGCTTGTCTAAAGGTCGTTCGGATGCGGATTACTCTCCATCCAAACCAGCCTCAAAGATAGCGAGGTTGGCTACTGTTGCAGCATCTGTTTTCTCTCATCGACTCCACGAGGATCATCTTATGGAATGTGCAGGGATTAGAAGGGCCCGAATTTCAGCAGTAGAGGTGTCGGCTACCTCAGGAGCTTCAACGATGCCTTGTGGGTGGTGAGATCGATATGCTTATGCTACAAGAGCATCATCTGTGTGAGAGCCGCATTAGACGATGTGGTCAAATTTTGCTTGGTCGCTGTGAGACGTTTTGATCAGCTGTCTTTGGACCTAGAGGCATCCGGGGAGGGGTGTGTATGACTTGTGGATTCTTTGCAGGAGGTCATTGTGGGCAACGTATTATTGTACCAGGCAGAGCTCAGTGGATTACTATGCAGGTTCAGGGTTGCCTTAGGGTTTCGTGAACATTTATGTGCCCAATGTGGCGAGTGTACAGACAGAGTTTTGGTCTTAGGTTGTGGAGTCTTTTCTGCATGTAGAGCAATGGTGTGTTGGGAGGGACTTCAACATGTTGAAGGACCCTTCTGACCGGATTGGAGGTGGCCATGTTACGGTGCACGAGGTTGAGTTGGCAGCTTGGGAGCGGGTATGTATGACTATGAGGGTTATTGATGTTTGATAGCATTCAGGTTTTGTGAGACGCCCAGACAGCTTGGCTTTCTCTCGCTTTGATCACACGGTTGGAGGAGTGAATCTATCTACGATAGATCGCTTCTATGCCAATGACCACATTTATGACATGGGGGGATTTGTTAGTATCCTTGCAGGGACTACTTTTTCTGACCATGCGCGTGTGATTCTCACTGTGATAGACAAATAGAGGAGGGGGGTGCGATGCTATGCATCCCCGAGCAGATCTTGCCAGATCACGAGCTTCGAGAGCGAGTGGAGACACTTTGGATTGAGAGTTTGGATACGCAAGACATCCCTGTTGGTAGAGTGGTCTCTAGACTAGCAGAGCTTAGTCGCTTCTTCCTTCAGGAGTCTGTAGCTCGCTTGGCTGCAGCTAGGGAGGATGCCAAGCGTCTTCGACGGGGCATTGTTTCTTTACAAAGGATACCGGAGAAGCATCTAGACAGTCTATGGTTAGAGGAGTAGATGCAGCAGGCTAGGCAAGAGTTGACTCGCATTGAGGAGCTACTTTATTAGTTTGCCTTCCACCGACAGGCATCTCAGTGGACCCAGGTGGGTGACTAAGTTACTGGAGAGTTTTTTGAGACAGTGGGGCCTCGCCATGCGCACACCAATCTTACCCAGTTGAGGAGACCTGATGGATCCATTGCTTCCGAGCTTGAGGATATGCGTGCAGTTGCTACCGACTTCTACCGCGTTCTGTTGTCAGCTGAGCCTCTGTCAAAGCCCCAAGACGCATGCAAGGAGTAGGTTTGGGCACAGATGCCTTGCCTTGTTACCAAGGAGATGCAACAAAGACTTGAGCTTCCCCTCCAGCTTGAGGAGCTTCACGAGGCCCTCATAGCACTCCCCTGTGGTAGTTGTCCAAGGGAGGATGGTTTGACTCCCAATTTTTTCTTGGAGTATTTGGACTTGCTTGGTTCAGATTTGTGCATCGCATTTCAATATGTTTTGCACTCTTGCGAGATGCTTGACAACATGAGTGAGGGTTTGATCTACCTGATTCCCAAGGAGGGTGGCTCCTTGGATGAGATTCTGTAGTCTCATTCTACAAAATTCTAGGAAAGGCTTTGAGTTTGAGGATCGAGCCACTTCTAGAGAGCATCATTCATGGGACTCAGACAGGTTTTGTTAAGGAGCGTTTTATCCTTGACAACATCTTCACTTTTTGGGAGGCATCGGCCCTTGCGCTTCTCCGAGGAGAGGATCTGGTGATTCTCCTTCTCAACTTTGAGAAGGCTTACGACAGAGTTGACTGGGATTTCTTGGAGGGCACACTACGCAGGATGGGTTTCACAGATGCTTGGATCAAAGGTGTATCAGCTCTCTATAGACGTATGCACAATCAAGTGCTCTTGTCAAGGGGACGAGGAGAGCGTTTCCTGCTCATGCGTTCGGTCAGACAGGGCTGCCCTCTTTTTCCCCTTTCTCTTTCTGTTCTATGCTGAGGCAATGAGCAGATTCTTGACTTCCCAGCATGTTGGCTTGCGTGGTCTTGAGCTCCCTATTAGGGTAGATGAGCTTCTTAATGCTGAGTTTGCCGACGACTCAGCCTTATACTTGGAGGGCCATCAAGCCAATCCGCACAGGTTTGAGCAGGCTCTCGAGGTGTTTTGTTGTGCATGAGGCGCATTGATCAACTGGAGAAAGACAGTGGGTTGGCAGTGCTCCTACACCTGCTTGGTCGCCAAGTGAGGGTTTCAGATGGATTCCCCCAGGGACTGCAGTTTGCTACTTGGGTTGTCAGGTTGGTTGGGACTTGTCTCTTGAGCAGTAAACTGCCCCACTCCTCTTGTCCATCGGGAGGAAGTTGCTACATTGGAGTTCGACACGGCTCTCTTTGGCAGGCAGAGTTGTAGTGGCCAACCAGGTGTTGTTGGCTACTATGTGGTACATTACATCTTGTTGGATTTTCTTGAGCTCTTGTATCAGCCAGTTAGAGAGGCTGATCAGGAATTTTCTTTGGTGAGAGCGCGACATTGAGTTAGCCCGGTGTGCGCGTCTGTCGCACGTGTCAATGCAAGGAACTTGTCGATACATTGTGTGCGAGCCACAAATGGCTCCAAGCACGCAACTAGCCTAAACTAGTAAGCTCAAAGATGACGATGGTGTGTCACTCACTGCTCTACGCTTGCTGTCATGGAGGATTCCTCGCCGCGAAGAAGAGGGAGACATCGTTGGGCCACGCTCAACTGCTTCGCCGCTGTCGTGTCGTCGTCGCAATGCTCGGTTACACACACACTCTCTCTCTCTCATGTATACACACATACACAAGGAGATGAAGAAGAAGAAGATGGAGATGGAGCAAGAGCACTCTGCAATTGCACAAATGAAAGAATGAGTGAATTTTAGGTTTAGTTGACTTTCATATGAGCTCACTCCATTTACACTTGGGCGTCCATGCTTAGCCAATTAATCCCTTGAATGTTCCAGTTAGAGTGTGCCTCTCATCGACGATCACTCTTACCCTTTTCCTATTGGACCGACAAGCCCGGTACTTTACTCTACCAGATAAATAATACGGCGTCCGTCTTAGGTGATAGGAATGTGCGTGAGCATTAACATGCCCCTCCTCCTGATGTGTGGATGTCAGCAAACACTCTCCCCTTCCTTGGGTAGATCATATCTTTTGGAATGATGTCGTCACCGTTTGAAACCAAATGTTCCAAGTTGTTATGGGTGAAGGCTTAACCAATAGTTTTCGACCGCCCTATGCGTTTCATCTAGTTGCAAGGGTGATAAGGTACTCTCTCATGATTTTATTTGCAACATTGTTGTAGGTGGTGAACTTACAACGGGAGGTACAAACTCTTTCTTGCTTGTATGGATATGTACAATGGTAGGTGGAGGTTGTGTCGAAGCTTCTATTTTCGTATAGGAACTATACGAAGAGCAAGAAGCTTCATTTGATTTCCTTGTTCCTGAGCTAGGTGGAACAAATCCTTCTTTCTTCGGTACCCAAACTAGCTCTGGAGCAGGTGTGTAGCATTCCGTGATTTTTTCCTTTCCGCGATCTTCAATTTGTTTTGGAGCCACAAGATTGAGCTCACATGGGCCCGGCGACAAGTAAGAGCACAATTTACGTTTTGGCTCCCAGATTTGATCATTTCCTTTATAGTAGTTTTGGGCTTCCAATAGTTTTTTAGGAATCCAACGCAAGGTTTCTTTACATTTCTTGGGGTGAATGGGACGTCTCTTACCAGGCTCCTGTCTTTTAGCACTGGCTATGGTCGCTAAAGAAGCTTTAGGGACCCACTTGTATGTTTTTTTTGTTATATTGGGATGTGTCTTGGTTGCTCAAGCTTTATTTCAACTACATCAGTTGAAGCTCTAGAGAGTTGGGCTATGGGGACATATGGTTCAACCTCTTTGACATGCAATGTTTTGGGTTTTACTTCCTTAAGAAGCAATATCTCAAGGATTATGGCTTGAGTGGCAGGGCTAAGAGTTGGTTTCTGTGTTGTGACACCCCATGTCCCCCAATCAATAGTGCATTTGCTGGCTATCATCCACTTGCGTCTTAGGTTTATGTTACCCTCCATAGTTCCAACATGCATGTCAATGACCAAAAAGTCTTGAGCTACAATCCCATTGTCATAACTGACAGAAGTGTGCCAGATTCCAAAAACCGCAGTTTTTTTTTCTTGTTGACACTCTTGACTTGGATAATACTCTCAGATAGAGGTGGCTTTCCTAACTGACACCACACTCCATATGATAGCAGATTATATTTAGCACCCGTGTCCAATAAGGCGTTATATAGCACTTTTCCATATGTGCTGTTTAGCTCAATAGGTATCGTAGAGATGTGTCAGAGTCCAACCAATCCTCGTCAGTCTCAACGTGGAATGCATGTGTAACTCCAAGGTTAGCCTCTCGTTGGCGTCTTATGCGTTGTTGTCTCTCCTTAGCCTCAGCTTGAGCTTGTATCTTCTTCAATTCTGTGTGTGCCTTGGCTGTCTTTTTTGTATGGATGGCATGTAGCTCCTCTTGGCTTGAAGGATCATAGTATCTTTTAAATTTGCTCCCATTGAGGAATCCAATGGTTTCAACTCCATCAAGAGTCTCCACACGAAGGGTTCCTTGTGGGGTGATCTCACATACTCTATATGGTCCTTTTCCCGTATATTTCAACTTTTTGTTTTCGTTACGCACTCCATACGATATCTTTGTTCTTTAGATGATGGTCAAACCATTTCTTCCTCCTATCTTTCTCCACAAGTACATTTTGCACAGCTAATTGCCTCTTCATCTAGCCTTTCAAGGATATATAGTCGCTCAACTAAGGGATTACCATCCCAACTTTCTTGAGAAGCTACTCGAAGACTAGGAACGACAAACTCCCATGGCATAACGGCTTCTTGGCCATACACCATCTTAAACGGTGTGCAATTAATGGCAACTTTGTACACAGTACGATAAGCCCATAGAGCTGATGTAAGCTTTAAATCCCAATCTGTTCGATGAGGTACCACTGTTTTGGTTAAGATAGAGATTAAGGTCTTGTTGGTGCTCTCAGCTTGTCCATTTGCTTGTGGATAATAAGGTGTGGACTAATGGTGAGCTATCATAAAGTTGGTAGTGAGTTCTTTTATTACTCCATTTATAAAATGAGTATCATTGTCACCCACAATCTCAAAGGGACAACCAAATCTTGTAATAATGTTCTCAAAGAGAAACTTGGCAGTTGACCTCGCATCGGCCTTACGTGTCGCCTTGGCTTCCGTCGACTTTGTCACATAATCAGTGGCAACGATAATATATGGAGATTGAGTGCTACGAGTTGTCGGACTAATTGGGCCTACAAAGTCCAAATCCCATTTTTCAAATGGTGGAGTCACTTTTAACAGGATGTAAGGACATCTTATCCTTTCGTTGTGTGATCTTGTAACGTTGGCATTCATCACATCCTTTTGCAAAAAGTGATGCATCCCTGAATAAGGTAGGCCACCAATAGCTTGATTGCAACACCTTTCTAGTTGTTAGTTCCCCTGAGAAATGTCCTCCGGCTATACCCACGTGGGCTTCTTGTAGTATGTATAAATACTGATCCTCACGGGCACAACGTCTAAGAATATCATCCTTCCCTAGCCTGTAGAGAGTTCCTGCAATGAGAGAGTAAGGTTCACATTCTTTTAATAGTTTTCGAGCTATGTCCTTACCAAGCTCTTTGGGTGGAAAACCATTAACTAGAAAGTTCACAATCTTCTCACTCCAATCATGTATGGTTTTGACTAGGAATAGAGAAGTATCGGGCAACTCATCATCGACTCCAGTAGGGGCTTCACCATTGGGTATGCGAGACAAATGATCCGCCATGACATGTCTTTTACCAGGTCTCACCACAATGGTAAAATCGAACTCAAGGAGACTTAACAACCATCGTGTAATTCTTCCCGTGGAACAAGATTTATTTACTAGATACAACAAGGCTTGATGATCAACATAGAAAACAAACTTGTTGGCCAGAAGGTAGTAGCGAAATTTCTTCACTGCATAAATCATACCTAAACCTTCTCGCTCTGTAGTGGTATAGTTTCTCTCGGCATCATTCAATTGACGACTTGCAAAGTTAATGGGGTAGTCCAGTTTATGCTCTCGTGGTTGAGCTAGAACACACCCAATCGCAAAGTTCGATGCATCAATATGCACATGAAAAATTACATTTCAATCGGGCACTCGTAGAATAGGAGCGCTAGTCAAGGTCTTTTTCAATGACTCATAAGCATGGTCACACTGCGCGGTCCATTGGAACTCAATAAGAAGCTTGTACAAAGGACGAGCTATCTCGGCAAAGTTTAAAATAAACCGTCGGTAATAAGCAATATGGCCCATGAACCTTTGAACTCCTTTATAGTTTGTAGGAGGTGGCAATTCAGCAATGGCTTTAATTTTGCTCTCATCTGTGGAAATCCCATTTTTGGACACTATATGTCCTAAAATGACTCCATGTTTAACCCAAAATTGGCATTTGAAAGGGTTTAAGGAGATGCGATACAATCTGCACTTCTCAAACACTTTTCATAAGCATGATAGATCTTCTTTCCAAGAGGAATAAACACAAAGGTCATCTAAGAAAGCTTCGCAAAACTCCCTCAAATATTCTCTAAAAGCAGTGCTTATAAATCTTTGAAAAGTAGCAGGGGCATTGGTTAAGCCAAAAGCAATAACAACATACGAACACTCCAAATTCGGTTATAAAGACTGTTTAGCTTGGTCCTCCAGCGCAATTGTGATTTGATTGTAGCCAGAGTACCCTTCTAAAAAGCTATAAGCTTCCTTCCATGCAACTCTTTCAAGACATGTGCTGAATATGGCAAGGGATAATGGTCCCTCCTAGTGGCGGCATTGACCTTGAGATCCACACACACACTGAGTTTCCCATTCTTTTTTGACACAATCACTATTGGAGACATCCATTCTGAGTGCTCAATAGGGTATGAATCCGCATTTCACAAGCTTTTCAATCTCTTCTTGAACGATTTTTGCATATTTAGGATTCATTGGGTAGGGTCGTTGCTGAATTGGTTTAGCCATGTTATTCATGGGGATTGTGTGTTACACTACGGAAGGTGGAACACCTTTCATATCATGATATGTCCAGGCAAATGTATCCCTGAATTCCTTGAGAAGTTCTTTAAGTACACACTCCTCAGTCTTTGTCATATCTTGGGCAATGAAAACAGGTTTGGACTCTTCTCCTGGGTGTGCTAACTCTATTTTCTTAACTATCGTTGGACCATCATAGACTCCATTGCTTCCATCGATAGGTTTTCTGTGAGCCTTTGTATACATAACCTTACGTTCCTCTGTGGTGTAGTATTTGAAATGTTCAGGTGCAGGTTGTAAGTCTGTGGGGTGTTATTGTTCTGTGGATTGTGATTTCACTTCCAATTCCTGTTATTGTTGAGCTAACTCTCGATTTTGTCGTTTCCTTACGGTACGGCTCAACTTTGTCTTCTCTGTAGTCTCTAGTTGTGCGATGTCAATGGGTTGTGGACTACACCACATAACGCTTTGAAGGTATTCATCCCAGTTATCTACCAACTTCCAATGAGCATCACATGTCCCTATATAATTAAGTCATTTTGTGGTAGATTTCTTTTCATTTATTCTAGCACGCACATTTGCTCGATATCGTTGCCTCTTATATCTCTTACTCTTCTTGTCTAATTTTTGATTACAACCGATCTCTAGTGAAGAGTCACTGGATGAATCGCTTCTTGTGTCTTCTGCTCCTTTGGATAGATTGTCATCTACGGTACCACTGGGCCTTGAATGGTTTGTCCCCATATTTGTACTAAGATTTAACTCAGATTCTTCGTCCTCAGAGTCAATTTCAATTGATGATTCTGACCCCAAATCGTGTGGACTATAGTCTTGTGAGGCGCTACTAGTTCGAATGCCAGTCAAACCTTTATCTTGTAGGTCATCAGAAGCTATATGCATTGCTTCTAGCATATTTAAGGGTACGAGCGGTGGCATTTTATCCCCCTCAAGTGCTACCCAGGTCGTCCCCCTATTTTCCCAAGTGTCTATGGCTGCTGCTAGGTGGACCCAATTCACATTGTCCGACTCAGTCATTCCAGGTAGTACATCCATATAAGGAGAATCTTCCCCAACATCAGTGTCCGCTTTACACGTGTAACAATACTGCAATGGGACCGAGTGAATTGTGGTGTCAGATCTATGATCAATTGTAAACTTGTTTCTTAGAGGATGTGCTCGACTAGTTACAAGATCCACTCGAATGACAGAATCTTGGAACTGCAAGTAGACATGGTTTTTAGACCAGTCATGCGTCATTTTTGCTTCCCTCATGAAAAGACGTCCTGATATCATCTCCGATGCAATAGTGTGTTTGGAGAAATCCATAATAATGAAGGTAATCCTTATTTTATGTTCAAAGACCTTGATCTTGAGATCTTGTAGCATCCCAATAGGCTTAACAATAGACCCATTGGCCATCTTCACTACTATGGTTGTGGTCGCAAGGTGAGGTCTTCCCATAGTTTCCTATCAATTTTTAGTCACAGTGCTAATCCCAGCACCACCATCCATGATTCCCTTCACAGTTAATCCCTTAGTAGTGATTGGTATGGTCGCATTGGATTCATCATCCTCAAAGTATTGTCCCAACTTGTTAACAGGTATTTCTATAACAAGGTTCTCATCTAGGTTGGGTTGTGGATCTAAGTGTCCTCCTCTATTGGCATCTCCCCAGCTCCAATCCATCTGTGCAAATTGTGGTAGCCCTAACTTCAGTTCTCCATTGAAGAAAGCTCGAAGAGCTGAGACTAGCTCAGGGTCTTTATATAGTTTGGACATGATGGTGGTTCTAACTTTTGAAGACATGAAATCCATCAATTTGGCAATGTTTAACGGCACCTTTTGGGCTTCAGTCCCTTGACGTGGGGAAGATGGGATCTCCATTTCTTCGATAGGATCAGGTAGTCCCTATGTAAACATTCTTTCCATCAAGAAGTGAGGACGTCCACTTTCCCATGACTTTAAGTCACTTTCTTCTTGGATGACACTAGGTATGGCTAAGGGTCTATGGACTTGGTGAGGTTGTTGTTGCGTAGGGAACACGGTGTCTGTAATCTGGATTTGCCTAGGTGTTGGTTCTAGATCCCTTTGGGTGTTTTTTACCAAACTCTTAAATTGCTTGACTCGCTCAATCTCCTCTGTAGGGTTTGGATAAGTTCCTATCTTCTTCTTGGATCTTGGCCATTATGGCTCATGAAGATCTTTCTTGTTGGTTTCTATCTTAGTGGTCGTTTTGGTCTCCATGGTTTCTCTTGAATCAGAATCCTCTTCAGCGTCGTTCATATATACAGGGTCGTCACCAGTCTCTATGTTGGTCTTTGAACCGGGGTCTGACTTCGTTGCTTTTTGCGATCTCTTCCTTCGTGTTTTCTTCTTTTTTTGAGATTGGGCAATTGATGCTGTGTCTCTTTCCTAGAATATAATTTTTTTTTTTGGAGCATCGATCGTGTGAGTACATTTATCGGTACCATAGGTGTACTTTGTGATGGCTCCTCGGTAACCTCAATCAAGTTTAATGGCGTGATCTACGGTGCATTTGGATTACTTGGACATTGGGCAATCAAATGATCTATACCACATCGATTACACATGAGTATCGGCATTGTAGACGTGCTTGCTTGATTGGTTTGCATTAGTGTGGCGTTCTTTTGTAGCCTAATAGGACACTCGGCCACACGATGCGGACCTCCACACTCATAGCATTAAAGAGGTGGTCTCTTAGCAGTGTAATTGATATTTTGGCCTCTTGTAGCAAGAGCAGCTACTTGATAGACCGGTTTGACTTGTCCCCAATAGTCCTCCATGTAGTATTGCGGACTTTCTTCAAGCACATCCATCCCATAGGCAATATTATGATCTATATCTTCCTCACAGCCTTCCAAACAAGCAATAAATGACTCACAACCCACTTGATTCACTGAAGTGATTCTCGGATGTGGTGGTTGCGGTCCTAGCATTGGAGGTGGTAAGGATGTTGTTTGAACAACATTCGGGGCCTTATGGACCATGCATTGTGACGTTTGTTCAAGAGGTGGAGCCAGCATCAATGCAGGCACTCGAGGTGTGTGTCCATGCTAAGAGTGGTCTATTGGCCATCGCGCGCTTAAATACTATGCAATCCTTAGCTTAATGATCATACCTCCCACAGGCATTGCAGTTCCCATTGAATTTTACTCTAAAAGTAGGGCATTCATTGGTACTATGCGGTCCATAGCATACTGAGCACCATTGTTGCTCCCTTCTTGGATACATATGATTGTTTTGCGGAGCACGATTGTCTCTAAGACTCTCTTGAATAGCCTTGGTGAGATATGCTAAAGTCATCTTAGATATCTTTGGCTCCTTAGTAATAGGCTTTAGGGTCATTGGCTGATGCTCCGATGCTTGCGAGCTAATAAATTTAGGCTCAACAGACATCTTTCTCCTTGAATCGTTAAATTATCCTCCAATTGGATCGCATTGGTGGTGATTGCTTTCCAAGTGGTGATATCTCTAATGACTAGGCCATTGTAGATATCCTCATGTCGTAATCCCCTAATGAATCTATAAAGCAATTGGTTATTGTTGAAGCGTTCATTTGGATTACAACGAGAATTCAAATGCTTTAAGTGACTAATAAAGTCTCTCACCGACTCTCTTTCCTCTCATTGGTTTTTTTGGAGCTCAGAGGCTACATTCCAAAGCACTCCCTCTTGTATGTATTCTTTCAAGAACAGTCTCTTAAGAGTAGGGTAAATCGTTTTTTCTTCCACCCTTAGGGTTGTATACCAATCCGCAGCCTTTCCACTTAAGGTTAGGCTTAAAGCATTACTCTTATGCGGATCATTGTGTTCTCCTAGAGAATCGCATATTTGTTCAAACACTTCGATATGCTTTCTCACATCGTCGTCTCCACTAAATTTTTGTGTGAGCTTGGCTATTTGTACTGCCTTACTTCTAGGTTCTCTATTAGGCGTGTTACGCATATTTTTAGGAATAGATCCATCGATAGCTTGAGCAAATGTTGCCATGTCACCTAAGTGAGCAGGCACCATGGGTGAAGGCACTCCAAAGACTACATGTGGAGTAGGTATTGGCATTGGGCTTGGCGTGTAGGAAGCCCTTGGTTTCCACGTTGGGTATAGTGTTGTTCCATGTGGCGGCCCAAAGTTCATATGTGTGGCCCTAAGCATAGCAGACGTCAGATGTGACATGGTAATGTTAGCTGGTATGGTCCCATGGAAATAAGAGCTTGGGTGTTGTGGTTGTGGAGCATAGGTAGTTGAAACAATGGGAGGGGTAGGAACCACATGAGTACGAGGATCCATGGGTGCATACGATTGGTACACACTTGTAGGTATTGTTGTCGGCATTGAGCTACCATGTAGCGGTGCTTTACTAACAAATGAGGTCCATGGCGTGTTTCTTGGCATGCCCTTCATTGGGGTAGATGGTAGCCGTGGTGTCATCAAGGGAAAGATGAGCTAGACTTGGAAAGGTAAAGCTATCACTTGTGGGCTCAGATTGCACTGAGACCCCTGGCGAAACAACATATGGAGGATCCATGTGACTTACGGAGGAAGTCTTCATTTGCGATAAGGTCGGTTGTTTAGCCTTTCCCGTATCCAAGAATCTCATGAGACCCGTTGAAGGCATGTTGATCCCCTCGTTCTGTCTCTCTAACTCAATGACTCTATGGATGACCTTACAAACTCTTTGTTGTTGATTCTTCACACTAGTAGCACCCATTGTAGATTGTAGGACATCTAACCAACCCACGTGATAGGTATGATATGTGTATAGGTCAGTTAGAGTTTCCTTTGTAGTTCGTATTCCCAGTTCTCATTTAGGAACGCTCCATCTAAGCTTGAGGTGCTAGGGATGTCCTTTGAACTAGATGCAATGTGGCTCTCTATGGGTTAACCCTCAGTGGTCGCTAATTCCGGAGCACTCGATTGCTGCCCTAGTAAAGATATTGACATAGGAGCTCTTTTAACTCTCTTTGTTGCTCCGCCTTGCGTAAGCTCTCGATTTCCTTTTCCCTAGCCGTAATGATATATCGCTCAACCTCTTGCACCTCGGTAGGGCTTCTATCATCAGGTAATATAACCTTGGAAGGGAATAGATATGAAGAGTCAGGGGATGCAGTGAATGGAGTATTCACGTGCACATTCTCTAAGGGCATTGGGTCTACGTTCGTCATGAATGACGAATTTACTTCCCCACCCCCCTCATTTACATCGTTAGCTCTATGTTCGGAGCGAGTGGCTCTACTAAAGGTTTCCTTCAAGCGGCTAAGCACGCTCGGCCCAGACCATGGACCCATGGCATGCATGTCTTGGCTTGAGCTATCAGGATTAGGCATTGGGAAGCCCTCCATGACGTCGTAGTCAGAGGAAGAGTCACTAGCCGCTATGTTTGGGTCTTGGTTTGTACTACCTTGGGTCCCCGCCGAGGGCCCGGAACCTAAGGTAGATGGATGATGAGAACTCGCGTAAGTCAAAATTCTCTCTAGTTGCTCCGTCTCTAGCACACGACCAGAGCGCAGATGCATGTGCCTTTGGCACCCTACAAGCGTCGGTGAATAACCTCGAAGGTTAACTACTTACTTTTTTAGGCGTCTGTTTTCACTCGTTTTTTGATGTTTTTTAATGATCGGTTTTTTGAATAAAGTGTGTGATAGCTCGAAACGAGCGTATCACTCAGAAGGTCGCGGTGTGCTTTACAGCACAACATTCGATCACCTGAAGCTCCGTTGGTCCTCAAAAAGATCGATTTTTAGCTACGTGTAAAGCTAAAATACGTAATTTTAAAGGGAGCCTGAGCCTGAGCCTGAGCCTGAGCCTGAGCCTGAGCCTGAGCCTGAGCCTGAGCCTGAGCCTGAGCCTGAGCCTGAGCCTGAGCCTGAGCCTGAGCCTGAGCCCGAGCCCGAGCCCGAGCCCGAGCCCGAGCCCGAGCCCGAGCCCGACGATGGTGTGTCACTCGCCGCTTTATGCTTGCTGTCGTGGAGGATTCCTCGCCGCGAAGAAGAGGGAGACGTCGCCACGCCGCCGTCGTGCCGCCGTCGCAATGCTCGATTACACACACTCTCTCTCTCTCTCTCACGCATACACACACACAAGGAGATGACGAAGAAGAAGAAGATGGAGATGGAGCAAGAGCACTCTTCAATTGCACAAATGAAAGAATGAGTGAATTTTAGGTTTAGTTGACTTTTATATGAGCTCGCCTCATTTACACTTGGGCGCCAATTAATCCCTTGAATGTTCCACTCAGAGTGCGTCTCTCATCTTTGAGGCTCGCCTTGTCTCCCATCGACGGAGACTGTTTGTGAGTTTTGATTGGAGTTGATCCATACTCTCAGGGGTCGGTTCAAGAGACTTTAGGGCAGTTCTGACCGCATGCGGGGAGCGCATAGAGGCGTTCCTACGACTCTGGCACCCTGGGCCGTTCTTCACCATGGTCCAGGTTGAGCCTAGATGGCACTGCCGCCCACCTGTGTGGCTCTTCCCTCCTCCCATTTCTTGATTTAGCCCTCATTGTATATCTGCTGCTTTTCATTGGGAGTCTCCCCTTATGGTTGATGTAGCCCTCTCTAGTAGAGGTGGTTGTAGCCCTATGGGCAGTTTTATTAAGTGGTGGAAGGATCTTTTTCTCGGGAAAAAAAAATCCTTACATGGTGGTAGCCACTCTTCAAGTCGATCTTGGAGAATATGATAGCCCCATTGAGACTCTCCAAAATGTACTCGATGTGAGCTATAGGAAACTTGTTCTTGTTTGTCATCTTATTGAGGGCCTTGTAATCCATAGATAATTGCGATGAGCTATCTTTCTTACGAACAAAAAGAATTGTAGCAGCAAAAGGAATTACATTGGGACGTATAAAACCCCTATCCAACAACTCACCTAGTTGGCGCTCTAGCTCCTCTTCATTAGCCAATATGGAAACTTACTTACAGGTTGTGTGCTCTGTCCACTAGGTCGATGACATGTTCGGACAAGTCCTTTAGATTAGGTTTTCCTGTTTTGGAATCCTCTTGTATAAACGGTTTGTACATGCATTTTGATAGATGTTATTACACTTCGGTGGGCAACTGACATGATGTGCATCTAGGTCCAGAGGAACGTGTCGGTTCAGTTCTTTCTTCAAATGGTTTACATAGTAGTAAGTTGTCATCTGAAAACTCTCGAGTGCACACATTTGCACATTTCCCAACCTGGCATATTTTCTGGACTTGGTACCGAAAAAGTTAGTATAAAAGAAGTAGCAACCCTAGCGTTTTTTATCAGATTTGTGGAGCACTAGATCAGCCCCCATAGTTCTTTTGTCTTTCGCAGCTGCCTTTGGCGTTTTGCAAACACCTCACCGGGTCATCCCAACGACCCCAACGTTTTCAGTTTTGGCCAGCTCCCTCGCCGAAAAAGCCTCGCCATTGCGAGCGCTCATCCCTCACTACAGCTCGCACCTTTTGCCAGTCCATTGAGCCTCTTCTCGGTCATTTCCTCACGGCATTGAGTGCTCCCATTGTTGTCCATCATCAACTGCGTTTTCAGCCATGCTTAGTGTGTCAAATTTGTTGTGTTTTTTATCTGTGTTTGTGCAGCCAGCCTTTAGCTCTTCATTCCTCTCACATCAGGAGTGCAAATCAGCCCCAGATCCCTTGTGGCGATCGGCAACTCCTCTTCGAGAAGGTGCATCAAATCAGCCCTGGAAGTGCTTCATTTCGAAGAGTGCCGCGGTGACATTCCCCATTCGAGTCAGTAGAGTTTCCATTTGAGGTATTGCATGTGTGTACATTCCATTTATGCAATCAATAGCAAATCCCACATCGGCAATGGAGGAGGGAACCTTGAGAAGGTTGGTTGGACCCCATCAGGTCTCTCTCTCTCTCTCTCTCTCTAAAGGGAAGCATCAATCATGCTAAGTATCACATATTCAAGCAAGGAAAGAAGTCCTCTTCAGAAATCTCCTTCGGGACCTCCGTGAAATAACTCTAACTAAGAAACATGGAAAACGCTGTGCATCGACCAGGAGTTAGATAACCTCAATTTCATACACATCATTTAACTTTTTAATTGTTGGAAATGCACCATACATTCTGAAAGAGAACTTTGGACACTTCTTTCCTATTTACTTAAGACAATGCTTCATGATTCTAAGATACAACGAATCCCCTTCCTTGTTAGTAAGATCTTGACGATGCTTGTTTCCCTGTCCTGAATAAGATTTATGAGCCTTGCTTAGCTAAAGTTTCACAATCTCAATAATTTGGTCCAAGGACACAGCTCTCACCATTGACATCAGACAACAGATCCAGTTAACAAAGTCTCAAACGGACAGCCAAATGTTACCTCATATGGAGCTCTATCAATGGCATTGGAATAGGATTCACTCAAAGTTGCTTATACCAATGGGAGGTAATATTCCTAGTGAGACTGTTGATCATGCACATATGACTTTTGAGATCGAAGGCTAATTAATTGTAAATCTCAGCTTGACCATTGGACTGTAGATGAAATGCAGATGAAAAATTCAACTGAGTATCAAAATTCTTAGATAGTGCTTGCCAAAAATATCATGTAAACTTGCCTTCTCTATCTAATTCAATCAGCTTTGGCAAACCACAAAGGGGATACCAATGCTTAATGAACAATCTTGCTACATCTTGTGTTGTGATTGTTTCCTTGCAAGGAATTAATATGCAAATGTCAGGTGCGGTGGAAGTTTTTGAGGATTTTAACTCGAATCTAGTACTTCGCACAAATACAAGGTTACATTACTTCAGGTTAATTTACTTTAATTAAGAGAACTGAATTGAACACTGAGAGAGAGAGAGAGAGAGAGAGAGAGAGAGAGAGAGAGAGAGAGAGAGAGAGAGAGAGAGAGAGAGAGAGAGAGAGAGAGAGAGAGAGAGAGAGAGAGAGAGAGAGAGAGAGAGAACGAACTTGACACCGCATGTCAGGTCCCAACCACGCTCAAGGGTCCCCTTGCTTTGTTGGCAGAGAAAATACTTGCTGAAATGTTGATATAATGGCTAAATGTTGAATATTGAGTACTTCATGTTGATGCTGATCTGATGCAAAATCGCTAGGCTGACCTGGTCCAAATACGTTAGGTTGATCTGATGCAAAAACTTGGGCTGAACTGATGCAAAAACATTGGGCTAGGTTACAAAGCGTTGGGCTGAACTGATGCAAAACACTGATGATGCTAGGGTGTTGGTGATGGAAATGCTAGGTGTTGAGGTGTTGTGGGTGTTGGATACCCTTGCGGCTGGGATATGAGATGCTTAAAACTGAAGGGCGAGTAACTCTTTTATAGATTTTTTGCCATTTGCCCTACCTACCCTTTATAAATGTCATGATTAAGTCGCTTATTAATAAATGACTTAAGTGATTGTTTATGCGCCTATATGCTTAAGTGATTGTATTGTGCAAATGAGGGTATGCAACTATGAGCTTCCTGATCATGCACGTCCTGCTAGAGGCTCACAAAATGCTAGGCTAGATCCTAAGCTAACCAAGACTGATGCTAACTTGTAGCAATAGCTTGTCCACGTGGCTCAAGTGCAATGCGCATGTGACATATCCCCCTGTTAAAGGTGAGACACAAGTGCCGAACTTCATTCTATGGATGCTTTTTTTACTTCTGATGCTGAATACAATCGATGCTTGTGCATGCATAACTGATGAAAACTCCTTCAAACTTACGGATACTGCGGATGTAGCTATTGCTGCGATGTAAACACCGACCACCATACAAAATTACAAGATAGCCTTACTATTGTTGTAGAATATCAACCTTGATGCTGACTCTGCCTTGCGAGCAAGTGCTACCGCCCGAATACTCCTGTTGTGAAAACATTGCAGGTGAAGATGAAAAGTAAGGGTACTTAATGGTATTTCCAATGGTTCTATGTCGGATAGAAGTGGATGCACGCTAAATGTGAATGCGAACGCAAAAGAGGGTTAGGGATCTTGTTTCCAACTCCTTCTATATTCGCATAAGAGGCAAGTAGATCCCTGTATTCAAGATCTAAATCTTCGTGTATCCGATGATGATATTTGTTCAAAGACATAGCAATGAAGATGGGAGCGCACTTGATGCGCGATGGACTAAGGGGTCGGAGTGGCTAATTTTCGTAGGCAACACGTATTAGTACGGGCGCGGGACAGGGACACGAAACTTCTCTAATAAAAAAGAATTTGAGATAGGTTGCTTGGGTTCTTGATTTTTCCCTTGAGTTCGCAAAGCCGAAGCACGTCCATAGCTTTGATACCAATGTTAGATGTGGCAGAAGGGTTTAAGAATTTTAACACGAATCTAGTACTTTGCACAAATATGAGGTTACTTTAGTTCAATTGAGAGAACTCAATTGAAGAGAGAGAGAGAGAGAGAGAGAGAGAGAGAGATGACACAGCATATCGGGATCCAACCACCCTCAAGGCTCCCCTTGCTTTGTTGCGAGAGCAAGTACGTGCTTTGATTACTTGCACAAATGTTGATACAATGGCTAAATGTTGAATATAGAGTACTTCATATTGATGCAAAACGCTAGGCTGATTTGGTGCAAGAACGAGGGGCTGAACCGATGCAAAACGTTGGGTTGAATTGATGCTAAACGTTGATGATGTTGAGGTGCTGGTGATGGAAATGCTATGTGTTGAGGTATTGTGGGTGTTGGCTGATTTGATGCTCAGGTTGGATCTGATGCAAAACGTTGATGATGTTGGGGTGCTGGCGATGAAAACGCTAGGTACAGGGTGTTGTGGGCGTTGGATGCCCCTGCGGGTACTCGGTTTTGATGTCTTAAAAATTGAAGGCCCAGTGACTCTTTAATAGAGTTTTAGCCACTTGCTCTACCTATTTTTCATAAATGTCATGTCAGTCACTTCTTAATAAATGACTTACGCGATGGTTTATATGCTTATATGCTTAAGTGATTGTACTGTGCAAGTGAGGATATGCGACTATGACCTGCTTGATCATGCATGTCCTTCTACAGGCTCACAAGGTGCCAAGCTAGATCTTAAGCTAACTAAGACGGATGATGGATGACTTGTAACAGTAGCTTGTCCATGTGGCTCAAGTGCAATGCACATGACAACAAAACTTGCTGAAGCGATCAACGATTTTTAAACATTGTGTATTCATTAAATGCAAACTAGGATGAAGATTAGTCACAAAATCCATGGAAATGTGTTGAAATTGGCCGTCAGGAATAGGTAGCGGCATCAAAAAACCTTGCTACTTACCCCTACGGGCTTTTACTTTTTGACAAATGGAACACTATGTGACATACTTAAACACATCTTTTTGTATTTTAGGCCGATAAAAGAATCTTTGTACTTTTTCTAAAGTGGTGAGTGGATCATGTGCATTGTGCATTATGGCTTGTCTAAGAGAAGGTAATACACAAAGACGACGATGAAAATACAAGACTCTCATGAATCAGATAGTTGTTGGACCCTCGACAGCAAAATGCTGCAACCATTGCTCACCTAACTCGGAATTTGCATATTGATTTTTCATACTGTCAAAAGATACTCCTTGAATGGAGACCGTGGAACTTGACTCGAGAGCCACGATAGACACTTTGTGATTTAACGCATTTGCAATGGAGTTAGCTTACCAGAAACATATTCAATCAAATCACCAAATTGCTCAAAAAACTGAGACAACCTTACCTGGTGGTCACTCCAATGTGCACTAGGCATAGACTGGAGCCACTTGAGGGCTTGATGATCAATACGAACAATAAAATCTCTACCATACAAAAAATGCTTCCAATGCTTTAGAGAATAAATGACAAAGAGAAGTTTCTTATCGTACACTGAGTAGTTCTTTTTCGCACTATTTAACTTCCTACTAAGAAATGCGATTGGACGGCCATGTTGTTGTAGCACAGCCTTTGTGGCGATGTTGTTCACATCTGTCCATACCTCGAGGGGGTCATCCCAAGAGGCGATGATGAAATACGGAGCTTCAATCACCGCAACCTTGAGAGCAAGACAACACGCTAACGGCGAATCTTAATACCCCTTTCAAAACATGAGTCATTGGTGCGGCAATGCGCGCAAAATTCTCTATATGCGAATGCTAACGGCGAATCTTAATACCCCTTTCAAAACATGAGTCATTGGTGCGGCAATGCGCGCAAAATTCTCTATATGCGAATTGTATGTGTGAGGCATACCTAAAAATGAACGCACATCATAGGTTGTTTTGGGCAAATCCCAATTATGTACCTATTCTACCTTTGCGGAGTCCAGTAGACGGACACCGCTTGTAGAGATGATATAGCTCAAATAAGTTACCTCAGTCTGAAAAAATTCCAACTTCCTAGCTGCAATCTATAGTTTGCACTATCTAAACGAGCTAAAACCGTCTTTATATCTAGGTCATGTTGTTCCCATGATGTACAAAAATGAGAATTTCATCTAGAAAAATATACACACATACGCCAATCATGTCACCAAAACAAAATACCACGAAATGGGTGAAAGCACGCATGGCACCTATCAATGCAAAAGGCATAACCGTTCATATACTGATCATGTCACCAAAATGAACTACCATGTGATGGTCGAGAGTACCCACAGTACCTGTCAATCCAAAAGGCATAACCACATACTCCCACAACTCTCTCTCGGTTCGGAAGGCAGTCTTGTAGATGTCGCTCTTGAATACCCTTACCTGATGGCACCCACTCTTGAGATCGAATTACCACTATCCTACTAGTGTTGTTAATCTTAGATGGTTTCAATATTATTGCTGACATCCGGGGGTACATAATGCCAAGTCATGCAGAAATGGAATTTCATTCATTCTACGTGTGCTGTTTGAGTTCGTAAATTGTGCCTACGGGCAACATGACTCCTTGAAACAAATAAAAGGTTTTGGCTTTCCTTGGTTTGTAAACACCAGGGCTTTTCGTTTTGCAGGAAGGCAGGCTACTTCGAATGGCTTTTGATCAAAAATTTAAGGAACTGCACATTCTAAATGCCAAAGGTGGTGACCAAATTAATCGTGACAAATTGAAAGCTACCATCAAAAAGCTTGACATGCGCCTCTTGGTCGCAATCAGAGCAATAAGTGCTGCATCGTCACGAATTCAGGAACTTGCAAATGATGAATTGTACCCACAGCTATTGGAGATGCTGGGAGGGTATGCCTTTTTTGCTTGATTGCAGATTGTCTGCCTATCTTTAGGAGATCAAGATTTAGCAGTATCATGATTTTACATTCTGCATTTCTTGTTACTACTGAATGTGGGCTTAGTCCTGGTTTCATCTTGCTAAAGACATATCTTTCCGTCCCAGTTTGGATACTTGAGAATCTTGAAGGTTATGTTGTCACTTTTTTAATGAATAATTTGGGGTTGTTTCTGAGTTCCTTTAGATATAACTGTATTGCTATAGCTTGTAATTCAAGATTTTAGAGCGCATTCATCATTATTTTTGAAGGTTGGGAGACCATACAAGTATACCATGCATAGGGGGAAGAAGAATCAATCTTCCTTGAATCTTCTCTCAGAGAGAGCCAAATTCAACTGATCAGTTGAATGATTTTCAAAGAGCAAACAGCAAGGTTGGATAGAACATAAGAATGCTAGTCCTGAAGGTGGGAAGGCATTGGGACCGATGTCGTCTTATGAAACGATCGAGGATGTATTCTAGGGAGAAGAACTGATGTTGCGTGCAGAAGCACGGAACAGATAGACCTCAAGAGCTGAGAAGCTCAGTAGTGATGGAGATGGGCCATTGCAAGCAAACAATAAATTGACAGAATTTTCTTCAGAGGTTCAAATGAGTAGTCCTTGGATCATTGTACATATTTGTAGGCATGATAAGTTGTAAAAGAGCCAGCATTATAATCTCACTGATCTTTTCGCTTTGATGGGTATCTGCAAGTCAGTAAAGGAAGTACTAAGAGTAGTTCATGCAAACACTGTGATGAGAGTGGGCGGCGAGAGATGCAGAGGATAAAGAGAAGAGAAACGATCTATGAGACCAAGAGACAAAACTTATCCCGTTTGTAAATGACCAAATAGTTGTGAGGGCCCAGGGTAATAGGCCGATGCTACTGAATAGTTATGGGGGGTAACGGGGTAATGGGTCAGAAGGTTGGTTTTTTTGCTTTCTGTTTCTCTTGTTTCTCATGGGGGAAAACAAACTTTCTGATACCTCAATGCAGGTTGACAAGCATGTGGAGGATTATGGCACAATGCCACCAAACACAAACAGCAATTGCTTTGGAGCTACGGAATTTGGAGGGTTTGGTTTTAGAGAGTGAGGCTACAGAGTCCCACAAAAGGGCAACTGCAAAGCTGAAACATGAGCTGGAGAAGCTGCAAACCCATCTCCAGAGCTGGATTTGGTCTCAGAAAAAGTACATCAACGAGCTGAATGAATGGATAAGGAGGTGCTATAAAATTAGAGAGCCAAGCAAGGAGTCTGCAAAGCTCGATAAAAAGGTTTCTTCTGATTGGACAGAGAAGGCTCCAATTTTCCAGCTATTAAGAGCCTGGCGGGGCTCGATTGTGGATCTCAGTCCGGATATTTATGTCAATGGGATAAAGAGATTTGTTGCTGCGATTCGCGCCCTAGAAGAGCATCAGCTCATTGAGCTGAAATCAAAGATGCAGGCTGAGAAATCCACAAAACGTTTGGGCCGACAGACATTGTTTCTTGACAAGTTGGAGAGAGAGTACACAGAGATTAAGGGGGCCAACTTGACCTTCAGTCCTTCAAGGCTGTTGCGTTTGCCTTCCGCAAGGAAGATACCAGAAAAAAGAGCTCGTTTAGACAAGTACAAAACCCAGGTGGAAACAGAGAAGCATGTATATTTCACAGCGGCGCAAGCGCGAAAAAATACTACTGTTGATCTGCTGCAACAGCAGCTTCCATCTCTGTTTGAATCATGGTCATCATTTGCCGAAGATGCTGAGAAAATGTATGAGAAGGTGAGAGAGATGGCAGAGGCCGGTGATACACCCAACAAACAGAATGGTCCTGTTGCACGTCTAATCTGGGAGGAACAATAGGTGAGCATACTACTTGCTCTTGTAAATTCTGAGGTCTTGCTCGAAATAGTCAACCTGATTGTATGGATCACCTGTACCATCAAAAATCTTGCTAGCTTGGATGGCCTATTCAAGCAGGCATAAACTTACACAAACCGTGTATTGTTTAGCTTAAAAGTTTTGTGACTGGGTTATCTTGTGCAGAGATTTGTATTAGATGCAGGCAGGCAATTAGGAAACACAATGTAGAGAATTTAAGCTTACCATGCTGAGGCACATGTCAATTTTGCACAGCATTTTAGGGGGCAATAGAGTGTTGCACTCTCAGCCTTGATTATGAGTTCCAACAATTTTGTACCATGTTGACAGTGTAAATGAGGAACGGACGGATGTTACCGCGTATTCTTTGATCTGACGATATGTCGAATGACTCTGTATATGAAATGATTTTGAAATGCCTTGAAGATGCTTTGAAGCAAAGATTGTAAAGAGAATCTTAATAAGTGTAATATTCTCTACTTTCACTGACAAATGATGTGAAGAATTGTACAATTAATTAACCTGGTGTGTTTGTTAAATTTTTAACATGTTACTTTGGTGATCATGGAAGGTATATATTGATGCTGACAGGGAGCAAATGCTTTGAATTAGATTGAATACGAGATTTTGTCGCATGCTCGCATTGTTTTTGGACCGCATAAGGTCTTAGTAAAGGGTTGCATTTTGGGTGCAATTGTGGACCATTGGATAAGGCTTGTTGATGAGTGCCACATGGCAACGAAATTTTTTCCCCCTACTATTTCCTATAGGCCTTTGTAAGAGGGTGGTGACATTTGTGTACCTGTCTCTTTAACAAGGGGCATTGAGTATTGGGTCACACATCTTTCTCATCCTCTTTCACCTTTTTTTTTCTCAATTTGTTACAATGCTTCTTTATGTTTTTTCAGTCATTATTTTTATGCTTTTTATGATTTTGGAATAGATTGTAATCTAAATCGCACATTGATACACTTGTTTTTAAAGAAAAATTCTATTTTTTTTTTCTGTCGACAAATGTTTTAAAATATTGGTCACTTTCTTGTTCTCTTTCACATAGGAGCCTCCTATTATTAGGTAAAAGTGACCTTTAACCTTGTTGATGTGTCCTGAGCATTTTTTCCTTGTCAATTTGGAAAGATGTAGGTTTCTCTTGAATATCACTAGGGGAAAGAAGGCTTCATGTTTGACTGTAAATTTAGTACTTACACCCATTTGTAGAACTTTGCTGTACTCAAGTCCAACCAAAGAAGATAATGAAGCCATGCTAGCTCACATGCCACCCTTGATGTCCACTCTTGTGATGTCAATGGTGGGTTGTTGGTGCAGAGGTAGGTAGTTAGTGTGACTTGAAAAAAAAAAAAACACATGGAGGCAGTGTAAAACGAGGGAACCTCTCCTTCGTTTTGGACATTATGATAATTGTTGGTGAGGTTTGCTATACACGCTACAAAATGGCTCTTCACCTCCTTTGGACTTGTGCCCTCTTTGTGAATTTATGGAGTGGGACTATCTCAAATCCTTCCCTTGTGAAGGGCCCAATGCCATGTAAATTGCGGGGATTGAACGATGTCCGAGAAGGCGTGGGATAGTACAATATGTTGGCAAGAGTCATTGAGAGCCTCAAAGTTTTAGTATCCTTGTCAATGTGCATGGCACTACTCAAAATTGACTGATAGTTATTTTTAAGTGTTCTTAATGATGCAAGCATGACTTTATTGATGATTCTTTGTGCCTCTACCTCAGACGCTTGCAGATGGTCTCTTTTTGCATCTGAGACTGATCCATTCTTTAGCACGAGCCTAAGCTCTCACCGTAAGGATTGGAATGTGTATGGAGTTGGAGAGATCGGGATCTTTGAATCATTGCCTTGATGTGGAGAAGGAACACAAAGAGATTGATATTGGGTCTTTCATAATCTCCTTCGATATCATGAATTCTAGTCACAATGGAAGTGGAATCAAGATTGGGAGAGAGTTTGGAAAGAAAGGGTCAAGGAGCTTTAAGAGTGACAAGTTAAGGTTGTAAACGATTGCTTGAGGAGCTATGAAATCAGGAGAGAGGACTTGTTTATGATGTTTAAACGTTGCATCAACCCACATTTCAAGATACACAGTTAAAAAAAAATACTAGAGGATTCACCCATTGCGGGTTTTAGTTCACATAAGCTCAATGGATGCTGTAATAGATTGCATTTGGAAAGGACTTAAAGTTAATGAAGTTTTGCAACATGTATATGCAATTGATAAAGATTCAAATAGTGGCCTCTAATACTCTTGATACATACCAAGTCAAGAATTGCTCAACGGTGATAGGATATGGAGAAAGATTCCACAAGTTGGATGATAGGGGCAACTAGTACGAGTTGAGACAATGACCTTTTTTTTGCAAATTTTCTATAAGATCTTTGCAGTTGATGAGCAACTAACTACTTTTTTTCCTCCCAACTTATTTGTTATGTAGGCAAGCCTTGTTTGGAACATTGTAACAATGCCCCACACAATGTCTTACATTTTTATAGAGATGAAAGGGCCCCACTTGTTAGTGCTTCCCAAGGATCCATCTTGCACACATGACATGACACACACCAAATATGCACATGAAACAATACAAGGGACAGACATTCAACTCACCTACTAGCCGTTGAGTTGAACTCGCTCACCTTGGAGCTTGGGAGCATGTAGCTACTCTTGCCTAGTGCCTCAACCCACGGATTGGTGTAGCATATCACAAGCCCACACCCTAAATCGGGTCCGAGTGAGCACTGTCAAGGGTTTGTAACCAAGTGCTGCGATCACAAGAGATAGCTCAGAAACGAGCTTGCTCCTATTTATGGGCCCTAACCTAAGATCCTAATTCACATCAATCGGTGCTAGTGTGATGTGTAGGGGTGTAATGGGAAATGCCACACGTGCAATGTTACATGGTTGTTCCACAATTCCAATGCCACATGGGCAATGCCACATGAATGCTCCACCTGAACAATATCATATGGGTAGTGCCACATAGGTAGTGAAACTTGGAGAGTGCCACATGGGTGGTCCACATGGACAATGCCACATGGGCGATGACATTAGGATAGTACCACTTCGGCAGTCCACATAGTGGTGCCACATTGACATTGTCATTTGAATGGTGCCACATGCATCATACCACATAGGCATTCCACATGGCAATACTAGATGGGTGGTCCACATGGCCATTGCCAGTAGAGCGATGCCACATGACAATGTCACATATGTGGTGCACATGGCGAGTGCCACATGGGTAGTTTACATGGGTGGTCCACACAACAATACAACATGGGCTATGCCAGACATGCAATGGGTAGTGATACATATGTAGTGACAATTGGATAGCGATACCTAAGTAGCCCACATGGATGGTTCCACATAAACAATGTCACATAGACGATGCCACATATGTAGTGTAACTTGAACAATGCCATGTGGGTATTTCACATGTGGTGAGACTTGGACAATGTGGATAGTTCACATTCGAGTGCCACATGGACAATGACACTTGGTTGATGCCATAAGGTGATGCCACATGAAATACACATGGATAGGCAATGCCACATGGTCAATCCAAATGAAAGTGCCACATGAGCATTCCACATGGAAGACGCCGCATGAGCAGTCCATGCGGAAGGTACCACATGGGAAATGCCACATGAGGAGTTCACATAGACAATGCTATGTGCTCCATGGACAATACACATATGCAATGCAACACGAGCAGTCCACATGGATAGTGCCACTTAGGCAGTTCACGTGTTGCATGCCAATATGATTGGAAGTCCACATGGGTAGTAGCACGTGAACACATTCATATCCCAATGCCTATATTATAGCCCTCACTCCCTTGATTTTTCACCTATCATTCTATGTGCTCTTGTATCACTTCATTGGTCCAACATCATGGTATTACATTGTGCTTTTCTACATGAAGATGACATTGCTAGCAGATATTAAGCCATGGCAAGGAATTGCTTTACATGACTCCATACATATGCATGGGCTACAATAGTAGGTTCTTCACCCTTACCTCTAGGCAAGGTCATGCTCTAATAGTTGTGCTTGGGACATAGTTGTGGGAGATGCGAATTGTGTTGGGGTATAAAGCCCAATGTGGTCGCCCAGGTAAGTGGGCGGGCCGCCAGGTATGTACACATATTCTTTTGTAAAAACCTAATAAGAACTCACTATGCTCTACACATTTCAGTAGAGCGAGTTCAACATATCGTCGTGCTCTTCTTCTCGCACTCTCTCTCGCGTCGCACTTCCGCTCGTACTCCTTCAACTGGTATCAGAGCTCAGATCGAGGCTCGGGGCAGCACTGCAGGAGGCTAGAGTCACCAACTCAAATTGGAGTGAAATTCGACAGGCGAAGACACGGCCCCAAATCTCGTGGGGGAACCCAAAGGGCCTGGTGTTGTCAGAATTTCATTCTGAGGTCATCTCGGCCACCGTTCGGCTTCGACAAAGGTATGCGCAGGCCATTTTCGACTACGTGGTCTCGGCGGGTGCAGATCCGACTCTGCAAATTTGGGATTTTTGGCCTACGACTGCAGGTGCTGAGGATATCGACACTCCCAGAGTGTTGATTTGTGGCTGTCTACACATCGAAGGACAGCTCACAGTTCTTGGAGGCGTGTCACATACGACACGGATGCATCTACACACAGACTGTAGGCGACATCCACTAGTTCATCAGGTAGCTTGTGTTTGCTGCTTGATATTCCAGATTTCATCCTGACATTGCAGGTACTTCCACATGGGATGTATTGTCAGAGATGATGTATGTCTGTTGAGGGTTTGCTGGCTGTGAGTCACGCAGCAAACAACCGCCGCAGCGGTTACAACATACAGTGGGAAATTTGTGGATGTATGACTTCGTGGGAAGTCTATGTACTGTCAGATTTACTGCAGCCTTTGTTGAGGGTCGAGTGAGGTTTTATTGAGCTGGGGGATTCTCGAATGTTGAGATCCTTTCGGTGATACAGGTCTTGGAGCGATCCCTCGAGCACCCTTAGATAGGCAGCTAGTATGTATTGACTGTGAGTTAGACAGTTGGGATTGCATCTTTACTTTACTGTCGTTGAGGCATTGTCACAGTCTATGCTTACAGGACAGTGACATGACAGTGAGAGACAGTACAGGTGCAGGACAGGTTTACCCGCGGCTTACAGTGTCAGAGAGACAGTGTTTTTTGAGCTGTTTTTTGGTCTGTTTTTGAGTACACCAGAGCCATTTTACAAAGGAGACTCTGCCAAAATTTATGCAGAATTTGAAGCTTTCTTGGTTCATTTGACAGGTTGATATTGGTTCAGAGGTCAGTTTACAGGGGAAACTCTGCCGAATTTTTTCCAGGAAAGTAAACCACTGTGAAGCGTAGCTATGGCTGGATCACAGGACACTGCTCTTTACAATATCAAGAAGCTGGATGGAACCAATTTCCCATTGTGGAAGAAGCAGATTTGGCACGTGTTGGTACAAAAGAAGCAGATAAAACCTATAAAGCTCAAGGGGATAAAACCAGAAGATATGGACGAAGATGAATGGAGCGAAATGGATGAATTGGCACTTTCTACCATTATGCCGACTTTGGCAGAAAGCGTTTACTTCAATGTAGCAGACGAGATGTCGGCTTATCAAGCATGGTTAAAGCTGAGTGATCTTTATGAGAAGCAGAGTGCAGCTTCACAGGTATACTGGCTTAAGAAGCTTGTTGACTTGAAGATGAAAGAAGGGACACCTATGTCCAATCATTTGAATGAATTCAACACCATCTACAGTTAGTTGTCAGCTCAAGGTGTCAAGTTTGATGAACCTGCTAGAGCTATGTTCCTGTTGATCACATTGCCGGAAAGTTGGGACACTTTTTGCACAGCTTTGAGTAATTCTGCACCTCCAGATGGTTTGAACATAGCAGGTGTAGAAGGAAGTCTGCTTACTGAAGAAACCAATAGAAAGACAATGGACAAAGGCAAAGGAACAGCCTTAGTTGTCAGGGGAAGGACCAAAGAAAAGTACAAAGGTGGAAAGAGGAATCAGTCTCGTAGCAAGTCCCGTAGTGCTAAAGGCAAGAGTGACATAGAATGCTACCATTGTGGCAAGAAGGGTCACATGAAAAGAGACTGCAGAGAATGGAAAGCAGAAAAAGGCAAAGAGAAAGCTGAAGACCATGGTGAGAAGAACAAGTCCTCAGTGAAAATTCAAGAGATAAATGTGACAAACACTGTTGCAGAGGATGACAGTCTAGTGTCAGGAGACATCTACTTCTTGAAGAATACAATGGACTCAGCTCTTCTTACAGCATCTGATGGAAATTCACTGAGTGACTGGATTATAGACTCAGGGGCATCACTTCATGTGTCTCCAAACAAGGAGTGGCTTACTTCTTATGTGACCACTAAAGATCATGTTCGGCTAGGCAATGGGCAGACATGTGAGATCTTAGGTGTTGGAGATGTTCAATTGAAGTTTCAGAATGGCTCTTCTTTCATGCTGAAGAATGTGAGACATGTTCCCGCAATTACAAAGAGCTTGATCAGCACAGGTTTACTTGATGATGCTGGCTACGTCACCACTTTTGGACAGAACATGTGGAAGATATCCAAGGGTTCTATGACAGCAGCACATGGAGTAAAGTCTGGAGGACTTTACATGATTTATGTATCAAATGTCTCTAAAAATGTAATCAATGTAACCGAGTAGCCGAACGTTTCTTTGTGGCATAGCCGGTTAGGACATATGTCCAAGAAGGGAATGGAAATCTTGTCTCGTTCTGGTTATTTGCCTGGCTTTTCATTTAATGATTTTGAATTCTGTGAACATTGTCTGTATGGTAAGCAAACACAGCAGCCACATAAGCATAGAAGCAGTAGAAGAGATACATAGTTGGCACTTGTTCATAGTGATTTGTGTGGACCTATGCCTAACCTATCTCTAGGGGGAGCTTCTTACTTTATGACATTTATAGATGATTACTCGAGGAAAGTATGGGTTTACTTTCTCAAGCACAAGGATGAAGCGTTTAGTGTTTTCAAAACGTTTGTGACACTTGTGGAGAATCAGAGTGGCAAGAAGCTTAAATGCTTACGCACTGACAATGGTGGAGAGTATGTTTCAAAGGCCTTTCATGACTTTTGTGAGTCAAAAGGTATAAAACGTGAACTTACTGCTCCTTACAATCCTCCTCAAAATGGTGTTGCTGAGAGGATGAATAGGACCATACAAGAGAAGGTCAGAAGTATGTTGTCTAATGCACAACCGCCAAATGGGTTTTGGGCTGAAGCTGTATCAACAGCTGTTCATCTTGTAAATAGATCTCCTAGCAAGGTTTTGCAGAAGGATTCAGTGCCAGAGATGGTATGGTCAGGCAAAATGCCCTCATACAAGCATCTCAGAGTCTTTGACTGTGAGGCATATACTCACGTTCCAAAGGAATTTAGGAACAAACTTGAGCCAAAGAGTAGAAAGTGCATCTTTCTAGGCTATGGTAATTCTGGTGAGATGGGGTACAGACTTTGGGATCCCGAATCCAGAAAGGTTGTCCACAGCAATGATGTTCACTTTAATGAATCCAAATATCATTCTAAACCAGAGAGGGTTGAGGAGATTAGAAGAGTTGTCTTCCAAGAAGATGGACCTGCACGTGCAAGACAAAATGTCAGGGCTCAAGAGGAGCAAGGATAGGATAGAGTGGAACCACAGGTTGTGGCTGAGCCTGAGCCACCTATTGTGCGTAGATCTAGACGTGTCACGCGACCTCGTGATAGGTTTGTTCCATCTATGAACTCTGTCATGTTGACTGATTGCAATGAGCCTTCATGTTACAAGGAAGCAGTGCAAATGAAGGACTCCGGGAATTGGCAATTGGCCATGCAGTCAAAGATGACAGCTCTACATAAAAACAAGACATGGAAGCTAGTTAAATTACCACAGGGCAAAAAGGCTCTACCTTGTAAATGGGTTTACAGGTATAAGATCACCGCTCATGATAGTCAGCCAAAGTACAAAGCAAGGCTTGTTGCCAAGGGCTTTAAGCAAGAACAAGGCATTGACTTTGATGAAGTCTTCTCTCCGGTGGTCAAGATGACTACATTGATGCTTTCTTGCATTGGTTGCCATATTAGATTTGGTGTTGCACCAAATGGATGTCAAGACAGCGTTCTTGCATGGTGATTTAGATGTGGAAATTTACATGCAGCAGCCAGAAGGGTTTGTTGAGAAAGGCAAGGAAGATTGGGTATGCCAATTGTTAAAGAGTCTTTATGGCTTAAAACAATCACCGAGGGCATGGTACCATAAATTCCACAAGTTTATGCTTTCTCAAGGCTACAAACGTAGTGAGTTCGATCACTGTGTATATACAAAGAAGGCTAAGGATGGTAGTTGGCTGATCCTTATTTTGTATGTGGATGACATGTTGATTGCTGGCAAGCACTTGGAAGAAATTTCAGCTTTGAAGTCAAAGATGGCAAAATCGTTTGACATGAAAGACATGGGTGAGGCAAGTCATATCCTTGGTATGCGCATTGAGAGAGACAGATCAAAGAAGTTGATTTGGTTATCTCAAACAGAGTATATTGACAAGTTTTTGCAACGTTTCAATATGGAGAAGGGAAAGGCATTGAGTGTTCCATTGCCACCATATTTGAAACTTAGCAAACAAGATTGTCCTCTGTCTGAGGAAGAACAGGCTGAAATGGATAAGATTCCATATGCGTCTGCAGTGGGTATTTTGATGTATGCAATGATTGCTACTCGCCCAGACATTGCATTTGCAGTGGGAGTAGTAAGTCGATACATGTCAAACCCAGGCAAGAAACATTGGGAGGCAGTGAAAGGAATATTGAGATACCTGAAAGCTACAAAGAGTATGCGTATATGCTATGGGAGTCAGGAGCTAAGTGTAAAGGGTTTTACAGACTCAGATTATGCGGTGACTTAGACAACCGAAGGTCTACATCAGGGTATGTCTTTACATTGGCTGGTGGAGCAGTATCATGGCGTTCTAGATTACAAGATTGTGTTACTCAGTCTACTACAGAGGCTGAATATGTTGCAGCATCAGAGGCATGCGAAGAATCAATTTGGCTTAATCGACTAGTAACAGATCTGGGAATCAAAGAAGAGATGCCTGTGTTATATTGTGATAGTCAAAGTGCTATACAATTGGCTCGCAATCCAGTTTATCACTCAAAGACAAAGCATGTGGATGTGAAGTATCATTTCATCAGGGAAATGCTCGAGGATAAGCAACTTCAGCTTGCCAAAGTTCACACCACAGAAAATCCTGCTGATCTACTTACAAAAGGACTTCCCTCAGAGAGCTTTGCGCATTTTCGCAAGCAGTTAGGTGTAGGGTAGTACATCATTTCTCTACATCTCTTGTAGATTAGCTTGTATAGTAGCTTCTCTGACACTTAGTACCACATTGGACTTTAAGTGGGAGGTTGTTGGGGTATAAAGCCCAATGTGGTCGCCCAGGTAAGTGGGCGGGCCCCCAGGTATGTACACATATTCTTTTGTAAAAACCTAATAAGAACTCACTATGCTCTATACATTTCAGTAGAGCGAGTTCACCATATCGTCGTGCTCTTCTTCTCGCACTCTCTCTCGCGTCACACCTACGCTCGTACTCCTTCAAATTGAACCTACCGAAGCTGTGATGCATGCAAGTTATGCTTGCCTCTCATGCACTCAACCTATTCTAGGATGCACGTGCTTGCACTATATATTTGGTTACATCCCATACATGAATCATGGATACCTTTTTTGTGATCCTATGAGCACAATGTGTGCCAGTTGAAGGGATCAAGATCTTTACAAACTTGTTATAAAGGTGGATATTGGTGCAATGATCCTAGGCACTTACTTGCATTCTCATTCAAGGCTCCTTTCTCTAAGACATGGCCTTGGATTGGTTCCAAGAACTTTACAAAACTAAAAACTGTAAAATACTGCTTATGGTGGGTGGGAACTACATGCAAAGTGGGTAGAAGGGCATGAGGGCTTAGAAAGTTCTTATAACTCCTCAAAGTTTCCAAAAGAGTTTAAACTTCCATGTGTCATACTCCCATGGTTTGGACTCTTCCATCTCCTCTTAGAAACTCAAAAGCTTCCAAAAGAGTCTAAACCTCCATGTGTCATACTCCCATGCTTTACTCTTGCACCTCACCATCACCAAGTTTTCCTCCTTCCCACTCCCAAGAAGCTAGCTCTCATGAAGCTATGTCAAATGCAATGAAAAGTCCTTCACAATTATGCAAAAGGACGTACCATGCATGGAAGCAATCACATAGCTATAAAAGTTCAAGAAGGGGGTGGGGGGGGGCAAGAGAATCACCTTCCTTTCTTTTGATGGAACTTATGTAAGACGCAGGGACTGGACCATGCGTCTTACATTGGTATCAGAGCAAGGTGGGAGAAGGAAGAAGGGAGATATGGAAGAGGGGAGATGGAGGTCTCATCCTATAAGCATGCAATAGTTTTCTGCTATGACTCTCTCATGGAGAGAGGTAACAGAAAAACACAAACAAGTCACAGACTGACCCACATACCGTGTATGTGGTTGTGACGACACCAATGTGACTTAATGATAGCACTTTGCCTTTGAATTAAGTCCGAGTTTTAGGTTCTTTTTAGTGTTGTTGTATGTTGATAGCAACCCAAAAATCATGTTAAACAATCCAGAACTCATCCTGTCTTTGACAAAGTGTCTGGTGTTATAGAGAAAGCGTGTTACATGAGGCGGTAGCATTGAATCCACCTAGCTAGCATGCCATGCACACATAATCGTAAGCCCTTGGCAAAAGTGATGGACTCAAACGTGAGAGCCAAAACCATAAGTGCCTTGCACAGTCTAAACGGGTAGGGATTTTGTGAGGTGATATTCCCTATTTACGAGTTTTTCCAAACTTGTGTGCCAGTGCCCTTGATGCCAAGTCATTGGGTAGTACCTTGGCACAAGGGAGAAGCCTTGCTTCATGCAAAATTTTCAAAGCACTTTGCTTTGCACAAAAGCAGTAATTTCCAATCAAAGGTGTAAACATGGAAAAATAAGAAGGACGTAAAATTGGCTAACCTGATTGTTGCTGTAACCAGTTGGCCCGAGATTTCGTGGAAGAAAACTCGCATAAAAATGGCTCATAGCCATATTTGCTACACGGGTGGGAGCTGTCATATGTACATATACATCCCTTGTACCCCGTCTGTCACATATTGAAATAACCTGCATGCATATTGCCAAATCCTTCCCAAGTTTGTATGCTCATAGCATATGCCGAACGTGGGGAGTCTGAGTGCAAGACTCATAAATAGAAGCCTTGCTTCACATAAGTTCATCAAATGGATGAGACAAGAATGTAACTTGAGTGCTCACAGCTAACAGATGCTCTTGGTGACACACATATGTCCGAGCAGAAAAAGATTGACCTTGTCAAAATTTCATAGTGAAACGGCCGTGCCAAATTTTCCTATTGATTGAGAATCATAACATTGCGCGATGGTCATCTACAACTGAGCTATCAAATGTCAGTTATTGTTAAACACTGCTTGATCAAAGAAACCTTTGCTTGACAAGTTGGCGTAGTGAAAATTCATGTGGTGATCGACATGGAATTCACCTCATAGCTATGGATGTCCACTATGCTTCATGTACCTATATTGCCTGCTCCTTGGCAAGCTACAATGGCTTCGGCATACTTATGTATCCAATGCATAAAGAGATAGGGATCCATGTCCCTGGAACCTTGGTTGTATATCCCTTTTAGAATCGACCTTGCCGAGTAGGATACCATACTGAAAACATAAAATCACCAATAAAATATTGCACAAACAAAGCGTACTTGAGTTATGCAATATTGCGTGCAGACACTTCAAGATGCCTGTGGGCTTCTTGAAGCCGAGTCGGCCCTGCCAAATACCTTTATTGTACAAGCCATAAGCCTGACTAGTACTTGTCGTGCTGTAACTGAATAACTGAGCAATTATTGCTCAGAGTCGGCCTTGCCGAATACCAATTATTGCTGACAATTTGTGATTCCCGCCGTCTCGAGGAAGTTCCCAATGTTACACATCGTGTCATTCCTGTCTTGCTCTGTGCAAGCTCCATGGCTTAGGTAGAAGGACGTTTGCAAATATTTGCCAAAACTGCCCCAAGTTTGCCACATGATGCCTCATTCTCATTTTGTAGCTTCCCGACCTTGTCGGCCACATAGTTTGTGCATTCAAATTTCCTTGAATTTCGCTTCTGAATTGACATGCAAACATGAAATGAAAACCTTTATGTGGTTTTGCTGCAACAACTGCATAAAAAATGAACTGGAGTACTTTCGGCAAGTTGCTTTGCTTCACACAGTGTGCATGCACCCCAAGCTAAATTTAAAAAGTCACTTTGGACCTTGGACGCCCGCCTGTGGGAAACCAGAACTTGGCTATGGCGTTGACGGCCTGCGTAGGTGACAGGGGAAGAACCAAGGCGCGTTTCATAGCCCGCATGGGGTCGATGCAGTGACAAAAAACTTGCTCGGCTGCAGCGCGAATCTATAGGATGTGACCATGCAAAATTTGGAGCGGGTAGTGCCGGCTTCGTCCTCCTTCATAAGGCCTCGTGCCCACGCTACAGTTGTGTTGGCTTCGACTTACTCAGTTCTACAGGGACCGCTTCCCACAGCCATGCACCTCGACTTTTCATACCATGCACACATCCTTGCAACTCGTGTCCTCCATAGCCGTCCTCCAAAACAAGAGTCATGCTTTGCCATGGGAATAATCACGAACGAGAGAGAGAGAGAGAGAGAGAGAGAGAGAGAGAGAGAGAGAGAGAGAGAGAGAGAGAGAGAGAGAGAGAGAGAGAGAGAGAGAGAGAGAGCGAGAGAGAGAGAGAGAGAGCATGCAAACTCCATGCGAGACCTCCATCTCCCCTCTTCCATAGCTCCCTTCTTCCTTCTCCCCCCTTGCTCTGATACCAATGTAAGACGCATGGTCTAGTCCCCTGCGTCTTACATTGGTATCAGAGCAAGGTGGGAGAAGGAAGAAGGCAACTATGGAAGAGGGGAGATGGAGGTCTCACATGGAGTTTGCATGCTCTCTCTCTCTCTCTCTCTCAGTTATCTTTCTAGTTTGGAGTTTGCTTCACATGATGAAAGGCATGTTACAACTAGTTTTAGTCTCTATCTGTTATTCTCAAGTTCTCAACCTTGATCATCAGTTTTGATGAGGTTGGCTATTGCAAGAAACAACAGCAATTCAAGGACTTGGATGATGAGTATGTTAGCATACTAATTTCATGGAAAGTTGAGTAGAGGTTTTATTGCATGTTCTAGTACCTTCAAAAAGTTTGAATCCTGGGTATGCAATTAGACAAGTTTTAGTTATGGTGATAACTCGTTTAGCATACTCAAGTGAGTTCTAAATTGAGTCCCACACTATGTTGGTTATGGGTCGGTTGACCAAGACGGTTGCACATGGACAAAAATGTGAAAAATCAAGATGTTATTCTTGATTTCATCGAACCTTCTACTGAACCGGGTTTCGATCCAACGAACTGTTGGATCCATGAGGGATGCCATGGTGGAAAACATTAGTGTTCTTATGAAGATACCACCATTTGTGTTTTTGAGGACGAAAACGCTTCTCCAAAAGGGGAGTAATGTCAGGCCCGCCAAGGGCCAGGACGGACATGCGATCAAGGGGATCCCTATAATTAGCAGGTAGGGCCTATATAGGGTACGATTGGGTGGAGAGTTGCATGGTCCAGTCCTCTGCGTCCTACAACTTATCTACACACATATAAGGTGATTAACTTCATCCACCCAACACTTTGATGCCGCCTTTGGAGGTGAGAGATTCACCGAGCAATCTAAACTATGCCATGTAGTTATGTATCTCCAAAAGTCTACTCATCAATGGTCGTGGGCTAGTATGCGAACCCAAGGGACCAATACAAAGACTTGGAAAGAATGTAAAATTGCTATTTAATGGTAGGTATTCACCGGCAAAGCCAAAATGGTGTGCTTACAACTTGGTGCGGTCTTAAGCTCGAGAAGGGAGAGTTGATCCAAAAGTATGTAGAAAAGTTTTGGGATTGCCATCTCAAAGCCATTGTTTATAAAAGAACTGACTTCTTAAAGAGAAATTAAAATTGTGCACATCCTTCTAAGGATATATGCACATATATTAATGCACCGAAACCAAATATGATCTCAAAAGTCATGCACCACTCCATGGTTGCACACAAAATATTCTCTTCCAAGAAGATGCCTTGTAAAAATAAGGCATATGAGAAGAAAGCGAAAGCTTCTCACAATGAGTGTATTTCTCCAGATCATAAGATCAACGGAAGGAAGAAAGACAAGGGTGTATTCAAGGGAGAAAGCAAGCTCTCATCGAAAGAGCTTGAGAAATACAAGAGGGAGAATCTGTGTTTAAGTGTGGAGATCAATGGCATACACCTATCATGCATGTCCCACGTTGAACACCAAGAATGACTCTCTTTATACTACCCATGTCTCTTATCCTGTAGAGGTAAGTTATCAACTATGTTATGCATGGGGTAGGGTTAGAATCAAAGTTCTTTCATTCTCTTTGATCCCAAATCCACTCATAACTTGATTTTGGTTGAGGTATCTCAAAATTTGGGAATAAGAATTGAAGAATTGGGACCAATGCTTGATGCATTTGAAGCTTTTAAATGGCATCAGGATTACACCATTAATTGGAAAGCTAAGTCTCTACATGTAGGGCTATGTGGAACAAGAATAATTCTTCATATGTCCTTTGCTCCATGAGGATGCAATTTTAGGAGCATCATGGTTTCATGGCATGGTTGCTCAACTTAAGCATCTTAATATTATGAAGGGCAACTCATGTTCTAATGATAAAATGAATCACACTTCTTTCCTTCAATCATGTGGTGATTTGTTTTCAATCTATCCCAAGTGAATTACCTCCCTCAAGAGGGAATGATGACCATAGGATTGAGCTAGTGCCTCAAAATGCTCCTCCTAATAGACCTCCTTATCTTGTTTCTCATGCCCAACAAGAGGAGATTATCTCCTAAGTTAATGAGCTTACAAAAAAGGGAATGGTACATGGGTACCACTAAAGGTGGTCAATGCTATGAAAAGTGTAATGCAGGGATATCTAGACTCTCAAGGGCATGCCAAGGTGGTTGAGCAGATGTGGAGATCAAGAGAAAGCAAGGAGGAGTGGGTACCTATGCGTAATGTGGATTTTAGGACTAGAATTCTTTGCCATGATTCCTACCATAGGTGGATTTTTTGAAATGTGCACAATAAAAAAATGGAGTGCCAAAGGTGGCTCTCAGTGTGGTCTACAAGGTGGTCTAGATGGTTCCTCAAATGGAGCTACAGTGTGGAAGTTATGGCAGTTTCAAGTTTGAAGCAGTTTGCAGATCCGTACTGGATTGGGCAGTTGCAGATGATGGGTCAAAGATGAAGTGAGTGTATGATTCTAAAGTGCTCGTCTTACATGCATATCGGTCTTTTTGGATTGTCAATCATAAGTCCAATGGCCAAGATATGATCAGTTGAAGTTTAATCGAGGACTTTGCCATATGATTTTTTGGCATCTTTGCATGCGTCATTCAAGGCCTTGCCAGAACCTAGAGGTGGTGGGATTCTGGAGTTTCAAAGTTGGCAAGGAGGGTTTTCACTAGGAATTTAATAGGAATTTGCGGCTCAAGTTTTCGACCCCTGGGCATCAAGTTGCAAAGTTGTGAAAGTGAGGGGAACAAAGTTTTTATGTGAGATTTTTTTTGGTAAAGCTTGGGACCTTAGAGGGCCAATCAATGGAGAAATGCCACATGGTGAGCCAAAAAAACCCATAGGTGATGTCATGAACTACGGGCATGGGCTATTAGGGTTGGGGCCATGAGGCGACCTAAGTGTCACGAGAGAGAGAGAGAGAGAGAGAGAGAGAGAGAGAGAGAGAGAGAGAGAGAGAGAGAGAGAGAGAGAGAGAGAGAGAGAGAGAGAGAGAGAGAGAGAGAGAGAGAGAGAGAGAGAGAGAGAGAGAGAGAGAGAGAGAGAGAGAGAGAGAGAGAGAGCTCTTAGAGCTGTCAGGACAATGGTAGGACCAGTCACGGCCAAGGGCCAGGACAGACATGCAGTCAAGGGGGTCCCTATATTTAGAAGGCCAAGGGCCTATATAGAGCATGGCTGGGTGGTGATGAGCATGATCCAGTCCCCTTGCCCTTTCATTGGTACCATTGTCTTACCCTAGATTAAACAATGGCTCTGATACCAGTGTAAGGGCAGGGGGACTGGAACACGCTCATCACCACCCAGCCATGCTCTATATAGGCCCTTGGCCTTCTAAATATAGGGACCCCCTTGACTGCATGTCCGTCCTGGCCCTTGGCCGTGACGGGTCCTACCCTTGTCCTGGCATAAGTGAAAGGGCAAGGGGACTGGAACATGCTCATCACCACCCACCCATGCCCTATATAGGCCCTTAGCCTTCTAAATATAGGGACCCCCTTGACTGCATGCCCATCCTGGCCCTTGGCCGTGACTGGTCCTACCATTGTCCTGACATTACTCCCCCCTTGGAGAAGCGTTTTCGTCTGCGAAAACACAAGTGATGGTATCTTCATAAGAACACTAATGTTTTCTACCGTAACATCCCTCATGGATCCAACGGTTCATTTGAGTGGAACCCGGTTCAGTAGGAGGTTCAATGAAACCAAGAGTAACATCTTGATTTTCTACATTGTTGTCCATTTGTAACCATCTGTGGTATCGGTTCCTATCTAAACATAGTGTGTAGACTCCATTTAGAACGCTCATGAGCAAGGTACATGAGTTTATCACAGGACGTACATGCAGTCAAGGGGGTCCCTATATTTAGAAGGCCAAGGACCTATATAGGGCATGGCTGGGTGGTGATGAGCATGTTCCAGTCCCCTTGCCCTTTCATTGGTATCAGAGCTAGGGGAGAGGAAAGCCATGGAGGAGGGAAGGAGAAGGGCGTGCTGTTTGCAGGTGATCTCTCTCTCTATCTCTCTCTCTCTCTCTCTCTCTCTCTCTCTCTCTCTCTCTCTCTCTCTCTCTCTCTCTCTCTCTCTCCCCCCCCCCCCCCCCCCCCCCCCCCCCCTCGGCGAAGTTCCATGGATATGGGTCGTGGGCAAGTTCCCTTGGAGGAGGAGCAACCGGGGAGGAGACGGTCGTGTGCAGGCCCACTTACGAAGGGTAGAGCCATGCTGTTGATTTGCACAAAACCGTGCGGGAGCTGGCTCGTTGAGGTTGCCCTGTGAAGCTGCGTGTTTTTCGTCACAGGCGGATGCCCCAAATCATGCTACACGTGCTTCATCTCCGGGTTCTTCCCCTCGGCGCTGTCTGCCATGCACGCTACAGACTTCGGGCTTCGTTTCCCATCTCAGGCGCCCCAAACCTAAAAACCTAAAAGGTTAAAAGGTTAGGGAGGGTGCCCACGGGTTTGCCTAGCCTCGGCTACGAAGCACGGGAAAAACATCATGCAAAGCAGGAGTGTGCAGAGGGAGTGTGTAGAATACAGTAAGCGATATTGCACATAAATTTTTATTAATAAAGTATGAAATCTCCAAATCTGCAAAGCTTCGACATAACTTTCAGACCATAAGATGGCATGGCCTTGGTCTCGGCTTTGACAACGACTTGCAGCCGTGTTACAAAGGCATGGCCATACGTGGTTGAGATCTCACGGAGGGCAACACCTCAAGCAATGACACAAATTGATGACCAGTAATGACGTCTTCGATGGCCAAGAGCTGGTTCCAAGGGAGACTTATCACGGATAATTATCATGGTGTTCCCACAAGGCCGACAAGGCATGTTGCATAGCAGTACAAGCAAGGCCTGCGGCATGTAAGGCAAACATTATTAGGAAAATTGATGCGAGTACTTTACCATGTATGTATACTACCGTGAAATTTTGTTTTCCATGCTTCTGCAATTTCAATACTTACGGCACAAGCAAGGCTTGTGAGAATTACCAACAGCATAATGTTTTTGTTTTTTTTGAATATACAATGAGCAACAACCACTCACAATCAAGCACGGCTTGAGTGAGAAATGTTCTCATTTACTAGCAATGTTTCTTCCCATGCCTGGCAAAGGATAGGGCATGGTAGTGCTAGAGGATCTCATGGAGATCGGCACGGTCTATTACTAATCTTGATGAAGGAGGCAGCAGGTTCTCGACAGGACCACCCATTAACAACCATTACAAGAAGTTGTCAAGCAAATTGTTAGGGCTTGTTTTCTAGACATCATTGGAGCAAGGCTCCAGCTCCATAATCAAGCCAAGCAGGACATCCGGAAAAAGATGACATGGTTTCACCGCTCGAAGAGGGCTTGTCAGCGTTGGTAAGCAAGTCGATTTTCACATTTTCAATTCTCAATTCGTTGAAATTTGCATATCTCTTCAAGTTAAAAGCATACATTGGGATTTTCAATCATCGAGCCGCTCAATCATATTCGGCACGTGAATGTTTTTCATGCATGGGATATGCTATGTTCAATAGCTACGAGTACAGTCTTTGGCCCAATGACTTCTACCACTAACAGTTTGCAATTATGGTAAACATTTTACTTTTAGGTTGGAATTTGTGCTCGGACATGGTTCCGTGGCAATGTTAGATCCAAAGGTTTAGGCAAGGCCTGTGACATGTTGGTATAGGCAAGGCCTGCGAATGTGCTCCAACGTGTTTTTCTAACGTAATTGGAAATGACTGCATGCCACGCGGCAATGTGCAACTCGGGGTTACTTTTCCTTTACCCATCTCGCGTATGACAACATGGTGACCAACATCACAGGAGCAAGGCTCCAGCTACAAATCCAGAGGATAACAAATCAAGCCACGCAAGTATGAGCATACATATCCTTTGACTATGAGCTCTCAGGAACTCCATAAGTTGCTAAGGGAAGCAAGGCTTCCAATTCAACATCTTGCATTGAGATTTTCCCGTTTGGCATATGCTATGAGCATACAAAATTGGGAAGTAATTGGCAATGTGTTTGCAAGTGATTTCCTATTGCAGGTTATTTCCTTATGTACCAGACGGGTGTATAGGATATACGAGGGCGTCTGTGCAGATATGGCTATGAGCCATTTTGGAATGAGTTTTTTCCTTCCAAATTTCATGACAACTCGTTGCAGCAACAACTACCAGGTTAGCTAAGTTTAAGTTTTTCTTGTTTTACCCTATTTATAATTCACCTGGCAATTACTGTCATTGTGCAAAGCAAAGTGCTTTGGCACTTAAAAATATGAAACAAGACTTCTCCCTTGTGCCAAGGTACTGCCCGATGACTTGGCATCACTTGCAGTGGCACACAAGTTTGGGGAACTACCAAAATGGGAATATCAGCTCACAGAATCCCTACTAGTCTAAACTGTGCAAGGCACTTATGGTTTTGGTTCTCACGGTTGAGGCCATCACTCTACGAAAGCGCTTACAGTTTTGCATGCAAGGCATGCTAATTAGGTGGATTCAATACTACCGTTTCATGCATTAGGCTTCCACTATCACACTCGCAACTCTGCCAAGGACAAATTGTTTAATATGATTGTTGGTTGCTATCAACACACAACAACACTAAAAGGAACCTAATTCTAGGACTTATTTCATGGGCAAAGCGCCAATGCTCAGTCGTCCTCACACAATCACGACCCCTGCATGGTAGGTGGGTCGCAATGAGTTTTCTGTTCTTCGGTTACCTCTCTCGATGATAGAGAGATACCGGAAAACTGTGGAATGCTTATACGATAAGCTGCAATTTAGGCATAAGATGCGTAAGAGCACATAGCTTGGGTATACACTCTAAAACCTTAAGGAAAGTTCTTCAGCCCAACATGCTCTTGTTCTCTTTCTCTCTCTCTCTCTTTAAGGGAATAATGAAAATCTTCTAAGAAGCTTTTGATACATGTTTTGTTTGGGAGTCAACATGAGCCAAGATCTCAGCTTGAAATTGGCCAAGATGCCATTCACATTAGTTTTCACCGGTTTCTCGATTGAACACTAATTGCTGTAAGAGCTAGGAGCCACACACAGGCTGGCTAAGAGCTAGGAGCCACACATAGGCTGGCTAAGAGCCATTGTCATATTTTGGGTAGGACCCAACTATTGGCATTCCTTGGGTGATTGTTCTTATGAGATATCAGATCTGCCTAGTGGAGTACACATTGAATACCTCGACGTTAATGGACGAGCAAGAGTCTTGTCATTTTGCAGGATTAGGGTGTCATTTTTGGACTATATGTTTCTAGTGCAATGCTCAAGTTGAGTTTTTGATACTCTTGCACTTACATCAGCTGATTTATACCATGGAGTCTAGAGGCAGCAAACAGTTGAGACAGCATGGCTGTTGATACGAGCTAGGCATCTCACTTATGTGGATTTCTTGCTCTCTCTATAGCACTACGAGTGTCTATGGCATCATAGTTTTGGGGTACGACCCAGTGGGTGCTTACTAAATCACCCCATACGCATTGAGGATCACAGTTTGATCTATTCCTGTTATACTTTCAAGGAAATAATTCCGCAATCTACCACGCGGTAGCGGAAAAATTCAACTTTTCAAGTTGATTCTCATCATTCTGTACACGGTTAACTAGGTTGGTTATCGTTACATGCTAGTTGAGCAGTTTCTACAAAGGGTTTTACTAAGGGGTTTGACTATGTAGATTCTACCCAACCGGTTTGGATTGTGAAGGCAACACCCAAGGTTTCTATGCTGCTTGGTTTTTTTCACAGCAGGGAGATGTACTCCTATGCATTTGAATACGGGTAAATGAACTTTCAGTTCAATTCCCAGGGCCATGCCAAGGGCATGTCGAAATAAATATGTTGGGCCGTGCCAAGGGCATGTCGAAACAAAATATTTTGGGCCGTAGTGTCCAAAGTACATTATGCTGTTATGAATCCACTTGTAGGATTCAATTTGGCACATGTTGTCACATGGGATACAACATGGTCTAGGAACTCAAGGAGTTCGGTTTAGTTAGTGTGGAGCAATGAATGAGGGTCCCTCTCACTCTTGTCGCAAAGTGTTTAGAGTTATCTCCACACACAAGTACATCTTGTACTTGAAGGATGTTCTTTTTTCAGACATCCTGAGTTGAGACATATTCCACATGTGGCGAATATGAGTCTCTGGGATTGACACTGGCGCCTCCTATTTCAAATATGTGTCACGACAAAGTGCCTAGGTGCTGGTCAAATCCGTTTTCTAGACCATTTTTAGCACGACGTATCAGGAGCAATTTCAGTGGGTGGCCAGAAATTGTCGGATACTTAGAATGACTTGTTCAGCTACAAGTATTGCTAAACAACATTACAAAAGGTTGTTTATACATATAGCAAGGCTATAAGTTGTTAATGAAAAAGTTTCACTGTCTATACCTAGAAGTGATCAATGTTTCACCTTCTATTGTGATTCAGACGTTTTAGCAAGGCTTGCAAAAGATTGCAACTGAAAGTATTTAGTTTTTTTTCAGAAATATTTACATTCCTTTTTAATGTGTGCTAGGCGCATCACATTTGCCATAAGTATTGGCAAGGATCACCATGGATATATAGGTTCGGATCTGTTTATTGCTAAATGCATGCACACTAGGTGTTATGGGCCCTAGTGTTTAGCAAAGGATGATTTGGAACGGCATCCATATTCCTCAAGTTATTGCTTATGAAGCATTTTTTCACTCTATGTGCAGTATCTCTACAAGATTACTTTTGGGTCTACTAATCCCCAATAGAGGTCATGGCTCGATTTGGGTGTTTGTGGATTTCTCAAGTTAACCACGATGGTTATTCCGGACATTGTTGATTCCTCAACAATGCTACACGATATTGTGATTCCCATTTACCAGTCATTTGGGATGACTGTCTGTAAACAGTGAGGGAACACACCTCAGTACTGTCAGTTATCCAAGGGGATAGGTAGATTATAAAGTGTAATCTGGTGGTGAAGGATATGCAAAGTGCGTACATTAGCACCAACTGATCCAATCAATAAGCATTTATTGCTCTACTTAGAGTTTTCTTACTATAAGTTTAAGCATGTTTGCGACTAGGTGTAGTCTCTTCATGTATAACTCAGGTTGTCAACCTTGAACACTCGTTAGGGTGGGGTTGTTTACGGATGATGAAATTTGGGAACAAGTAAAGGACTTAAACTTGGCTGATGAGTTATGTCAGCAAGTTACTTTCATGGAAAGTGATAAGAGGTACTCTTTTTGGTACATCTTTGTTGTGATAAACTCGTGTACCATGCTCATGAGCGTTCTAAATGGAGTCTACACACTATGTTTAGATAGGAACCGGTACCATCAAATGGTTACAAATGGACAACAATGTAGAAAATCAAGATGTTACTCTTGGTTTCATTGAACCTCCTACTGAACCGAGTTTCGCTCAAATGAACTGTTGGATCCATGAGGGATGTTACGGTAGAAAACATTAGTGTTCTTATGAAGATACCATCACTTGTGTTTTCGCGGATGAAAATGCTTCTCCAAGGGGGAAGTAATGTCAGGACAATGGTAGGACCAGTCACGGCCAAGGGCCAGGACGGACATGCAGTCAAGGGGGTCCCTATATTTAGAAGGCCAAGGGCCTATATAGGGCATGGTTGGGTGGTGATGAGCATGTTCCAGTCCCCTTGCCCTTTCAAGAGCTCTTGGCTATGACGTTAGCATGTGGGCGCTGTTGTGGTGGCAAAGGCGGTGTTGTGGCATTGGTTGGCATTGTGGAATCACTTTGTTGTCGGACGGCGATGAGGATGATGATGTGGAAGGTCCATAGGAGATCGGTCCCGTGCCCACTGGGCCCAAAGTTTTTATGAGGAGCAAGATCCCCACTCCCCCCTTGTCATGCCGCCGTGATAGAGAGCTGGCTCACACGGGGCTTGGCATGCAAGTAAAGTTGGAGATAAAGAGTGGTTCATATGCAGTGAAGCTAAAAAAGGAGGGTGTTTGACAAAAATAGACAAAAGGCTAAAAATGTCCTACACGCTCTATAAAGGCCGGATTTTTTTGTTTCTTTAGGGGTCTTTTGGGGCTGCCTCAATGAAGAAGCGTTCGTTCATGCAATTGTCAATGAGGAGAGCTCTAGAGAGGAGAAGCCAATGAGGGCCATAGAGGAGGAACCTTTTATGCTCGTCAAGGTTGTGTCGATGGAGCCAAGCTGAGGGTGGTATGCCCCTCTTGTGTAGCAGAGACAATGGTTGTACATGGTGTTTTTTCTTGACGAAGAAATTATTCATTGCTAGATTTTGTCATCTCTTTCCCCTTCCCCTTTCTTCTCCTTTGCTTTGCTCCAAGGTGTGTGTGATGTTGGTGTGTGACGGTGTGCACCCTCAGGCCATCTGTGTGTGTGAAAGAGAAAGAGAGAGAGGTGCCAAGTTGTGGAATTGTTGGAAGCGGGAAAAATTGTGAGATTGCTGTCTGTTGATTGTGCGAAGTGTGTGTGCAAAGGTATGTGCGTAAGGAGTGATATGCTTGCCGAGGGTTAATGTTCTGATGGTGATTTCTAGTGGATGGGGGTGTTGTGAGTACCTTGGGCTATAGAGAGGCATCTGTGTGTGTCTTTGACTATGTTTCAATTCCCCCTCTCCATTTTCTGGTGCCCCCACGGAGGACTATGCTAATTGCTCCTATTTGAAGGTGAAGTTGACTTTGTGGTTTCGAAGCTGGTGGATATGCAATTTTGGAACAGCGGGTGCTGTTAAAAGATGGCATGGCTGGGGTTTTTGATATTCACTGGGGTTGAAGATGTGAAAATTTGGTTGCAGGATTATGGTCTATTTGTGCTAGAGAGCAGATTGTTAAGAGACGAAGGCGTAAATCAAGTTTTTCCGCTCTTGGCTCGTGGCAAAGCAAGGAGATGGTATGAAGAACTATGGGAGGAAGAGAATCTAGATTGGATGACTTTGGAAGTGTCTTTTTGATGCCAATATGTATCCAAGGTGCAACTAAATGAAGTAAAGTGAAAGCTAGGCAGATTGAAGTAAAGCTTGAACATAGATTTTCAAGCATTTGAGTGGGAATTTCAAGCTCTTTGGGGTCAGCTGATAGAGGTAACTGCTACTAATAATGTTGAATTTTTAACGTTGAGCAAGTTCATGGATTGAGAACATGAGGATGGTTGAGATAAAGTCAAAATGGATGGACCTGTGACGTATACGAAAGCGGTGATTTTTGCAAGAGGCTAGACAAAGAAGATTTTGAAGAAGCGGCAAGCTAGGAAGGGTTTGTCAAATGCTATGGTGCCTAGGCAGGTTGATGTGGTGGAAGTGAAGACAAGGTTGGTACAAAGAGATGTGCTGGTGCAAGAGGAACCAAGGATTTTATGGCTGCAAAGAATGGAGCGGTTTTTAAGCCCAAGATGCCAATTAGGGAGGCTCCAACAGTGGAATAAGTGCAAGTGGTTCTAGGTCGAGTAGAAGGTGCACATGCAAACTCAAGTATGGTTATTCAAACTCCATTGATGTGTGCTAGAGATCAGAGAGTGCAGTTTGGAGATGAAATTAGAGTGGTGAAAGTAGAGGAAATCCATGATCTTGAGACAAAAAAAGAAATGGAAGCAAATGATAGTAGTTCTATGGGTGCCAATATGGCTTTGGGAAGCCGATTTGTCTTGCTCAAGTTATGAGGAATTTAATCTCTTGCATGTCGATAAAGATGTGAAAAATCTATGTGAGGAGTAGGAGAAGTGCCAACCGATGTACTGGATGAAAGCCAAGTAGATGAATCCGGGCCTACAAGAGTGGGCACGCAGGTAAAGATGATATGTGGTGCCATGATGGTGGCTATGCTTGTGAAAGTTGCAGTGGAATGTGCTATAGTGGTGCATCAAATACAAAGTTCTGCCATGAAAGATAGAGCAATTTTGACCATGGAGGAAAACCAAGGTAGGTCGGTAGGAGATGAGTCTCTACCTTCTTTGTGGTTGAGAATGAAGTGAAAGAGCGGGTGATTGAACAATAGGTAGATGAAGTCAACAAGACTGAAGTACTGGTTGACCTAGAAGGGCTAGTTGATGAAGAAGGGCTTGATGATGCTGGGATTGAGTGCATTGCAGATGTGAAGGCAAGCAGGGAGCCAAAGATAGAAGAGCTTCCAATGCAGCAGGTATGCTCCATTGTTTGTGAAGAAGAATCTCAGGTTGTGGGTGGATAAGCTTTCAAAGGAGGTATGTGAATCATAGTTGAAAGGTTTGCTTGTGAGTGTAGTTGTGCAATGGGTTATCCATCAAATATACGGGGTTCTCTTGATGAGATGTCTGCTTTACATGGTTGGGAGGGAGGGCCAAATGTGATTGTAGAGTTAGATATGTTTATGGAGCAAGATGATGTGTACAGTGGTGCTCTTTTTGAATCAAGACAAAGACATGGTGATTCTTGAAGAGGTGCAAAGATGCTATGGGCTTATTGTGTGCATGGATGGCTATGGACTTGGGTACGATTGGAGGTTGATGCAAATGAATGGAAGAGGGAAAATCTAGGTGTTTGATCCGGGAGGTCTGATTGGAAACAAAAAGTAGGAGTAGGACTTTGTACATATGGTACTTCTTTGCATTATCTCATAATGCTTGCTAGTTTTGTAGTTTCTAAATGAATAAAGGCTTTTTTTGGTTGAGCATGAATGCTCAACAAGTGGGTTGGGCAATGATGGTGCATCTAAAGCTGGTCAATAATATGAAGAATGCAATGTAAGGATATGTGGGCTCTCAAGGGTATGCCATGGTGGTTGAGCAGATGTGGAGATCAAGAGCATGCAAGGAGCAACGTGTATGTATGCTTTATGTGGTTTTCAGAGCTAGAATGCTTTCCCATGGTTCATGCCATAGGGGGATGGTTGAAGTGTGCAAAGTGAAGAAATGGGAGTGCCAAAGATGGCCATCAGTGTGGTCTACAAGCTGGTCTAGAATGTTCCTCAATTGGAGCTACAATGCAGAAGCTATGACAATTTCAAGTTTTAAGCAATTTGCATATCCGTACCGGATTGGGCAGTTGCAGATGATTGGCTAGAGATGAAGCGAGTGTATGGGTTTGAAGAAATTGTCTTATGATGCATGTAAGTCTTTTTGGGTCATCAATCCGACGACAAATATATGACTAGTTGAAGTTTCACCGGGGGCCAGTTCTGTGTCGCTTTGATCACCTCGATAGGTGTGCCATCTGGAGTTCTCTCAGTCTTTCCAAGGTTCATAAGGGTGATGTGCACCATATGTGGTCCATATGAATCACCAATCAGTTCAGATTGAGATACTGAAGTTTGAAGTCCTCCAACCGCAGCCGCAGAGAAATGGTGCCATATGATTTTTTTGGTGTTTTTACATGCGTTTTTCAAGGCCTCAACAAAATCTAGAGGCGATAGGATTTTGGAGTTTTAAAGATGGCAACGAGAGTTTTTACTGGGATTTTACGGCTCAGGTTTTTGACCCCCGGGGCATCAAGTTGCAGAGTTGTGAAACGGACGGGAAAAAAACATTTTTGTGAGATTTTGTTGGTAAAACTTGGGACCTTGGAGGGCCAATTGATAAAGCAATGCCATGTAAAGAGGCAAGGAAACCCATAGGTGGTGTCAAGGACTGCGGGCATCGGCTATAAGGGCTGGGTTGTGAGGCCATCTAAGTGTCATGCGAGAGAGAGAGAGAGAGAGAGAGAGAGAGAGAGAGAGAGAGAGAGAGAGAGAGAGAGAGAGAGAGAGAGAGAGATCTTAGATCTCTTGGCTATGGCATTAACACGTGGGTGCTGTTGTGGTGGCACGACCAGCACTGTGGAGTCTTTCTGTTGTCAGACGACATTGCAATGAGGATGATGATGTGGTAGGTCTGCATGAGACTGGTCCCGTGCCCAATGGGCCCAACGTTTTCATGAGGAGAGGGGTCTCCCCTCCCCCCTTGTCACGCCGCCGTGACATCGCCCCCAAGTTAGAGAGTGGGCTCACATTGGCCTTGGCATGCAAGCAAAGCCAGAGATATGGAGTGGTTCTCATGCAGTGAAGCTAAAAAAGAAGGGTGTTGCAAAAATAGACAAAAGGCTAAAAATGTCCTACATGATCCAGAAGGGTTAACACCATATTAGAGAGTTTAAGACTTGAGACAATTTGGGAGTCACCAACGTCTTAAAGATTTGGCCATATGGACAAATCTCAAAATTTTTTTAAAGGCCAACTCCTTTCACAAAGTAGTATTTGAAAAGATCTTTCAAGCCATGTTCTCAAAACTTTGGCTAAGATTTGTCTATATGGTCAAATCTTAATCTCATTTTAAAAGTGGAAATTTGGAAATTCCCAAATTCACTAATATGGTGCTGGTTGTTTTTTTTTGCTATTTTAGAGGTCTTTTAGGACTTCTTGAAAGAAGAAGGGTCCTTTTACGAATCTGTCAACGAGGACATCTGTACAAAGGATAAGTCAACGAGGGCCATAGAGGAGGAAGCTTTTGTACTTGTTGAGGTTGTGTCGACAGAGCCCAGCCGAGGACGGTGTGCCCCTCTTGTGTAGCAAAGACAATGGCTGTACATGGTGTTTTTTGTCAAAGAAGGAGCTGTTCATTGCCAGATTTTGGCGTCGTCTCTCCCCCCTTCCCCTTTCTTCTTCTTTGCTCTACTCCAAGGTGTCAGTGGTGTCGGTGTGTGAGCGGTATGCACCCCTCGGGCAGTCTGTGTGTGTGAGAGAGAAAGAGAGAGAGGTGTCAAGTTATGGAAGTGCTGGAAGCGAGAAAATTTGGGATGATTGCTGTTTTTGGATCGTGTGAACCATGTGTGCATTGATATGTGCATAAGAGGTGATATTCTTGTGGAGGGATGAAGTTATGATTGTCATTTCTAGTGGATGGGGGTGTTATACCTTGGGCTATAGAGAGGCATCTATGTGTGTTTTCGGGTGTGTTCCCATCCCCCCTCTCCAATGTCCAAGTTCACCTCCTTTTTTCTCACCTATGCTTTTAGTGCAATAGAAGGATAGGTCCTACCGTATTTATGTGGACTAGTGTACACTAAATAAAAGCATGATAAAGATTTCTAGTTCCTCACATAGAGGAAATGTTTAATTATTTACAAGGTTCTTCTTGCTTCTGTTTTTGAAGAATTGTGTTCTAATAAGCTCTATGTAAATGGAAAGAAAAGTGAATTATTTCTCAATAAGATAAGATAAGATACTTGGGTAGTTTTATCTTTAAAGAAGGAATCTATATGGATCCTAACAAGCTTGGAGTTATAGTAATTGAGAAGCTTTATAGGCACGTGCTCTTACTATAGATAACTTATAAAGAAATTCTCTAAAATAGCTCGGCCACTTCATAATTTAACTAAAAAAAAGGTTAAATATTAGTGGACTATTAGAGACAATCATGCCATTGATGATCTCAAATAAAAGCTTATGACAAAGTCACTTTTGGTTTTACCACATTTTACTAAGTCTTTTAAGGTCCATTTTGATGCATGTGGTGATAGCATTGGGATAGTCCTTTTCAAAGAAGGACGTTTCTTGTGAAAGTCACCAATGGCACCCACAAGAATAAGTACTTGAAATTTATGAAAAAAAATAATTGCAATTATTCATTAGATTCATGGAAGTACTACTTGCTAAGCACAACTTTCATCATATAGATATAACATCAAAGTCAAGTATTTTTTGACACAAAAAACCAAGCTTTCCAACAAACAAACGAGTTGGGATAATTTTCTCTTTCTCAATTTCACTTTCATAAAGCTCACATTTCAAGAAAGTAAAAGACAATTGTAGATGCACGTGCTTTCACACCGGCTTAGGATCAATGTTGTTTCTATTGCATACAATCATGACCTTACAAACATGATTGGCAAGTATGCAAAAGATGGAAACTATGTAATTATTATGGTTGAATGACAAAACATACGAACCATTTTCACTAAAGGATGGATTTCTATTTCATGGTTCACAACTATACATCACAAAAAATCTAAATGATTACGAATCCCCTGCACCTCGTTATGCAGTGCACCGTGGAATTCAAGCCACAACCCAAGCAAGAGAAACTTATTTGTATTCACTTACTATGCAACATGACATTCAAGAATGTGAAGCAATGCATAGGATGTCAAAAGGTCAAGTATGATAGACACAAGACCCTTGGATTGTTGTAGTCTTTGCCAATCCTAGAAGCTCCATGGAGGAGTATTTCTATGGACTTTATATTTGACTTGCCAAAGTCCATACATGGAAATACGAGGATTTGGACAGTGGCTGATTGATGTTGTAAACATGCTCATTTTATTCCTTTTAAAAAGACTATTAAATCACATCACATGGCTACTTTGTTCTTTAAGTACCATGGTATGCCAAGTCCTATAGTCTTTGACAAAGATCCTCGTATGACAAGTTTATTTTGAAAGGGGCTGTTGAAAAACATGGACACAAGTCTTGATTTCTCTTTTATAAATTATCCTTATATGGATGGCCAAAGTGAAATCACAAATTTTGATTATTCTTGATTTTCTCAAAAGCTACATTGGTAGGAAGAACCAAGGTAATCAATGAGAGAAGAGATACTATGGTCCATTCCAAATTCCAAAAAGAATTTATGATGCAACAATCTATAAACTTGAGTTGCATGAGCATTGACATATACATAATGCATTTTATGTGAGTCTATTTAAACCATTTAAGGGTACACCTCCAATGAATCCCATTGAAGAGGATCCTCTAGAGTTTATGAATAAGAGGATATCCTCCACTTGAAGATGCTAAATGGATGCAAGAACCCTAGTTAAATAATTCTCTTACTTTATTACAAGACTTCAAGTTCCTTCATGGTTTAAATGTAAACTCATATGTTGATATACAAAATGTTCAATAATTTAATGCAATGTTTACGTTCTCTCAATGTGTATTAAAACGTTCTTTGTGTACACTAATGTTTTCAAGGAATAATTTTTGAGATGACTACATTGCCAAAACTGCTTTTAGCCTCGCTATTTAGCTTAAGGAAAGTATTCTTGGTTAAATGTGGCTCCCAAGTGAAAATGGGCTACCTTCCATTTGACCCATGTATACTTGAGGACTACTATGATTTCGAGGGAGGGGTATATTATAAAAATTTAATTTTGATTAATTTTAGGCTTTACCATGCCCTCTCTCTCTCTCTGTCTCTCTCTCTCTCTCTCTCTCTCTAAAAATGACTATTCTTGAGAGAGAAAACGCATGTCAAAGGACAATGAGGCATGGAAGAAAGTGAAATCATAGCTAAGGAAGTGCCAAAAGATGAATGCCACTTTTTAAGTGCATGGAAAAGATCTCACAAGAATTTTACAAAACTCAAACCTATAAAATACGGCTTATGATGGTTGGGAACTGCAGGTAAAGTGGGTAAAAGGGCACGTGGATGGGCATGAGGTCTTACAAAGGTCATATGACACCTCAAATTTTCCAAAAGAGTGTTCACCTCCATGTGTCATACTCCCATGCTTTGAACTCTTCCACCTCCTCTAGGAGACTTAAAAGTTTCCAAAAGAGTCTAAACCTCCATGTGTCACACTTCCATGCTTTGGACTCTTCCACCTTCTTTGGGAAACTTTGTAGTAGACGACAAGTGTAAAGGGCCTGCAAAATATATAAAATACTATGCTACGTATGACAAAACCACAAATAGGCATACCTGAGAGGTCATATACATACACAATCCAAAGCAAGATTGACAGAATAGAAAAAGAGAGCAAGATAGAGCATTAGAGAACGTGCAAGTGTACCTCCTAGAGCGGAGTGCTACATAGGCATGGCTAAAGAGAAGAATGGAGAGAGGGGAGAAGAATAGCACAGACATTGGGTGCAATCACCCCCTTACAAGAGTGAGCTTTTCCTCTTGCACATATTTATTTATAGATGTCTTGAATGCTCAAAAGGATTACAACGCTCCGACATGAAGTGACCATGGCTCATAAAGAGCACTTTAGTAATAAAATATTTATAAATCTGCTATCCTCTTGCATAGTCCATTGATCGCTTATGCTTTTTTCACTTGTCAACTGCAATAAATAAATATATTTCCATTTCTATTACATACCTCTCCATTAGAAATGCAATTTTCCGCAGGTGCGAAGTTAAGGATCTGCAAATCAGGCTTGTAAAAAAACAATGGTTAAAATTCTGTGTCAGAAATATCATGAAACAAATAAAGTCATAAACTTAAATAAATAAATTTGCTTATGCTTTTTGTCATCCACATACTGCATATTCTAGTGTCCCATACCACAAAAATAAGCAGTGTGTCATATCCTGATGTATTAGGATATCATTGGTCACATTCATTATTCAATACATCAATTCTTATAAATCTCAAGTCTAGTTCTATACATAGGGTCGACAATCAATGATTATGAACCGCATCCAAATCCAAATCCAACTCCAATTTCAATTTCAAATTCAAATCCAAATAAAAATCAGTTTTATTATATATTCAGCTAACAAAATCATAATAGGGGTAGTGGTGGCCAACCACTACAACATGATTTTGTAATTGGTGTTGCCTAAATCAATGAATCAACATCAATCAACTGTGTTGCCTAAATCTACAAATTTACACTTGTGCTGCTTAAATCGACGAATCTACATAGCTAATATTGTTTAAAGTAGTGAATCTGTTGTTTGTTGGTGTGTTGTTTAAGTCGACAACTTTGCACTCTTGCTACCTAAATCAACGGTTCTACATGGCTCATTGGTGTTGCATAAATTGGTGAATCGACACAAGGATGAGAATTTACGCATTGCCTAAATCGGCAAATTTATGTGCATGTGACCAATAGATTGGTCATGGCATACAAAATAAAACATTTACTACCCGTTTGACACCAAATTGGAGTATGTTTGAAGTAAGGTACTAACAAATTGTTTTTCATTATCCCAACTTATATGAGACGCTTTTGACGACAAATCATCTCCATTCAGTGAGTGGATCCACTTAGTATATTTGCAAAGTGAGTCCTTTAAAAAAGAACGTGCGGTGGATATTTACCAAATAAGCATATTAAGGTGGGGGGTTGTCATATAGGAAGATATTATAAGAGGTGGTACAAAGTGGAGATCTTAAGGTAAAGAAAGAATAGAATCATTTGGGTCTATAGAGAGAGCTTACTTATCAAAGAAAATTCCAATGTTTTATTTTAATAGAACTTAATGAGAAATTATGTACCTAGAGATTCTAGGATTTGACTATGATTTTGAGTCGCTTTAAGTCATGCATTTAGCTTTATTTGAAAATTTGTTTCTCAAAGACAAAGCACTTAAGTGGTTTTCTGCTAGATTTAACCAAGGATTACCCTATTATATGAGCCGATTCAAATAGTTAGTGGTTATCGGGAAGGCATCAACAAAGTGCTACTAAACTCAAACAATAACTTCAAAGAAAAGACCAATGATGAGACAATAGTCACAATACCATCCCTAAAAATGATTATATGCCTATACCTATATTTTGTAAGAAGATCTTAGTTATATACCTATACCTATATTTTGTAAGAAGCTCTAAGATCGATAATGAAATTGCAAAATGAATCCACAAAAAATGATTGAGCTCGTGAGATGAAAAAAAAAACCCAATGCATTGTTCTCACAAATCAAAATTTAATGTACTTGTACTTAATTAAAATTCCCATTAGGTAGATTTTGACTTGTCATTAAGGAAACTAATAGAATGTACAAGTACAAATGTGACTATTAACACTAATTGCTTCAAATTTTAACCTACAACGTGGATTGTTTTTGGGGGGAGGGAGGGGGGAATTAATTTTTGATTTTAGGGGATCGAAAGTGGACATGCTTCTTTGAGGGGGGAATTTATTCACAAAATAAAACTAAAGAAATTACTAAGAAGTTGAAAAAAACCTACACATGAAAAATGTGAGAGAATAATAAATAATTCTATTTGAAGATTGTTAGCACTAATTTGGTCTAATTTTTTTTTGTAGATCCTCTCAAGTTTAAATTTTGAAATGTAGATGTAAACTAGAAAAGTTGTAGGTGGGTTTGCACTAAACATAGTTTTTTTAAAATTGAATTAATGGTGATTATATCTACTGTCATTCTCTACGATGAACTCTTCTATGTCCTAGGGTAAAGGAGCCAATAAAAAACCGGGTTCCTGTCCTCGAACCCGTTGGACCCTATCATTATAACCATTTTGCTCCAGTGATGAGACGCACGGAAGCCAACACTGGATTAGTTAGTGCAATATAGCTTTTCATCTTCACTGTTGGATCTTAAGTTTGAGCCTCATTGGCTAACTAGCTCAATTTATACCCCTCGGTGGCTTCTTATTCACAATCAATTTTGTTACACTGCAATTTTGTTTCATGTCGTGCATTCTGTGTGTCTCACATTTTGTGATGCGGGTACTACCCCATTTCTACCCCAAACAGTCCTTGCGTTGAGCCCTTGACTGCATCTCTCCAAGCCAAAAACAATGCAGCACATTGTTTGCAATTCGTTGTCTCTCTTAGGTGGCCTTAAGTTGGCCCCTTTACCCTATCGTTGTATTGATTGTGTATTATACTTACATAATTGACTAATTTAAAGAACAATGTGTTGTAATAAAGCAATGGTAGTAATTAAGAAGATGGTATCATTTGATTATTTTTTAGTTTGTTCGGCTCCTCTAGGTGCTTAGTGAGATTGATTGGCGTGCAATAGAATTGGATAAATGTAATGCTGCAATGAGCAATATTTTATGCAACTATGTGCCAATGAGTAACATTTATGCAACTGCTTGCCAATAGAGGGTATCACAAAAGAGAAAATATAAAGGCCGTAGTTGTTGCTAGGCTAGTTTATCTTGGTTGAAGGTGATGAGTAGAGAAAGAGATTTAGAGCTAACTACACCCTTGTGGTGGGTGGTAGTGGTTATGAGCTGTCGTTTTGTTTTCTTGTGATAATTTAGTTATTAGCCAGTGTTGGCCTCGAAGAAAACTCTAGGCGGCTAGTGCATGAGAGCTGCAATTCTATACTGCTACTTTGACAAGCGTGCTCTTCTTGTCTATGTGCTTTACAACAAACTTTCCACTACCTTGTTTGTTATGTTGTAGGATTAATCCTAGGAGAGCTTGAGGTGTGGCCTTTGAATAAGATAAAAGGAAGGAGACTTCACATAGTTATCACACGACCCTCGAACTCAAGGAGTCACCACTCATAGGAGCATGGGAAGATATCGCAAGAGGCTTTTGTCAAAAAATAAACGGAAAAGAAACTTTAATTTCTTCCAAGCAATCCCAATAGTCTTCATCTTATTGAGATGATGTTGAAGGGCTTCCACCAAACAATCTCTAGCTCCTACTTCTATGTCAGTAGTGGTTTGGCCAACAATGTTAGAAAATACTATCACGCTAGATATTATTGTTGTTTCATTAGTGATAACCATCTTCTACACGAGCACGTCTCTACTGTGTATGTTATTGTTGCACAATAGCAACAACCCTTTCCTATTTTCCTATATGGTATCATCAAGTAGTATCACTGTTCTTGCGTACTTGTGAGGGCACCCATCATCTCTTCTCAAGTGGCTGTACACACAACCTTTTTCCTTGTGCATTCTTCCATGCCAATAATATGGTAGATGGTGAATCCCACCGTGGCCCTAGCCTAGCATGGGATTACTCCCTACAATACTATTGGGCCTTCAAAGATGAGGAGCAAGCCTCAAGCCAAGCAGCTGATAGCGGGAAAAAGAGCAGTGCAATCGGGTGGCCTCTGTACTCGTGCACACTCCACAAACCACGCCTCATGCAAACAAGCAAAGAACAAAACAAAGGGGGCACCACCCTAAATTAAGAGGTTTAGGGACCTCACACATAGTGCACATAGGCAAGTGAGACTTTTGGCATTATGATGGCATCAAAACATATTTAAAACACATAGAAACGAAGCTTAGGGACCTTATGTAGCATATATATACACAAGACATCAGCTTAACAATACAACGGCATCTGATCATACATAACAAGGATATAGAGAAGCAAGCCAAGGATGGCATAATCCCTTGTCAAAAACAATCAACCCAGCAAGTAGGTATGATCCTACTAGCAACACATCAATACCTTGGAGAATGATGGCGAGGATGGTGGCCATGGAGCATGAGAGAAGACTCCTTATTTATGTTTTAGGGCTAGTAATGTAGCATACTAGAGGGAGAGAGAGAGAGGGAGAGAGAGTAGAGCTCCATCCATAGCTCCTCGTTGTGAGCAATGTCGTCATAGCTTCATTGCTTGGTGAAGTGGGTGAAGTGTTGGTTTTGAGTGAGAGAAGGACTCCTTATATAGGTTTCTGAGAGGGTTTAGGATTAGGGATAAACATGCTTAAATCCGCTGATTGGGGTTACTTTTTGCTTAGGGTGGTCAACAGATTGAGGTCACCTGATATGTCACCATCAAGATATTCTCTAGAGTGATGTGAGAGGGGAGGGTAAATGCTGATTTTTCTGATTGTGACACATGGGGATAAGGCCTTGACCAGCATTTAAGAGCAGGTAAGGTGGCTGTTGAAACTGGAGGTTCTGCACATGTCAGGGGGGGACTTGCGGGGGGGAGGTGGCAGCTGGGTCCTCCTGAATATCAAATTCTCAAAAAATCCTCAACCATGGCTTCTTTTGACATGTGTTCTTTGAAAAAATCAGCATGTCTCTTTTCAACTCAAAAGTCTTTATCCCTGTTGACTCACCTTTACCATAAGATTTTCCCCTTTTCTCCTCCTGTAACTGCATTGTTGATGCCCAATCACTGCTTCTAGTAACAGAGAACTGTTACCTACCAAATACTTATGGTGCAGTAAAAAATATTTACCATGGGTAAAACAAGTTACTGTAGGTAAAAAGTGATTTGTATTTACCATGTAGGTGAAAAATATTTACTGTGGTAAAAAATATTTACTGTCGGTAAAAAAGTGAAAACGGAGTATGCTGTGCTGTGAGTCCACACGAACATCCTTGTGTAAATTTCACTAGAAATTCACACCTAGAATGGGCTATTCTGTAAGATATAGGTTGTAGGCATGCATAAGAGCTCGTTCCCACGTATCTTCTGTCCATGGCACTTTTTACTCTTTGGTGCTTGTGAAGTAGATTTTTCTTCTCTTTCGAGATCCCTTGGACTAGAGTATCCTCATCTCCCCAACAACTGACTGTGCCTTTATTGCATCTTCAGAAGGGGTCCTAAAACCATGCATCATATAGCCCTCCCCCTTAAGCTAGAGGTATTTGATGCCTCTAGCTGTAGGTTGTGCTACAATTGGGTTCTCTTGAATACTTACCCACCTGGTACCAATTGAATTTGCCATGTTACTGCTTTCTTGGCTGATGCACCCTGTTTAGTCCTGTCTGATGAATAATTGTATCCATCCATGACTAAGAACTGGTCTCCTAGACCCTTGAAAGCCATACCCCATCCATTGTCCATATCCGCTTTCACTGGTAGCATTCTCTTTTTTTCTTTTTTTCCTCTCTTTTTTTCCTTTTTTTTTTTTTTTTTTTTTTCTGAAACGACTATGTACATGATTGTTACCTTAGTTGGAGCTCGAATATGATGAGCTCTCCTCTGAACCATCCTTAGCATTGATTTCACCAGCATATGGCTGTGAAAGACGACATTGGTAGGCCTTCAATCGCCAACCATTTACCGGGGTCTGATGTACCTTACCATCTAGGTCACCTAGTTGGTAACTACCATTTGAGAACCTCTGTATCACTACAAAAGGGCCTTCCCACTTAAGCAAGAACTTACCATCCTTCCTGCGATCAAAGCGATTGTCGTATCTGAGCACTAAAGAACCTTCCTTGATACCTTTCTTGACAAGGTTGCGATTGAACTTCTTTCGTTTCTTCTCTGCCTGGGCTGCATAGTACTTCACTGCTGACTCTCGATCTAGCCCTAACCTCTCCAAATCGATGATTCTTCCTTCCACCTGCTTCTCTTGACTATCCTCTTGATGTGCTTTTAGAACTCGGAGGCTCGCTAGCTCCACTTCTATAGGCAATAGTGCCTCTTGCCCGTAAACCAAGTGAAAAGGTGTATACCCCAAGGATGTTTTAAAGGATGTTCTGTAGGCCCAAAGTGCTGCATCTAGGTGTTTGTCCCATGCCTTAGGATGTAAATGCACTTGCTTAGTGATGATTTTACATATAAGACCATTTACCTTTTCCACAAGACCATTGCACTGAGGGTAGTATGGTGTAGAGTGCTTGCGCTTGATTTTTAACTTGCTCATCAATTGCCCGACTAAATCAGCTCGAAATCCCGGTCCCCTATCCGAGAGAATCTCCAAAGGTGTGCCAAAACGGCAACAAGGCATTCAAAAATGAAATCACTCACGTCCTTGGCTGTGATGCGCTTTGTGGGACGAGCTTCTGCCCATCTGGTCATGTACTCCACCCCCATAATGATGTATTCCTTCCCTGATTGAGTGCAAGGTAGTGGCCCTATTGCATCTATCCCCCATTTTTCAAATGGCCCATAGGTTTTGATTGGATGCTGATTTTCATGGGTAAGATGCCTTGGTCCAGCTTTTTGGCAAACCTCACATGTGCGGCACCAATGTTGTACATCTCGATGGAGGCTTGGCCACGTGAACCCTGCTTGTAAAATCTTTCTGCTAATAATCTCTTGTGCAAAGTGGCCACCACACACACCTTCATGACAACTAAACAAAATATCCTTTATCTCTTGGGATGCAGGAACTCTCCTTAAGACAGCATCTTTCCCTCTACAATACAAGTCCTCTTTCACTAAGCTATAGCTGGTAGCCTTTTTTGCCAACCACCTACGTTCACTTTTACTCATACCAGAGGGTGCTTCACAATGCTCAAGAAAGTAAAGTAAATCATGCAGCTCCTCCTTTCCCTGGTATAAAGGACTTTTCACAAGGATAGCACCTACTATGAGAGTTTGTAGTTCTTCACCTGCTAAGGCATCTGCTTCTCGATTTTTATCTCTAGGTACAAAGTGCACTCGAACTTCTTTAAAACCCTTCAACAAGGCCTTTGCTTCCCTCATCTTAACAGACAATTTGTCATTTTTACAGGACCATACACCAACCATTTGCTTAACAATCAACATGGAGTCACCAAAAACATTTAGCTTTGTGATGCCCTGAGAAAGACAACATTGCAACCCTAAAACAAGGGCATGGTACTCTGCCTCATTGTTAGAATGAACCTCTTTTAGATGAAACCCTTTTGCAAAGATCTTCTCCTTCTCTGGACCTAATATTACTATGCCTGCTGATGCCTTGTCTTTGGTCCTCTTGTAAGCCCCATCAAAATACAGACTGTCTGCTCCCAGAAGAACTTCAGGCTCCGGGATAGGCGGTACCTTACTAGGTGCCTCTTTCTTGGCCTTCTCATAACACCTTTGTGTGAGGACATCTGCCAAACAAGCACGGGTGGAATCCTCTACTTGTAGTGTGTAGTCAAACTCTTGAAGCTGCACCACCCACTTTGCTATTCTTTGAGACAATTCCATGTGTTGTAGGGCATATGGAAAAACCTCCTCAGTTGTGATCACCACAAATTGTCTCGGAAGTAAGTAAGCCCGAAACTTCTCCACTGCAAACTTAAGAGCTAACACCAATTGCTCAGTTGCGCTGAAACCCTTTTCAGCAACTGTCATCACTCTACTAGAGAAGTAGACTGGTCTCATGAGAGATGTCTTTGGGTCTTTTTGCATCAAGACAGCTCCTAGAGCTTCTGGACCTACACTAGGATTTACATAGAATAATTCACCCCATGTGGGTTGTAGGACGACAGGCAATGAGCTCAAAATGGTTTTAACTTCTTGAAAGCACCTTTCACCCTCCTCACTCCATGTCAATGTAGTGTGTTTAGTGAGCTGCTGCAAAGGATAGATTGCCTGAGAAAGGAGATGTATGAATCGTCCCATGTAGCGAACCTTTTGAATGAAGGAGACTAGTTGCTTCACGTTTGAAGGAGTAGGTAAAGCTAACAATGTCTTTATCTTTTCAGGGTCAGCCTCAATACCATCTTGAGACACAACATGGCCTAGTAGAGTGACCTTGCTCTCACCTATGTGGCATTTTTCTTTATTCAATTGCCCACCCAATTGGGCCAGACAGGTGAAACCTTCATCAACCTTGGACAGATGTACTTCCCTAGAGCTGTAAATGCAAAAATCATCAATGAAGACTCGTATGGACTTACCAAAGTAAGGTTGAAACACCAAGTTCATAAACCTCTGGAAAGTAGCTGGGGCATTAGTTAAACCAAAAGGCATAACTCTATAAGCAAAACACCCCCAAGGTGTTATGAAAGTAGTCTTTCTCTGGTCTTCATCTACACTTCTGATTTGGAAGTAGCCTGAGTACCCATCACACACTGTGTACCTTTCATGACCAGCCACTTCATTTAGTATTTCATCTTGAAAAGGCAAAGGAAAATGGTCCCTTTTTGTGGTTGCGTTTAGAGGCTTGTAATCCACACATACCCTCCACTTCCCATTTTTCTTTGGTGCTACCACAACTGGAGACACCCACTCAGAATCTTCCACTGGGTAGATAAATCCTGCCTTGAGTAATCTTTTTACTTCTTTTAAGAGTGCATCTTGTTGCACTAGCCCTAATCTCCTTAGCCTTTGCACCACTAGTTTGGCACCTTCCTTTAATTGGATATGGTGTTGGGTTACCGTCACTCCTTTAATGTGCTTGTAATCAGTTATAAAGAGGCCAGCATGCTTCTTTAGTACCTGCAAATAGGGTTCTCTCTCTTCTTCTAGTAGGTCCTTAGCTAGCATCTCCTCTAAGCCTGTGGCTTCTTCCTTGTTTAGAGAGTCTTGACCACCTTCTCCTTCTGGGTTTCGCAGTATTATACCCATGACTTCCAAAGAGCTAGCATCCTCCTCAGATGACTCATCCTCAGATGAAGAGCAGCTGCTTGTGCTCCATTCATCCATAGAAGTCTCCATCTCTAGGTCTTGTTGTCTACCCTGCTTCATGTCATACACAATTTTTTGTTGCTTGCCACCTACCTTATGATTTGGTCGCAACTCAAGGGAACCTGTCTCCCAATCTTGCCTAGCTTTCATAGCCATAAGCCAAGGTCTTCCAAGGATTAGCGGATAGCCCTCCCCCTTAGTTGGGATCACATAAGCATCAATTGAGATTGCCACACCAAAAGCTGAAACCTTCACTCCATTAACTATTCCCACACAAGCCACCCTTACATTATTTGCCATCTTAGCTTGTAAGAAAGTTTGCTCGTTTACTTCCAAACCCAATCTGTGCATTAATTTCTCTGTCATAACACAAATCTCGGCTCCACCATCTACGTACACATTGGAGACTCGCTGACTCTTAATCTCTTCATCAATGACTGGCACGATATCCTTCATGCCTCTTGCACTAATAGACCCAACTGACTTTGCCTTAGCCCTCCTAGTGCTGACCATCTTAGACCAGGTTCTACGCATCTTTGGGGAAAGGTGGAGGAGTTGCTGCTACAAATGGAAGTCGTGGCGTCCCTGCAAAATATACAAATACTATGCTATATACAACAAAATACACGAATTTGCATACCTGACGCATCCACTAGCACATAATCAATGATGTACACGAACAAAGAGAGATAGAGAGCGGGAGAGAGTGAAGAGAATGCGTGTAGGCGCACCTCCTAGAGCGGAGTGCTACGCCGGTACGGCGAGAGAGAAGAGGGGAGAGGAGAGAAGAAGTACACAGACATTGGGTGCAATCTCCCCCCGTGCAAGAGTGACCATTTCCCTCTTGCACGTATTTGTTATATAGATTTCTTGAATGGTCAAATTGGTTATAAACTGGCCGGCCGGTTATAATTGGCCAAAGCTCATAAAAGAGCACTTGAATAATAAAATGTACATGATATACAAATACATTTGCATAGGTCAAGCTGGGTCTAGTCTTTTCCACCTGTTAGCTGCAATAAATCATAAAATATCATTTCTATAGCATACCTCTCCGTTGGAAAGCAACTGTCCTCAGTTGCGAAGATAAAAATCTGCAAACAATACTTGTCAAAAACAGTGATTAGTATGTTGTGTGAAAAACATCACATAGTAAAAGAAAAATTTATGAAACTAAACAACATTATCTTATGCCTGCTGTCATCCACATACTACCTATTCTAGTGTCCCATACCACTAGAATAAGCAATATATGTCCTACCTTGATGAATCGGGATATCATTGGTCACACTCATCATTGTATAAATCAATTCTCATCAATCTCAAGTTCACTTTCATAAATACTGTCACGACAGAAAATCATCATATACCAATTTCAAATCCAATTCCAAAATATCTTTCATTTTCTATACCCGGATAACAAAATCATACCAGTTACAGTGGTGGCCAGCCACTACATCATGATTTTGTGATAGGTGTTGCCTAAATCGGCGAATCTACACCAATAAGACATGCTGCCTAAATCGGCGAATCTGCACTAATACTGCCTAAATCGGCAAATCTGTATTTGGTGTTTAAAAATCATGAATGTGCAGTTTGTTGGTGTGCTGCCGCAATCGGCAAATTTCCACTAGGATGAGCATTGACACACTGCCTAAATTGGCGAATCTGTATGCTTGTGACCAATGGACTAGACAAGACATAAAGGAGAAAAATATTAACTATTTGTGGGACACCACTTTGGAGTATATCAAAGTACTTACAAATTGTTGTTCAGTATTCGAAAGTACCTTAGCTCACTGGAGTAGCTGCATAGCTTATTGACAAAGCATCTCAATAAAATTTCCTTTCAATACAATTAGAAGCCATGACCTTAACAATGTTTGAGTATTCAGCTTAGAAGAGAATACATAGAAATGATATATAGAAAGGGGAGGGGGGTATTTGATGTATATAACTGAAGGATATTTTGTATCTGAAAATGTACGTACCTATGTGTGTGCGTGCATAGAGAGCTATGATTGAAAGAATGACAATTCGGATTAGCGGGTCGCACAAAAATAGAATGCTCATACAAGCTAGAAGGTTGTAACTGAGTTGTTCTCTTATTGAATGGGAGCAATAGACACATCTAGAGTTGTAGACAAGAGAGTTGGCATCCTTAACAAATGAAGTGTTAAGTAAGAGATTATGTTAGATAGTGGGTTAGTACACAAAGAATGCCAGCAGCCGAGAATCTTTAAGAATAGTGTTAGTGCTCTGATACCACTGCTACAAACGGAAGTCGTGGCGTCCCTGTAAAATATACAAATACTATGCTATATACAACGAAATACACGAATTTGCATACCTGACGCATCCACTAGCACATAATCAATGATGTACACGAACAAAGAGAGATAGAGAGCGGGAGAGAGTGAAGAGAATGCGTGTAGGCGCACCTCCTAGAGCGGAGTGCTACGCCGGTACGACGAGAGAGAAGAGGGGAGAGGAGAGAAGAAGTACACAGACATTGGGTGCAATCTCCCCCCGTGCAAGAGTGACCATTTCCCTCTTGCACGTATTTGTTATATAGATTTCTTGAATGGTCAAATTGGTTACAAACTGGCCGGCCGGTTATAATTGGCCAAAGCTCATAAAAGAGCACTTGAATAATAAAATGTACATGATATAAAAATACATTTGCATAGGTCAAGCTGGGTCTAGTCTTTTCCACCTGTCAGCTGTAATAAATCATAAAATATCATTTCTATAGCAGTTGCTGCCATGAAATCTTTGGTCCTTGCTTACTCACATCTGCTACCAGGTCGTAAGGTATGGATCCTACCCCAAGTGGAAAGTCTTCTACTCCTATGTGCCTCCTTGACCTACTCTTCCTTTTCTTGTCTCCTATCACTTGGGAGGAACCCTCATTCCCTTTATTCGGCTCTAAAGCTTCCATTTCATCAGTTCTTTGTCTCCTAACTCTCTTTATTGGCATGGCAACAACTTCCTCCATTTTTTCTTTCCCTTTATCCTTACCATTGTCAAGACTTATGACAAAGACAGCCCTGTCCTCCCCTCCCGATGGTAGTGGAGGGATCTCTGCTGGTGCTTGTGGTGGTGGAGGAGGGGGTCTCAATATTTGGATTGGTGGAGCCACGTGTGCATTTTGTCCATTTAGTGGCCTAGCTCAAGGAGGAGTGACTTGCTGGCGAGGAGGCCGTCTTTGATTACCATTTCCTTGATAGCGTCGTGGATGGGGGTAATAATACATGCCGTGACCTACCTCTCCACAGTTGTAGCAAATGTACTCACGTGCTTGCCTTTGTCCTTCTTGTCTATTTCGTTCATTTCCTGGCTGGGGAGCCCTTACACCTTGAACCAGATTGATGGACAGGCTCTCTAGTTGATTGGTGATTTGTTGAAGTAATTCTTGTTGAGAGGACTCTTGGTCTGTTGCTCCTGTCCCTGCTACTACCCTTGCCGTAGGTTGAGCTAGCGGTGGAGGCTCCATTCCCCCTTGTAGTTGAGCTTGGAATTTTAACTTCCTATCCTTCTCCCCTGCATAAGTCATAGCTTTATCAAAGGTATCTGGGAATTTACCTTTTACCTTTTCTCGAAGGATGGGGTAAAGCCCTGCCAGGAAACAGTCCTTTAGGCATTCTGGCGCCCTTTCTCCTTCACCTAGTGATGCACACCATTTCTCCCACAGGTTGGAAAACTTTCCTTCATAGCTTCTATAGTCATTGGGTGATGTTTGGCGTAGTTCTAAGAGCTGTCTCCATATCTCCTCTGAAGGCTCATGGCGGCGAAATTCTTCGATGAAGGCCATCTTTAAGGACTCCCAGTCTCTTCTTTCTTCAGGTACCAAAGTTTGATACCATAATTTTGCACCTTCCCTCAAGACCAAAGGAAAGGCCATTAACTTAGTAGCTTCGTCATCCCTTCCCGATACCAGAAAGGCCATTTCCAAATTATCCAAAAAGTCTGGAGCAACCTCCCCAGGTTTACCATAAAAATTAGGGAAGGCCATAAGTGAGAGAGTAAACAATTACACAAACAGCTCCAATTTATTTTAAAATAGAGTATGGTAATTACAATTTGGAGCTTTAGCACAACTTAGCTCAAAATAGGATGAAGATCGACACATCAAAGGAATGGTAATAGTCTAGTAAGGGTAGAATGACATGATGAGGAGAGCGCAAGATTTCCCCAAGTCTCTCAGCTCCAAACAACAGGGCTATTCTTTGCTGATAAAAGATTTTTCTATCAATACAAATATTCACACGGATATGACGCACAAAATGGAAAGGAAACATGCGGGGATCATCATTCTCATTATTGGCATCCATACTTACACACAAGAGCCTAGCTTAGTTGCACCACCTTGGGACCAATGAGCCTGATCAACCACAGAAGGTCAGCACCTCGGATCACTTCGACTCTTCCTGATGCATCTGTGAAGACGTAAGGCGTGATGGCAACACTTTGTACAATGCTGAGCCTTTTAGCAAGCAACAATTGGATGCTATTACCATAATCAGCATGACGAATGGAAGTGACACCATTAATGTGCAGCACATCATCAACTAAGATAGTTTCCTTAGATTGAGATAACTTCTTGAAAATTAGCAGCAAAGGTAGGGCAGGGAGGCTTTTCACCCGGTCTCCAAAGCACTTTGGACAATATCCAAAGTGATCTTCACGCGGACAGGAGGTTGGCTTGGGATTGGTGGTGTCTGGATTCACAAAGTGCACTGGGAGCACTCGCAGACGGGCGGCAATCTTGTAGGCAAGCCTTCGCCTCTTTGCTTCAGGAGGATTTAGGGGTGAGAGTCGTGGTTGCAAGTTGGAGGTTGAAGTTGGTTGCTCACTAGCCTTTTTCTTGCCTGTAGTGGTCATGTAATCCCTTATTAATGAGATTAAGCCAAATGTTACGTTACGCTTGAGCACGCGCTGCAGCCTTGGGCCACTTAGGTGTAGAGGTGATCTTCCTCCTCTTAGTCGGCTCCTTAGGAAAGAGAGGTCTGGTGATGCTTTCTCTTCCCTTAATGTGTGTCACAGTACCTTCGTGTATGTTGATGTAGAATATTTCAAGCCGTGTGCGTTGGAGGTTTCTGGAGCACTCATAGGTTGAGAGGAGAGGTATATCAAGCTCTTCTTCTTACTCTCCTTCGTTGGCGACGATCACGAACAAGGCATGTAGAAGAACTTACTTCTTGAATTTCAATGACACTGCAACCTGGTAACAAGACCTCGATGAAAGCTTTTAAGGCCTCTAAAGCCTCCTCCTCTTCTGTTCTCCAATTTGCAAACTCCTCACGCCATTCGTCCATGTTGTAGATTGCACATCTTCATTGCTTGTGGACTGAAGGTCTGTGTAGCCCTCCTCAGTGGGGGCACCAAAATGATAGCGGGAAAAAGAGCAGTGCAATCGGGTGGCCTCTGTACTCGTGCACACTCTACAAACCACGCCTCATGCAAACAAGCAAAGAACAAAACAAAGGGGGCACCACCCGAAATTAAGAGGTTTAGGGACCTCACACATAGTGCACATAGGCAAGTGAGACTTCTGGCATTATGATGGCATCAAAACATATTTAAAACACATAGAAACGAAGCTTAGGGACCTTATGTAGCATATATATACACAAGACATCAGCTTAACAATACAACGGCATCTGATCATACATAACAAGGATATAGAGAAGCAAGCCAAGGATGGCATAATCCCTTGTCAAAAACAATCAACCCAGCAAGTAGGTATGATCCTACTAGCAACACATCAATACCTTGGAGAATGATGGCGAGGATGGTGGCCATGGAGCATGAGAGAAGACTCCTTATTTATGTTTTAGGGCTAGTAATGTAGCATACTAGAGGGAGAGAGAGAGAGGGAGAGAGAGTAGAGCTCCATCCATAGCTCCTCGTTGTGAGCAATGTCGTCATAGCTTCATTGCTTGGTGAAGTGGGTGAAGTGTTGGTTTTGAGTGAGAGAAGGACTCCTTATATAGGTTTCTGAGAGGGTTTAGGATTAGGGATAAACATGCTTAAATCCGCTGATTGGGGTTACTTTTTGCTTAGGGTGGTCAACAGATTGAGGTCACCTGATATGTCACCATCAAGATATTCTCTAGAGTGATGTGAGAGGGGAGGGTAAATGCTGATTTTTCTGATTGTGACACATGGGGATAAGGCCTTGACCAGCATTTAAGAGCAGGTAAGGTGGCTGTTGAAACTGGAGGTTCTGCACATGTCAAGGGGAGACTTGCGGGGGGGAGGTGGCAGCTGGGTCCTCCTGAATATCAAATTCTCAAAAAATCCTCAACCATGGCTTCTTTTGACATGTGTTCTTTGAAAAAATCAGCATGTCTCTTTTCAACTCAAAAGTCTTTATCCCTGTTACCTTTACCATAAGATTTTCCCCTTTTCTCCTCCTGTAACTGCATTGTTGATGCCCAATCACTGCTTCTAGTAACAGAGAACTGTTACCTACCAAATACTTATGGTGCAGTAAAAAATATTTACCATGGGTAAAAAAAGTTACTGTAGGTAAAAAGTGATTTGTATTTACCATGTAGGTGAAAAATATTTACTGTCGGTAAAAAAGTGAAAACGGAGTATGCTGTGCTGTGAGTCCACACGAACATCCTTGTGTAAATTTCACTAGAAATTCACACCTAGAATGGGCTATTCTGTAAGATATAGGTTGTAGGCATGCATAAGAGCTCGTTCCCACGTATCTTCTGTCCATGGCACTTTTTACTCTTTGGTGCTTGTGAAGTAGATTTTTCTTCTCTTTCGAGATCCCTTGGACTAGAGTATCCTCATCTCCCCAACAACTGACTGTGCCTTTATTGCATCTTCAGAAGGGGTCCTAAAAACCATGCATCAGCAGCCATTGATCTCCAATCCCAAACTGTGAGCGTAGCACTAGCTTGGAAAGCATCATTTAGCCTCTGAGCTGCAACTTTTTGGGCAAGCTTTAACCAAATTCCATTCAGTCTCTGACCCTCAAATCAATCCTCGGACAAAATGTAAATCATGTAGAAAAATCTGGCTTGCATGTATATCCTTCAGATTTGTACAAGATAAAAAGTCAACAACCCCTGCTACATGAGGGAAAACTCCTTATTGGAGTCTCTATCTATGATCACTTGGACATGCTTCACCTTTGCCTCTACATCCTTCTATAGGATGCGATAATGAATATCTCATCTTTGACTACCTTGGTTTTGTAGTTAGCTACAGGGATTTTCATTTTCCATCCCTTCTCCACCACTTCCATCACCTGCCCTGCCAACAATTCTATATTGCCTAACAATTGCAACTATTGCTTGCAAATGACAGGCTACAAATGATAGGCTAATGGAAGGTGAGAGAATGGCTTGTTGCATGCGAGAGTGGGAAGCCGCCCTCTGCATGATATTAGTAGCATATGAGGGAGATATGAAGTAGTAGGAACAAAGACTAACAATGAAACAATAACCTACTCTAATCAAGCTTGAATAGAAACACTCATGTATACTCAAAGAGAGAGACTCAAGAGCTCAGTGTAATGATAAGAGGAAAAAGACTTGCACATGATTGAACTATTAACATGTTCTTATATACATTGTAGACAAGAGCTTCCATTTAGATAGGTGTTAGATTGAAGGATAGATGAGTTAAGTTAGGGGCCTGTTGTTTGGGGCTAGTGGGTAAGATGCTTTATGACTTATGGAGGTTTCACCGTTATACCAAACTACTAAAAGGTATTTCACATCTCCTCGTAACGGTGAACACCTCATTACATAACATCATCCCCCCTCAATGAGGTGGACGAACAGTGGTACAAGTGACAAGTACAATCGGACGTTGTAGCAGATATTGTCTTAGTGAGGAAATCAGCCCAGTTTTGTGCAGTGGGCACACATTGCATCCAAAGAAATCCATTGACCATTAATTCCTTGATAAAGTGATAGCTGATTTTTATGTGCTTAAGTTTGCTGGAAAAACTTGTGGAAGTAGCCAAGACGGTTGCAAATTGATTGTTGTAGTAGAGGATTATCAGTTTTTCAGAGATGGAGCGTGGGAGCTGAAGTTCGTGAATGAGCTCAAAAATCCATAATGCTTCTCTAGAAGCAAGGGCGGCGACAATATATTTTGCTTCAATTGATGAAGATGCAATTGAAGATTGCTATTTTGTTTGCCAAGATATGGGTGTACCTAAAAAAGAGAAGATATATCCATCTATGAAAAAGCAACGGGGATCATCCCCTGTCCAATTGGCATAGACATAGCCACTCAAGGATATGGGTGTAGTGGGATCATAAGCATAGGTGAGAGCATAATATTATGTGGTGTAGAGATAGCGAAGTGTACATTTTTCGGTTTTCTTGTGTGCTTTGCAAGGCTATGATATAACTCTAGATAAAATGTGGCTGATGTAGCATAAATCAAAACGAGTGCATGAAATGAGATACTGAAGCTGGCCACAAAACTTGGGATAATGAAGAGAGTACCAATAGAGCTCATCAGTGTGAGTGTAAGCATGGATTTCAAGTGCTAAATTGTCTTTCAAAGGGAGAGGACTTAATTCAGAGAAACAAGTGCTCATGCCATAATAATTGAGAAGCTCTTCGATGTATTTTACCTGCGTGAGCTTAATCCATTTACCATAGGAATCGCGTAGATTTGAATGCCAAGGAAGTGCGCCATGGGTTCCTTGTTGCTTACAAAAAAATCTTGTTGAAGACAATTGATGGTGCACAATATCATTGTTTCGCTGGTGCCGATAAGCGGGATATCATCCACAAATAAACCAAGAAATATGGCAAGGCCATCGCTTGTACACCATACATAAATGTTGAAGTCAATAATAAGTTGCTCCTAGCCACATGCAATGAGATAATTTTCTATGCAAGTGTACCATTTGCATGCAGATTGTTTGAGACCATATATAGACTTCTTTAGCTTGCAAGCATAATCAACATAGTAGAGATTTGCAAAGTGTGGTGGTTGGGTAATGTAGACAACCTCATAAAGTAGGCCGTGCAAAAATGCAGTTTTAATGTCTTGCAAGGGCAGATTGTACTTTGCTGCTATAGCTATTAGAAGTGTAAATGTAGTCATGCCAAGAACTGAGGAGTAGGTGTAAAAAATAATCAACTATATACCTCTATGTATAGCCGCGAGCGACAAGATGGGCTGTGTAGCACTCGATTGTGTGGAAGTCCTTTTTCTTCAGAAGCCACTTGCAGGTGAATATGTTATGATGTTCCGGGGGTGGAACTATATCCCAAGTATGAGCTTCTTCAAGTGCTTGAAGTTCGGCTTGAATTTTTGCATGCCATAACTCGCCTTCACTGGATATAGGACATCCACGATAGATATTGGTAGAATATCTTCTATCGGCTCAGGCGAGGTGGCGTAATGGAGTTCTTCTTGGAGAATGGCTGAGAAGCTTGTAGCAACATATATACCTATTAAAGATCGCGTGTGAACACTGCTATTAGAAGCCGCCTGGTCAAGGTGTCGGGTGGTGGGAGGTGTGGGACGGATGGCAAGGAGTCCGACGATGTGCATGTTGTAGGAGATGCCGTTGAAGTTGAAGTAAGCGGTTCGACCTTGTCGATTCCGGATGGAATAGGCTGATTCAAGGGCGTGGCATGGGAATCATCCACTGACAATGGAGCCGAAGGTGAGTATATTGGAGCCGGAGGTGATGAAACAGAGCAAGATAGCTTACGGGGAGGGGTTGCCATCAATGAGGATGTAGGGGGCCAAGCTGTACTCTTGGGGGATGGTTTGATATGTGCGGACCATTGTAGGCAAGGCCGGGGTTGGCAATGTAAGTGTTTGATGGTGGGAAGAGCCGCCAAGAGGTGGAGATGTCAAGATGATAGGCAACCGACGAGCTGGGAGAGGTGAGATGATGGGCTTTTCCTAGAAATTGGACTCTCAGTCCAGGTGACAGCCACGTCCCAACCAACGTGGATCCAGGTTGGCAAGCTGAAAAAAAGCCGTGCGTTGACGACCCCTGCCCCCCTGCCGTTTATTCCTGCAAAAGGCATTCAAGCCTTTGTGGTCAGGCGTCCCCCCCCCCCCCCCCCCCCCCCCCCCCCCCCCCCTCTCTCTCTCTCTCTCTCTCTCTCTCTCTCTCTCTCTCTCTCTCGCGTTCAGCCAGAGAACGTCGTCGTCCGCTTCAAGAATTCTCAGAGCGAGAGTTGGTCTTGCTGTTCCCTGTAGCCCATCGAGACTCTCTCTCTCTCTCTCTCTCTCTCTCTCTCTCAAAGACCCTCTCTCAAAGCTCTCATCGACGGTGTCATGGCAGCCTATGTGAAGCCTGAGAACTCTAGCCGTGCGACACCAAGTTCCTCGTGCTTGCAATTGTGCATGACTCCATCGACGCACGGACCGAACACCGGCTTCACGGCCGGTTGGGACGCCCGGCTCATGCAACATGAGGAGAGTGGCTATGTCGAAGATCGATGCAAGTGATGCTATTGCTAGAGCTCGTAGGCTGGGCAAGTTCTACGTTCAAAGGGAGACCAATGAGGTAATATAACAGATTATTGAGAGATGAAATGGTGTGGATTATTGTGGATGTGGGAATGTGTGTGTGTGTGTGTGTGTGTGTGAGAGAGAGAGAGAGAGAGAGAGAGAGAGAGAGAGAGAGAGGGATGAAATGAAATGTTAACTTAAGACTTCAACAGGCCTGCCAAATGGCTTTGGCTTATTGCTTTGTGATAAAGTTAAGTGGCAAATTGGGCGTGTACAACACATGTTTTGTGTGTGTGTGTGTGTGTGTGTGAGAGAGAGAGAGAGAGAGAGAGAGAGAGAGAGAGATGAAATGAAATGATCTGTTAACGTCTTCAAAGGCCAAAGTGGCTTGAGATGAATTGTATTATTGTGTAGATGACTTGTATTATTCTGTTAACATTTTCCAATGGTGGAATTGTCTTATGATGTGGACTAACTAACTTCATCTCATAAAGTCTTCAAAATGCAATAGCTTATGAGACCCAAAACGGTTAGAGGTTTTGCATGTGCAACAATGCACAAATGTACACGTGTATTCATGCTTAAACACCTATATGCATAATCATACATACGCATAAACTTTGCACATACTGTGTGCATAAATACGCATCAACCTTGCACAAGCATGTGTAAGTGACGCGTTTATGCATGCTCATTGTGTATGCATGCGTCTATGCACATTGTATATCTATGCACGTGTATGTTTCCGCATTTTTAGGTCTAATATACACAAGCATAAACATACTTAACTATGCATGATCATCGTGCATGCATTATGCAAGAACATACATTTTAGGTTTGTTCAAATATGCATGCTCATAATGTGTGTGAGTGTCGATGCACGATGATGTTTGTGCACGTGTATGCATGTGTAGGTTTGCTCAAATATGCATGCTCATTAATTATGCATGTTCACATGAATATTCACGTCTATGTTTATGCATGTGTATGCTTAGACATGATTACGCCTATCCACATGCATGTTCATACTGTACACATGTTTATGCATGTCTATGTTTATGCATGTTCACATGATTATGCATGTCTGTTTCTGCATATGGATGCTTACACATGTTTACACCTATGCACATGCATGTTCGTATTGTACACATGATTATACATGTTTAAGTTTATGCATGTTTAAGTCTACGCCCATGTAGGTTCAAGCATGTGTATGCCTAGCTAGACTTGTGTGTCTATTCATGAGCCAAGGTTTATGCATGTCCATATTGTACACATGATTATGCACGTTTATGCACGTCTATACTTATGCATGCTCACATGATTATGCATGTATGTTTCTGCATGTGTATGCCTACACATGTTTAGGCCTATGCACAATGCTTGTTCGTACTGTACACATGATTATGCACGTTCAAGTTTATGCATGTTTAAGTCTATGCCCATGTAGGTTCAAGCATGTGTAGGCCTAGCTAGCCTTGTGTGTCTATTCATGAGCCAAGGCTTATGCATGTCCATATTATACACATGATTATGCACGTTTATGCACGTCTATGCATGCTCACATGATTATGCATGTCTGTTTTTGCATGTGTATGCCTACACATGTTTACGCCTATGCACAATGCTTGTTCGTACTATACACATGATTATGCACGCTCAAGTTTATGCATGTTTAAGTCTATACCCATGTAGTTTCAAGCATGTGTAGGCCTAGTTAGCCTTATGTGTCTATTCATGAGCCAAGGTTTATGCATGTTCATATTGTACACATGATTATGCACGTTTATGCACGTGTACGTTTATGCATGCTCACATGATTATGCATGTGTACGCTTACACATGTTTACGCCTATGCACATGCATGTTCGTATTGTACACATGATTATGCATGTTTACGTCTATGCCCACAGTAGCTTCTAGCATGTGTAGGCCTAGGTAGCCTTGTGTGTCTATTCATGAGTCCAGGTTTGTGTTTGTGTAAGGTTTATTCATCGGATTTTTAATTGGTGTAGTACAAGGAGCTTGTTTATTCCACCTTGAATCGGAAGATATTCTATTGCAAACTCGTGGCATGTCAAGACCTACAACTAGGCATTGTAGGCATAGTGGGCAGGAAGCGTATGGTACGCCACCTCTCTAGAGAGCATGGTCTCGTTGTGGAAATACCCGACCAATGCCTTGCTAAGAAACATACTACAAGCGGGGATAGTATGGACATAGACTCAGCAAAGCGTGCATTATGTTCTTTCAACCCATCCATTCCACATAACTCCAAGCTAGCCCATGTCTTCATCACCGGTTACATGGAGTGCAAGAAAGGGAAGAGAGAAGAACAACCCATCGATGAAGGTAACATTTGAAATCTTATTCAAGCTTCTTCTTGCATGCATGATGTGCATTACACATTTATTTGACAATTATGTTTGGTGGTGTTAGTTGACTTGGTCACCCCTCCTCACGCACAAAGACCTGAAGGTGGGATACCTATTGCTGAAGATGTGCTTCACGAGGCTGCTGACACGAACCTACCTTTGGAAGAAAACAATCAGCTTGTAGATGAAGGGGTGGACAACTCCATTGATGTCGAGGGCGGCAAGGATGTCATTCGCCACCATGTCGCAGCTGGACCTAGCAAGGACAAGAGGCACCGTAGAAAGGTGCCAAAGAATGATGGTGGGGCTCCCCGACGATCTACAAGATTGAATGCATGTGCCATTTAATGTTTCTTTGTATTAAATCTATGTGGGATTCCTTCCATTGCCATGGGCAAAAGACAATTGTTTCCTTTGTTAATTCATGGTGTTGTTTGGAGTATTGTTTGACTCTCTCTCTCTCTCTCTCTCTCTCTCTACATCACACATACATAGCTTTCATGAAAAAAAGTCTCAACTTATGCATTACTCAAGTCTCTCTCTCTCTCTCTCTCTCTCTCTCTCTCTCTCCATCACACATGCATAGCTCTTGAAAGACACTCCGCAAGCATTACTCAGTCTCTCTCTCTCTCTCTCTCTCTCTCTCTCTCTCTCTCTCTCTCTCATCACACATACATAGTTTTCATGAGCAAAATTCACAACTTACGCATTGCTCAAGAATGGTACAACTTAAGCATTACTGCAAGAAGGGCACAATGAAACTCTCAAACATCACAACTTAAGCATTACTGCAATAATGGTACAATGAAATGTTACAAAATATTTGGTGTTGCCGTTTTGGCTTTCTTATCCAATTTAGCTTGCATAGACACTTTGCGTTGTTTTTCCGGCCTCGAAAAGGGATGCACAGATCTCCCTTCCTGTCTTTTAGAAGATCTTTTCTCAATAAACGGCTTTGCCCTCCTCAAGGTATTGCCAAAACCATCCTCCATAGTGGAAAATGCTTCCATGTCATGTTGTGCCTTCGCTAAATTCACATGGGCCAATGTGCGCCTTAGTCCATCGCTTGCTTCCTTAATGAGTGCTTTGTCTCCTCCCACAGTCACTAACAATTCCTCAAAGATTTGCCGAAGTGGTTGAATGTTCACCTGGGTTGTGGAAGAATCAAAGTGTTCGTGCTCCCCTTCTTCCATGGGTGCGCACACGCTAGTAGGAGGGGACTCCCCACTAGAGAAGGCCTCCATTCTCCCTCTTGGTTGCCTACCCAATTTCCATGATTTGTACATGTCCATGCATTGCTTCACAAGTGAATCTTGGTTGTCTCCTCTCATTACCATGACCTTAATTTGATGCTTGCATATGTTACCTTGTTCAGCCCACTTACAAGTGCAACACGCCCATTCACAATCGGCGTTGAATACCGTGTACCCTTGGCCAGGGGACGAAATACTTTCCACCAAAGCCACCCCTTCGGAGGTATCCACGAAGGTGACATGCCCATCTGGTATCTGAAGTGCCCGTTGGTAGGATTTCTCAACAACCATCTCTATGGAATTGTTGCACCTAAATCCATTGTCCTTCAATTGTTGAAGGAACCAATAGTGGGGCAAACAACTAGTGGTGAGCTTGTGTAGGAGCCAATCTACATGCCGAGCCACGAGCCTTTTTGTGGAGCCAAGGATTTTAGACTTTAATTGCCCATGATATGCCTCGATGGAACCATTTGTATCTTGTCCAGCATGAGGAAAATTGTGTGTTGTTTGCACCCACATTTCTGTCCAAGGAGGGGTAAAAAAAAAGGTTAAGAGTCAATGGAATAAGCATAGGGATTCATGAGATATGTGTGATGGCATTGTCTCATCTATCTTGGACTCCCAATATGTCTTAAGGTACATGATGAATTCATTCTCTTGGCTATATTGGTTGTAGAAGGACTTGAGCATCATCTTTGCTTCCTCCTTGGTGACCTCCTCCGTCGATGTACATGTACCCTGCATATTCATAATTGCCCCCAAAGCCCGAAACATCTCTGCTCTTTTTGGCCAATCCTTAACCTTTCTAATAAGATGTTTTAGCCAACACCGTTTGACATGCCACAAAAAAAGTAGAATAGGTTGATGGAATACAACTCTGCTTAACAAAAAACCCACTAACTTTTGTAAGTGCATGCATCAACGTAGTCATTCATGACATAAACCATAAAGATCTATACCTTAGAGCAGCTATCTCTTGCTCTGCATCATCAACCATAAATGCTCCAGGCTCCCAAGACATGAAGCATAGAGTTCCTCAAGCATGTCAACCAGGTTCGAGTGCTTTCAAAGGTGGCTGAAGATGTTAGGACCCATGCAATGGGTACACCATTGTGATGGTTATCAAACACAAGGATAGTGTAGAGATTGAACTGCAGTAAACATTAGGACATGCTTAAGAAATTTCCATCATGAAAAACAAGCACGCGATGCAAGAGAGGAAAACCAAACAACACAGGAGACAAGGTATGCTACCTTGTATTTATTAGTGCCGAAGGTTGCATCCATTGCAAGGAGATTTGCATTGCCACGCTATCAAAAATGCGGAGATAACCGAGGTTTGGCGGATGGACATACCATAGAGTGTATGGAGTTGTGCTGGGTTTCCATGACAATGGAATCCAATTTTGTATGTAGCATGCTATGGTCGGTGCTTCTTCCCAATAACTGTGTCAAACTTTCTTGGAAGAGCATGGCGCTGTTGGACGTATTTTTGACACCCCATTTTTTGTAATTTTTATATATGGACATGACGCCTCATGTCAAAAGGGTGTGTGGGCTTTCTTTCTGTGGGTTTTTAGTTTGCTTAAGCAAGCACATGTACATGCAGGGCAAGTCACTAGCATTGAGCCACCTGTCGGGTTATTGTATGTGCTCGTTAGTGAGTTTTTTGAAGTGAGACTTGTTTATAACTAAAACTCATGTACAAACTTAAAACATTTCAGCCAAAGTTCATTAATTAGTTTGTTTTAGATTGTTGTGCCTTTTTGATGGTTTTTGATGTAGATTTTGCCCTCGCCTTGCCTTTTCTACATGTAGTCGTACCGGGACAGCTCTTTGTTCGCATCAATTTTGCATGTAATGGTGTGTAGATTCAATTTTGATCATCTTAAGACTTCTCAAAATTCATTTTTCAAGATTTCTTCCAAACTTAGAAGTGCCCTGATTGGAGTTGTGCTCTTCAGGTTACGACTAGTTATCTCTGCAGGGTTATGGCTATGGCAGCCTAGTGACAAATTGTGTGTAGACAAGTTGGGAGGACATGCATCTATGAATTGTGGAATTGATGTTGAAGTTATGGGTTTGTGATGTTCAATTGTGAGAGGGAAGGCCCTTGTCTTCATATGCATTGGTCGGCGTATGCTCTAAATCCGTGCTTTAACAAGGTTTTGCTCCTATGTGCTGTGGTGCTTTAGGTGGATGTGTGCTTGTAAATTTCTAAGGGAGCATAGGCCTTTTGGTTGGGGTTTACTAAGAGTGGTTTTGGTATATGTTTTGGTGCTGAGGTTGAAGTTTGAATGCTCTTGGGCTATATAGCTATAGAGGTGCCCCACTTTTGCTTTTATCCAACGGTGTTTTGGTGCCCGCCAACGAGAAATTGCTTCAAGCTACCTTCACTTTATAGATTTTTGAAGACATGGCATATAGTTTTTTGGAGTTTAGTGGATATCAAATGAAAGTGTCAAAGGCTTCATTGAGCGAATGGAGTTTGCTTGCCTTCTTGCTGATAAGCGACCCAGCGTTGGTGCTGCGAATCTTCTACATCTGTTTGAAGGGAGATGGTAGGGAATGGTTGGAAGGCTACGAAAAGGAGCTACAATCAACCCAACTTCCTCAAGTTATGACTTATGAAATGGTAAGATATGCTTTTTGTACACACTTTTAGCAGGTGGAAGACCCACAAAAGGTATGCAGTCTATTCAAGGCTTGGTACAGTGTGAAAGCCATACCATAGAGGACTTTGTGAAGACATTTAATGCATTATGAAAAAAGTGGTGTACATCTTTGGGGGCGGAAATTACTCCAGCCATGTTGAAGAAGGATAGGTTTCTTGCAAGCTTGAGGAGGAGTCCACGCTTGAAGCTGGAGCTTAAGCAACCAAGGACCTTTGAGGAGGCAATTGAAATTGAAAAGAATAAACAGTGGAAAGAGGGGTGTCTTCATCAACTTGGAATCAATGTTGAGTCAACATCACTTTCTATACACAATGCATGTGATCCGGATAAAATCTCCAAGGATATAGCCGAGGTGTATGGACGACTACACATTTCACATTTTTGTGCATGAGAGAGCTTTCTCCACACTTTCACTTTTTTTATTGAGACTCAAAAGCATATTTACATCATGTACAAGGAATTTCCAATCCCTCCAGGGGATATGTACATAACGGTGACCTTGACTGAGCACGCTTAAGTATGTACATGGCATATATATATATGCGACTTCTTTCAACAAGTTGGAAAGCATCCATAAAATCTTTAGGTGTTTTCTTAGTCACATAAAAAAACTTTCAATGACACAAGACTGAGAGTTGGATTTCGTAAGGAGGACTCTCTCAAAAGGCTTTTAATTATTCATGCTCTTGATGTAAGGTCCTTCTCCTAGCCCTTACGTATGGCCAACACATCTAAGCCACCAACTTAAAACAAGAAAGGTGTATATGTGATTGCTTGAAAGATAACTAGATAAGTATAATAATACTAAAGAAAAAAGGAAGTAAAACATTCTAAAATAGAAAAAGGTGGGAACAACTTGATAAATGCACACTTGCAAGGGTAAACAACAATTTGCATGCTGCTTTCAAATGCTTAAAGTGTATTCTTGGTTCGACATGTTTGGAATAATGTTTTATAGTATCATAGTACTATCTTGGAAAAGTGTATTTATTGAATGATTCGGTGGGAGGGTGGACTTTGGAGGGTTAATTTGTTGGCCGGAGAGTTGCACCCAATTTTATGTTGTTCATTAAGTTAATTCAAGAATGGGGTAGAGGCAATCCGATCTATGGAGTAGGGATCAAAGTTGGAAACAAGATATTTGTGTACACTCATCTAAGGGGAATGCACTCACGGATATGCTCAGTCATAAATGTGAAAAAAGCATCTGTGACCTTAGGGTGAATTAGAGAACTCCCACCAGTTGACCTTGAAAGGTTGAGTTCAAATTTAATCTAATGACTTCGATTGGAGAGTTGAACCAACAAGGAAAGGTGTTTCCGGATTAAGGGTTCCCTATGAGAAAGGTGAATGTTATCACCCCCTTGAGTTGGCATCAAGGAGGAGGAGGAGTCATGTCTCGATGTGAGTCTCAAGCGGGAGGGATGTCAGGAATCATGGTGTATCCATTTGGAGATGGTGCATGTGGTGGTCCCTGGAATGGCCCTAACACTTGAAGCTCTTTACAACAAAGAGAAACTTGAGTATGCATAGAATGCTAGAGGTTAAGATATTCATGACCTAAGCAACTCAATGACTTTGTTTATTATCATTTGTCATTCTTCCTCCTTTTCAAAGCATCAATGAATGCTCAATGTAAGTATATACCATAGAGTAGGAATGGAATCCATATGGCTTTGATCATGATTTTGACAAAAATAAGTTTTATATCATAGTAGTATATAGAATACTAGTATGAGACTCCTAAAATTTCACACAGTCTCTAACAATCTCAGTAGATGGCCTCTGAAATCTCAGAACTAGCTCTTATTTTTGTATACAAAGTTGTAGATCTTAAAAAGAGCTAAATTATGATTAAAAAATTATTTTTCAATCCAACTTTATATGAGAGAGTTATGCCAGATTTAGTAAACATTGTTGGGTTTCCAAGCCGCTAACCATAGAAAACACCCCTTGTTATTCAATTGATAGGCACCACTCCTTTTGTGGAGTGTGCATGGCATCTTGCATGGCAAGCAAACACACATATATATGTTAAAATGTTTTGAAAGAAAAACATAGCGTGTCTTTTCTATGTTCTCTCTCTCTCTCTCTCTCTCTCTCTCTCTCTCTCTCTCTCTCTATGCACGCCCAACTCACGCCATGGCTCCTGCTTGCAATCATCCTCCATAACCATCATCAATCTCTGACAAATGGTATTAGAGCATTAGGCGCTTGCTGCATCTCAAGATGTTATGGCCATTCCTAGGCAAAGAGTTGGAGCAACATCTCAAGAATCCATTGATTGGCACAGTGCTCAAAGCCTAGATAGTGCTAGGACTAGCCTCTCAAAAGGTAAGATAAGGAGTTGTTGGTGGTCCGCTAGGTTGCATAGCGTTTCAGAATGCTATCTCTACCAAGATGTCAACACACAGTGTACTGCTAGGTCAAGGCCGCAGAGGGCATTGTGAAACGCTACATCTCCAAGGTACCTATGCAAACAGTTATGAACTGCGTCTTAAAATGTTGCCTACTACATTAGCACAAGGCTTTGGGACAGGAAAGCAGATCATATCAAAACGCTCTTTGGCGGCAAACAAATTTTTTTCTCGATGGCATCTCAAAATGCATGTACAAAGACAATCATAGGTGGAGAATCCCAAGTGAGAAAAGCATTTCAAAACACTGCGAGCAGATTCGGTGAATCTTGTTGGAAATTTTGGGCAAGCATATCAAAAGGGTGGTTGCAGCAAAGACAATAATTGTTGTAGCGGGCAAGGCTTGACTACGAGCTATCATTGGGTAAATTTTGATAGCATATTAAAACGAATCTATTAGAAGCTTTTGTCTGCAGTAGTTAAAACACCCCTCTTCAATCTACAAAGTATATCAAGCATGGCATCAAAGGTGGATAAATTCAATGGAACAGGATTTCATACCTGGCAAATTAAAGCAAAAGGATATCTGATGTGTAAAAATCTTTCAAGTGTGGTCAAACCCTATCCACCGATAAAGCTGGCACATCCACTGTAGTTATGAGAGTGCTATCCGTTGATTAACAATGCAAGGACAAGCAAGCATTAAGTATTATTTTGGCATCTATTGAAAATGACTTTATTCATTATGTGGATGTCGTGCAATCTTCTAGCGTTGCCTGGATACAACTAGAGAAGGTTTTTGGTGCTAAGCTAATTATTCAATGATGAGTCTAAAGTTGGAGTTGTACTCTCTTGCTATGCGTGCCGATGAAAACATTACATCTTTAGCTAACAAACTAAAGAGTATGTATTAAAACTCAACTTATTTATGTCGAAGCCCCAGTGCCAGAAGAAGATCTCATAGTTGTTTTGTTAAAAAGTTTGCATAATGGATTCCATCAGATTATCATTGTTTTAAAAGAGAAAGATCTGCTGCCCTCCTTGGATGGTACCATGAATTCATTGCAGCAGCAAGAAGAAGAAAGGGTATCCCGTACCAATTCTCTCATTATTCCTATTGCATATACCATATCCCTTGCAGTATTCCCCACCAGTTCTTCTGATACTCCTAGTGCCTACACACTCAATACTTGTGCTTCTACCTCAGCTTTATCTCGACCATCCATTGGTACCAGGTCTTGTGCCATTTGTGGATGCAACAATCACCAGACAAAGGATCGTATCCTTGTATTCGCTGTAGTAAGACAAATCATCCTTCAAATATTTTCAAAAGTGTAAAAATCAGATTCATGTGATTGATGGAGATACCGAATCCCAAATACTTTATGTTGGCAGTGATGTTCTTTAGTTCAACTCTCTTTTATGTTTTACATAGTCAAATAAACATGTACGGGTTAGACACTGCCACACATACAAAGTGGTAAGACTCCCAAAATACCAGATTTTGTTCAAGTCCTATTTTTGTTGTACTTCTCATGGGGTTATTGGGTACACCTTAAACCCAAGGTTTGACAGTGAATCAAAAACTCCATTTGTTGGTATCTAGTTTTTACCTACACCCTATCTATGCTGAAGAAGGGGCTCACTATCACAACACCTGGTTATGGGTATACCAAAACCCTTGGTTGTGACAGAACCTAAAACTTATGGTTGACGAGTACACCAAAAACTCGAGATATCATGGAAGTGATATATCTAGTTCAAGCTTGAGGGGGGGATAGTTGAGTTTCCAAGTCCCTTACCATAGAAAACACCCCTTGTTATTCAACTGATAGGCACCACTCCTTTTGTGGAGTGTGCATGGTATCTTGCATGGCAAGGCGACACACATATAGATGTTGCTTTTTGAAATAGAAATATGCATGTATTTTCTCTGGTGTGTGTGTGTGTGCGCGTGTGTGCATGCCCAACTCACGCCATGGCTCCTGCTTGCAATCATCCTCCATAGCCATCATCAATCTCCTACAACCACTACTTTTTTTCCTCCCTTTCTAGAAATAGAGACTTTGAGTTTAAATGGAGATGGAAATATATATTTTTGTTACAGCTTTCGTGTGGCAAACGCATAAGCAATCAATGGACTATGCAAGATGATAGCACATTTATGAATATTTTATCATTTAAGTGGTATTTATGAGCCATGGTCACTTTATGTTCAAGAGGACAATTTGTAATCATTTTGAGCATTCAAGAAATCTAAAAATAAATACTTGCAAGAGGAAAATGCTCACTCTTGCAAGGGGGATTGCATCTAGTGTCCATGTTATTCTTCTCCCCTCTCTCCCTTCTTTTCTTTTGTTGTGCCTGTGTTGCAGTCTGCTCTAGGAGGTGCACTAGCATGTTCTCTAATGCTCTATCTTGATTTTTGTTTCTCTTCTACCAATCTCGCTTTGGATTTTGTATGTCTATGACCTCTCACGGATGCCTATTTGTGGTTTTGTCGTACGTAGGATTGTATTTTGTGTATTTTGTAGGCCATCTACGCTTTTTGTATGTTGTAGTGGTATCAAATCTTTGATGATGTTCATGAGGATGCAAGTTAGAGTATGGAGAGCTCCAAGGGATAGAGCTAAGTTTCTTTTTCTCTCTTATGTGTTAATTTCAATCTTGCATGGTGAAAATGTTTGCTTATAGGTGTATTTAAGAGAAAATTATTAGTGTTTTTTTGTTGTTTTCTCTAATATGGAAAGACCACATGGCTGCATAATTTTTGTAAGTTTAATAGCATAATTGGTATGTCTGTGCATCATAGACATTGCATTTTTATTAAGAAGTATAGTTGATCTCAAACAATTAATGTACTAGCATAATTAGGCATAACCAAATGTTACACTACATATTGATTAAGATCTATAGTCGATCTCAAATAATTAATGTTATAGCATAATTAAGCATAATTCATGTAATAACATAATTAAGCATAAGCAACTATGAAAAAGAGAGTCAATGCTAGAGAGTGGTGTCAAGACAATGAAGGAGGAGTCAGAGGTGTTCGTTTGAAGTACTTCAACTAGTCTTGCTTGGTGGGCATTTCTATAGAACTTAACATGACATATGAAAATTGAAATCAAGCATTCAGCACTAAAGTAAACAAAGTAAGAGTGCATTGATAAATTTTTCAAAAGAATTGTGTGTATGATGACTAATTACGTCCATAGCGGTCTGTAACATAATCCAATTTCACAGCATTGACGAACTTTTAAAAATAAAAAATGTGTATTTATTCTCCAAATCAAGCGTAGTCAATATTCTTTTATTTTTTATAGAACTTAAGAGAGAGAGAGAGAGAGAGAGAGAGAGAGAGAGAGAGAGAGAGAGAGAGCTACGTGTTTTCACTATTGAAGGGAGCAAGGAGTTTTGTTTGTCAATCACACAACCTAGTGCAAAACATATTTGAGGAGGAAAACCCTAGGACGAAGAGTTTTCCTCATGCTACCAAAGGTTATGCAAAGGAGAACGTTGGGTTGCAATATATAAGATGCATTAAAAAAAAAAGACATACATAGTTTCACATCAACCACCTAGGAATAAACAAAATATGTGCAAACACTATGAGAGGAAAAGACATGAGCTGCTGCTATTACCGCGGAATAACAGGTAGAAAAGGAGAGAGAAAAAAATGTGTATGCAATAATGTCCGCGGCAATGGTTTGTCAGAAATATGTGTAGTAATAGACATAAAAATATATTCGAGACTATTATCGCGTCTATTGCCGTGTCTATTACCGCTAAATGGCTAATAAAAAATAAAGGTGCTCATTTGGGCCACCCAATTTTGGTGGCCCAAATGAGAACCTTTATTTTTTACCTACCTACAACATATGAAACATCAATTATTTTTTGAAAAAGTGTAAACAAAAAATAAACAATAGAATTTGAATATAACTTACCTTGACAATTTTAGTCCAAAAGGCCAATTATTTTAAAAAGTTACAAATAAGATGGTATTTTAGTTCAATTGTGTAAATATATATACTCACAAAAGTTTTTCGCGTGCCACATTGACACTTTAAGAGAGAACTACAAATAAGTTTCTATCTGTCCAAGTCCTCCTCCTCCTCCTTGTCCACAGGCACGTATATTTGATCGCCTTGACTCTACATGAACGAAAACTAAATTAAACAAATTAATAACTGTAAACAATTAAAATAATATGATTTGCTAAGACTTACCACCGTAGAGATCCAACCGCCAAGTCAAATTGCTCCGGAGAGATGTGATGGTTCTCCAACAACCATCGTCAAGTTTAAAATTTTGTGTGCCTCTCTCGAAACTTGACCATCTCTCTGATTGGTCGACTTAGAGTGATATTTTACTAAAAAACCTCATTGGGATTACCAATTAATTATTGAGAGAGAGAAAACGGATATGCTCCAAACCCATTGAAGTAATATCATGAATTATAAGCATGGAGTTACACGAGTGCAGTGTAGTTTCCTGATCACAGAGAGCTTCGCAAGCATGAGTATAGGTCAAGAGAACATCCTTTTCCTCGTCAATCATTCCTTCCCTCTCGACCTGCTCCTCCTCCTCCTCCTCCTTCTCGCTATTTAAGGCATCTCCTCTCCTTGTGTGTGTGTGTGTGTGTTGATGTGCCTGAGGTGCAACAAATAGACGAAGTAAATATCTGTCGTCGGAGAGATAGTTGACGCTAAGTCTGACTGGCCATCTTCTTGCAGTTCACGGCCTCGCCATCAGCTCCATATTGTTTTTTGCCATACTGAGTCGAGGTGGCCTACCTGGTCATCATCAGGGACTTGTTCACCATTGATCAGAGGGCCCGTATTCTCATCACCGTGAGTTTGAGCATTCATCAAAGGGCAACATGGCGTGTTTCCTGCTTCTTTCCGTTGATGGGAGTGCTCGCCCGGGAGTTTCCCAAAGCGGAAGGAATCCACAAAGGTAAGGAAAACAACATTGATGACGCGGGAAGTTGGAACTTGGAAGCTCGGTGGCCTCAGATTTGTGGCTAACCGTATCAGATATTGACTGCAAAAAGCAACAACACGGCACATCTCTTCGTTTTCCATCGCTCAAGTGTTGCGTTTCCTCTGCTTGCTCTCCTCTCTTCCTTCCGCTACTGATCTGCTTGCGCTGCTTGCATCTGTCTTTTTTATCACGCTTCATTGCGGTGCTAGAACGCAACACTTGATTAAATTCGCTTGGGATTGAGCCAAGTCTTGGGATTGAGCCAAGTGGGTTAAGATTCTAGCCTCATTTAGGGAAAGCTTCTTAGGCTCACCAAGTAAAGATGAAAGAAGAAGAATAGAACAAAATTTTCATGTCATACAGACTCTAATCATAATAAATTAGTAGTGGTACAAGGTAGGAGAAGACAAAACAATCGAATTTTTTTGTTTAGTATCTCTGCCTCACATGGGAATCAATCCCCAAGAGCAAACACATCTTAAATATGTCACTGCCGAGGGAGCCGACCCCATAATGGGAGATAACGACCTTAATCTTTTTGTTTTTGGCTCACCTTCATCAGCACGACTTACGGCCTCAAACATGATATGCGCCACTTCGATGGCAAACAAAACCTCAAATAACTGCAATAAGTTTTGCAAGCCCAATAACTGTTGTCGTCACCTCTCTCAGCTGGACGCTCTTCTCTTTGGTTCCTATTCATTATATTAATTCTTAATTCTTGCAACTGACCAGCAAAACCGGGGCCATAACATGATCCGGACCTAGAACCACTCGCTCCACTCTATCATCCGCTACCACAAGGACCAATGGTTGCACCACAATTGGCTCAACATGTGTCATGGCTTGCTTCCACTTCTCTTTATCTTCTTGCTCTTGGCCTTGGCAATTTCCACAGCCCGTTCAAATGTAGCAGGCTCCTCTTGATCGACCTTCTCCCTTACACTTGGATGGAAACAATCCATAAACTGACGCACTTTAAAGAAATCCCCTGGAGGTACTTGGGATGCCGCTTCTAATTGCACCCAAAGTCCTTTGAAGTGTTGCAAAAGATCTTTAAAGCTAGCATGAACATCTTGTTGGAAACCTCTCAATTTTGTCGTTGCTTCTGTTGCGGTTAGCTTCTTTCCAAACCTGTCAAAAATTGCCTGCTTCACTTGCTCCCATGTTTGCTTTTTGTCTTCCTTTAAACCCTCAAACATCTCGTGAGCTTCTCCAATGAGTAGAAGAGGAAATACATCAAGCTTTGCTTCATCATTCACAATATGCATACCAAGCGTATGCCACTCGAAGTACGCATCCAGTCCTTCACATCCCCCTTCCCTGTGAACACTGGCCGACTATACGCCTTCCCTTTGAAGTCGCTTCTCCCTTGCATGAGTAACTCCACAAAAGTTGAAGTCTTGCACCTCAACCAAACCACCCTTTTCTTCAATGAAGCTCAAACTTCATAGCAAAACTTCTTCACTTGGGTGCACAACCCAAAAAAATTTGTTCCCCAGCGGGATCGCCAAAACGATGATGGAGCAAAAGACGTCATGCGCACACTCACACACCCAATCAACTCAACACCACACAAGGAATTTACTTAAATTCCAAACCACACATACCACCACTCAAGAGCTCAATAATAATACTACCCACAAGCTCAATTCAAATTCCAAACGCCTCGACTTACAAGCCCTTGCCTGCCCGCAGACACTACAAGGTGAGTCGAGTTGATCAACACTTGAAATCACAATTGATGGTGAACAAAATATACAAGAAAAACCATCAAAAAGTCAAAAAATCCACCCACAAAAGGCCTCTCTCAAACCATTGTAAGTTCTTCACAAAACTCCACTTTGTTGGACTCTTTGGAGTAGCGCCAACCCCAATGGCACCGACACAGTGTCACATACTCTTGCAGAAAGCCGCACCTTTTTTCCTCAATTCCTTGCACACACACATCCATGGAAACCTCAGAACTTCCATAGACTCTCCCAAGTGAAAAATTGAAGAGAGAAAGCTCTCATTCACTCCTCCACACACTTGAAAACAGGACGCGAACGTGACGGGAATGTACTAGACGACCTGTAGGAACCCTGCTTTCCCCACACACACAGAGAGGTGAAAGTGCCAAGACTTGGCTTCCAAAGTACTCATTCGACTTGAACACTCACAGCACCATGAGTGATGTGGAAATTTGAAGCCTTTTCACACCTTTTTTGGCCATTTTTTGGCTTAGTTTTGGCTAGTTTTGATCCCCTTTGCGAGCATTTTTCGCGGGAAAAACCCCAAATGGACTCCAAAATTCACCAAATTTTGCATGCTTGGTCCTTGATACCCAAATAAATTTTCCACATATCCATATTCTATCTTTGACCAGTTCTATGGCTGTGCATGCATCACTGTAGATCAGGCACCGTAAATAGAGAGTTACTGCATGTGCCAAACTTCTCGGGCGGCATGAGAGTGCCCACACTTGTCGCTTGCATTATTACATTCTGAAAGCTCAAAAACATTCCCTAGAGCCAAAATAGGCCACCAAGAACCATATCCAAGGCTCCGATACCCTATCCAGGCATGTACATGTGCCGCCGACTGTTGGCAGGCGAAACTGACTATTCACAATGTGTATACGTTGCATCTTTTTTAAAACTTAAAACCACTTTGCAAAGCCCCAAATGCATGTATTTCCATGTTTTTGTACATATGACCATGCATATACATGCTATTTTGTACACGCCAAAAGCGATCTATCAACAACATGCAGTTGACGATTGCCTACTCTCTCCTATGAAATACCTTTTACTAATTTGGTATAGCGGTGAAACCTTCATAAGTCTTGAAATCCTCTTACCCACTAGACCCAATCAATGGGCCCCTAACTAAGCTCATCTCCCCTTCAATTTAGCACCTACCTAAATTGCAGCTCTTACCTACAATGTATATAAGGACATGTTTGTCCCTTGAGGGGGTGGTCCTATGGGTTCTCTTTGGATGTATGGTTTGGGTATGATGTGGTGGTTATTTGGTGCCATGGCTCTTAATGAGCATGCTGCTTTGTACATTTTTTGGCTTTAATACATTCAACACTCACAACTTGTGAGTCTTGCAAAAAAAACAAAAAACAAAAAAAGTTCAATCATGTGCAAGTCTTTTTCCTCTTATCAATACATTGAGCTCTTAAGTCTCTTCTTTGAGTATACTACAGTGTTTCTATTCAAGCTTGCTTCATTGTTAGTATTTGTTCCTATTGCTTCACATGGTATCAGAGCTCCGTAGAGCTTAAGAACTTGATTTAGCCCCTACGTCTCAGTCATTGCTAGCACATAGAACTTGATTTAGCCCCTACGTCTCAGTCCACCACAGAACGCACACATAATGCCATGGTCTGCCTCCACCCTTACACACACCACAACCATTCAATTTCATTCTCTCACACAAAACAGAGATGGTCCGGGGGGGCATACACATCGACACTGTCAGCACCGCAGGGGAACAAAAGAGCAAGAGAAAGAGAAGGGGGGAGAGGAAACAACATCAAAACTACACAAAAGTGGCTTAATTATACTTCAGAAGGCACGTACAAAGCTTGCACTACCATCACAATGGCCATTTTCATGAGAAAATATAAAGGGGATTGACAGGGACACTCCTCTGCCAAAAAAACTCCACTCTGCAGGCTTCAAACGGCCCAAAAAAAGCCCCTATTTCATTAAAAGAATAATTTTTATAGTGGGGGGTCTTCAACTTCTGAAACTGCTCTCTAATTGGCCCATCTGGCATCCCAAATTGGCATTTTTTGGAAGGGGAAGAGGCCTTACTTCTAGTTGCTCTCTTGCTGCACTATTTGGTTTGTGCTCTTGAAGGGGGGGTGCACTAGTGATGTCGCTAGTACCCCTTGGCATTTTTACTTTTTATTCATTATTTTTTCCCCTCTTAACCTTACCCCTTTTTTACGTTTGAACTTGCCCCTTTGGGCCTTTGACCCACTTGCTCCTCATCTGCCCACTTTGGTCGGTCCGGCTTGGATTGCCCTTGAACTTTCCTTCTCTCTTCTATTCCCTTTTGGTCCTTCTCTTCCCAGACATCTTTCCCTTTTTTGTCTTTGAGCTCCCTCTGTGCTTCATGATGATGTTATTTTCATGAAAGGGGGTGATTTGATGCTAAGTCGTGCACCTTGGAAGGAAGAGATTTATAGAATTTTATAAGAGAACCATGAGGGATCTTGAGGTGGAAACTTTGCAATGAAAGTAACTTTACAGAAGATCTTACAAAGGGTATGTGTGGCCAAGCATACAAAAGGATCTCCTTCATTGGTGCAAATCATGTTGACCATGCCAACATATGGGTAAGAGAGTACTCAAAGCTGAATTTTGCAACATTATGATGTGTTTGAGAAATGGGACCTTGATGCAATTGGGCCATTGCCTATGTGACTGGTAGAGGAAAATGTTATATTCTTACTGCAGTTGACTATTTGTCAAGATGGACAGAGGTAAAGGCAATAAACAAGATCACTAGCAAGGATTTTGGAAAATTTTTGTATGAGGATATATGTTGTAAGTTTGGTGTACCATTGGAATTGCTCTCTAATAATGGTCCAGGTTTCGTGAAGAGTGGACCGACTATTTATGTGAGAAGTGAAGGCACAACATAGGTACACCACTCCATATTATCCGCAATGCAATGGAATGAATGGAAGATTCAATGGAGAGCTTATGAGGATACTTACCAAAATGATTCAAAGTCATAGTAAAACATGGGATCTTGAACTTTCATGTGCTTTGTGGGCTTATAGAACATCTATGAAATCAAGAACATGATTTTCTCCATTTCACTTGGTGTCTAGAAAGGAAGCTTTGTTGCCCATTGAAGTTGAGATTCCTTCTATCAAGATGCTCATTAAGTTAAATGAAGACTTTTGCATTTACAATGTTTACAACTTGATCGTACTCTTGCTTTTGAGCGTTATGAGGAAAATCACCATGATCAACAAGAAAGGTTCAATGAAAATGTGAAGGGAAAAGAGATAGAGGAGGGTGAAATAGTATCAAGATACAATAGCAGATTGGATAGCACCTTTCAAAAAAAGTTTCAAATCAAATGAGAGGGTCCATTCATGGTAGCAAAGAAGTACAAGAATGGCACTTATCAGCTTACTGATTTGGAGGGAACCATGATACATGCTCAAGAAGTCTGTGCCAAGAATGATGAAAATTTTAAAAAGATGATATACTTCTTAAAGAGCATGACAGCTCAAATGTCACTTTACATGCAGAGGTAGCTTCTGGGGATGATATGTGCTCTTTGTTTGCCCTAAAAATTGTTGTTGTTGATCATGAATGATCTAGCAGACTAGGGGGTTGGCAAGTTATGACAGGTTTTTTTATGCGACTAAAAAAACACCTAAAGTTTTTATGTATGCTTGCCAACTTGTTGAAAGAAGTCGCATATGTATATGCCATGTACATACGCAAGAGTGCTCGGTCAAGGTCACTATTATGTACATATCCCCTGGAGGAATTGGACCCTTGTTTGTGACATCATGGTTTTCTATAATTCCTTGTACATGATGTAAATATTCTTTTGAATCTCAATAAAACAAGTGGAAGTGTGGTGAATGCTCTCTCATGCGCAAAAACGTGAAATGTGTAGTCGCCCGTCCACTTCAGCTACATCCTTACAGATTTTATCGAGATCACGTGCATTGTGTATAGAAAGTGATGGATTCTAAAATGGAGTGCTTTGAAATGCTTTGAGGAATCACCATGAAAACTTTGGTGATTTTTGGTAACCATTTACCTCAATTCCTATCGAAAATGGATGTTTATGGGCCAAAATAGGTCAAAAATGGCTCAAAATGGTCAAAACTTGGTCCAAATTGACTAATTTTTTACACAACAGCTCACATGCTGTGGAAAAAAAAGGGGGGTTGCTTGCTAAAGTGAAAAAATAGAGAATGCATCACTCTAAGAGAGGGAGCCAAGAGGATTCATGTGGTGTGTTTGTCGCGATGTTTCTCTTCTTCCCCACCTTTGAAGAGTGAATTACACCTTTCTCTTGTCAATTTGATGTTTAGGGATCATCTTGGGTGCTCTTTGATTGAGCTTTTTTCCATGTTCATGGTGTTTTGGTGAAGAAGATAGAGGGTATGCACAAAGGCGAGCGACATAACTAACATAAGTCAATCGTTGCATAGGATTACTTAGTCTCTTTGACCTTCACGATCCTAGATCAATACAAGGTGCCCTATTTTCTCCTTGTACTCAAAGACTTCATAGAGGGTATACCAAACTCTTGATAAAGACTTTGCTTTGAGCCACTCACTCTGCACTCAAATTTGGCTCCTTGGGATATCAATTTTTTTTTTCTTTCCTTAATATATTTGATGATTTTTAGGACTTTCTCTCTCACGCAAGTGCCAATCAATGCGTTTTTGCATGACTTGCATTAGGTGACCCTTGCATTCTACCCCAAACTTGTGGCTACACACTTGCATCTTTTGCAACTACATTATCCTTTATATCAGTCCCAAAAATATATATTACATCAACACATCAATTCTTTAACTCATAAAAAACAAAATGCATGCTCACCCTTACTTCACGCATTGCCTTGACGTTTTTTGGGCATTATGTGAAAGTGTGACTTTAAGATGTATAGCGGACTATCCACTTGCCAAATCTCTCTCTCTCTCTCTCTCTCTCTCTCTCTCTCTCTCTCTCTCTATATATATATATATATATATATATATATATATGTGTGTGTGTGTGTGTGTGTGTGTGTGTGTGTGCGCGCGCATGCGCGCGCGTGTGCATGTGCTACAAACTTGAGCTAGATTTGGACCTGGCAAGTGGATGGCCTAGATTTGTTGTCAACAAGCAAGTCATACTCAATGTTTGAATTTTTTTTAGTGTCTCATGCACACCAGGCTCACCATAACAACCAAAGACTTGGGAGGAGGGGAGGGAGAATAGCACATCTGACCAATGCATAGAAGTATCCAACCTTCAAGCAATTTTCAAGCACTTAAAGAAAGAGTATAAAAGTGCCTCTTTAGAGTTAATGTTGAAAAATTTAAAATACAAGCTCATGCAAATTTTTAGAGAATATCAATATTGCTCTTGAAAAATGTTCTTGAAGATTACAAATCCAATATATTTTCAAAAGTCGATTTTGCATTGAATAGTAAACACACACACATCTACATGCACGTACGCCACCTACTGGCTCTACTCTTTTTGTTTTTCATTAGATAGAATCTCCCCAAGATCCTTTAGGATCTCCAGTTAGCATGTCCATGCACATCACCATCTAAAACCAACCTTAATGAGTAACATTTGAACTCATCACGTAGATACTATGAAACTCAAGCTAAACCACTAGGCTATACGCCTTGTGTGCCCTTAGGCCTCCCTTAAGAACTAAGAAAAAACAACCCAAACTAATTAATTAATGCCTTTGTGAAAAAGTTGTTTGGGCCTACTCATTCTTTTTTGGTTAGGTGCACTTAAGCCAATACAATTACTCTTTACAAAGTGACTTTTCATTGTCTAAAGGTTTATCGTTTCCTACTTTTTTTTCTTGCAAAGAAAACGAGTGGACTATAGTTGTAAAATCGATAAATACACATTCTAGTCATGCTCATGATGAGACATGACTTCTCTTAGCTACCGCAAATACATCAATTGATAGGGCGCCCACCCCACGACATTGCTAGCAATATCAACGAGAGTCTAAAGGTTTATTATTTCCTACAACTTTATTCTCCACTTTTGTATTTTAGATATTTTGAAATCTTTTTTTTAATAGAAAGCGAATGTGTGACAAGTGAAAGTGTCAAGGATATAGATAGATAGATAAATATAAGTCTATGACATTTAAGGATCGATTAACAAACTAATTTATTTATTTTTTTGCAAAACTCACAATGGTGAGTAAATTATATTACCAGATCCAAAAATTATAGTTTTTTGTTATGGTCATGACGAGCCATGACCACTTCATCAGATTCTAAATACATCGGCTGATGGGAAGCCACCCCTTGACAATGGATGATCCCACACATGCACAACATCTTCGAGGGTCTTGCTCCACTCTTTTGAGTTCTTTTGCTTTCCAATGGCGATGATCGTTGCCTTGCTTTCTTGGACTATCTTCACAAACTTAACTGCCTCCAAAAAGTTGCCTTTCAAATGTGTTTAAAATAACAATACCTCAGTATTTGTGTAGTAATGAGTAGAGTATGACTCTTGAACATCTTTCCTTTCAAGAAAAGATTGCTCTTGAAGAATCCTATTTTCCAAGTTTTTTGGATCCATTTGCAAATCTTGTGTGCAAATCCACATATTGATGGACACTCCCTAAACACTTGGAAAAGATCTTCCTACTAAATCTTAAATAAGAACTCAATTGCTCACATGAATAAAAACCTTCAATCCAAAAGGGAAAAGGACAAAAAAGGAAGACAGTAGTGACAAAGCAATTTGTATTCATATGCACCCGTCGTGACATAATGTGGACTTAATCATTCTTTTGTATTAAATGCTTGTCCATGGAAGCATGATAAATTTCTTTAGACACTTTGCGCAATTGATAAAATAGGGGTAAATAGTAGGCCAATCATATGTATCATTATCTCAGTCGTTAGACGCTTTAAAAGAACTTGTGTATGTTTGGGAGAAACTAAAAAGATTTTTCTAAAGAAGTTGCATGACACCTTTAAAATATAAAAACACATAAAAAGTCATAAAGTGTTGTGTAATGTGTGTCATGCCTTTATGTTATGTTGGCTATCGACCTTGCCTTTTCACATAATCATCTTCCCCCTAAAAACTTTCAAAACTTTTGGCTTTGTATTGTCTCAATCACATTCCATTTTCACTTTGCAAATGGCAACAAAATGAAAGCTGCAGTAGTTAACCCTCAATAATGAAAATTGCAATAGCTAATCTTCGAAATTGAAAAGTTGTAACAAAAAACGTGGCGATGGCTCAAAAATGAGCTTTTCAAAAAACCAAGAACTAAAGATGTTTATCGTGCTTTGATGGTCTCTATTGGCTGGTTCTCTCTCCTCAACAAGCAATGGTCGGAAGCAAGATGGAAGGTGGTCGTAGTGAATAACATCTGGACCCCCGCATGGCCCATGGCAATGAAGTGTTTTTTTATGGAAGTACTAGTGGGAGCTTTGTCAACACGAGTGAAAGTTCAGGCCAAAGGGATCGGCCCCTATAAATATAGTGGCTGCAATTTGGCATGTGAGGACCTCCCTCACCTCTTCAAGCACTATTCGGCTATATGTGGCCTAGTAAAAATGTGCAAGTGGGTGCAAAGGACATGGAGGATAGGCTTCTCCAAGAATGACCTATTCTTTGGAGGGATGAGGGTAAAAAGTTAAGCGCTCTTGGTATGCATGCAAATTGTCAAGTTTTTATACTTAAAAGAAATTTGGAAGACCATGAATCATAGGGTGTTCAAGAAAGCTCTCGTTACTGCAAGCTTCACCAAAATAGTAAGTGATCACTGGACAGAACTAACCTATTGTTGTTTGCCTTGTAGGGTAGCCCATTTGTTATCCATTATAATCTGTTAGCCCTCAAGGCTCGTCACGAGCTTGAGGTATCTTTGTATATTATCTTGGTTAATATAATTCATACACTCACTATTGTGAGTTTGGAAATAAAAAATCAAATAGAAAAATGTGTCATAAGTATTCAAAAGCGTTAGGGGGCGGGAGGGGGGAGATTGTTAAGGGTGTGGCATGGGATCGTGAGGCGGAGTCAACTCATAGAGCGAGAAAAAAGTGAGCATAGATGAAACCCCCTGCTCCCCTGATGCCCCCCCTAGCAAGCCAAGGCTTGAACCCGACATCTAGCAGTCTAGATTCTCAAAGGCGTGGGCTAACCATCATACTCACACACATAGTGTACCCATGTTTGTGTCCATAACTACATATTCTAAGTAAACACATGGTACCCTTTTGTTTAGATTTAGTCTATGATTGGGTTTCGTTTAGAAGGGACCCTTGTGACCGAGATTGTCCTGACATCTGAGCGTAGACTTTTGCACCATGGATCCCCTTACCAAAATGGCATGGCTTTAGAATCCATGCCCTCCAAGATCAAGTCATTAGCAAAGAAAATGATATTCCAAGTCCTTCGTACCCATTTGTAGACCTTAGCAGCCAGTCCCACATGAAGTATGGCACTTACTGAACAAATGGAATGGTCTTTAGAGGCTAACTTGCAATCAAAGCAAGTGTCAGAGTTGATCCCTCTAGCGCACAGAATATATGGGAGAGAGAAGTCGTATTCTATAGCACAAGTGAGAAGAAGAGGGAAAGAGAGAGAGTGTTAGTGAGGTAAGAATAGCGTGATAGTGAAGAGAATAGATATGAGAGAGTAGTGAGTGAGCAAAGTGATCGTTAAAGCGGATGATCGAACAAAAGTTGGTATGAGTGCACTCAAGTGAAGCTCTAGAGTAGTGAGATTGTGAAGACGACTCAAAACAAGTCATGCAAAATAGTAAGAGGTTGGTCTATATTTTGAATCATAATATAAGTACAAACATAAAATTATAGAATAAACGATAAAATTTGACTATTGAGCATAAAAAGTTGAAATGTAAATTGAACTTGCATATGTGTTTATGATTTTGCATTAGCATGAGTGTTTGCTATAGATTTAAATTGAGAATCTAATGTATATTAGAAGCATTGGGATTGGGGAGTTTTTCCAAGACTAGAACATTTAAGCAAATAAATTACAGAATTTCATCAATTTATTGTGTCAAGACCAAGTGTATGGGCAAGTGAGAACGACTTTTGATTATGCAAAGTAAAAAAATAATTTTGATTGATTGTTGAGTTCATATGTTAGTTTGAAAGTGCAATCTAGTGTCATGATTATTGTGATAAAGAAATGTTTTGGTAGATGAGACATTGAATATATTTGTGATTATTGTTGGTGTATGTCAGAAGGAATGCTTGAAAGAGTAGAGTTTTCATGTGTCTTTTGTACTTGGCTTTAGTACATTTGAAAACCCATAAGTGGAAAATTGGTATAGATTAGATATAGTTGGACTACGTTAATAAAACTTGAAAGGCTTAGTCAGTATATAATGGTTGGTGTGGTTCCCAGTGACGTGTATAATCACTTGGCAAAGATCCATGAACCATGCCATGAGGTGTAGTGTTGTACCCTTGATATGTCCCCACGTTTTCTCTCAATTCCACTATGGAAGGAGTTTCAACATTTCTTGTGGTCTACATATCTCTTAGTAGAAAACCCTGGTGGTAAATGATTTATCATGGTTAAGGCTCACTCAATATCTCAAGATAGTCTTTTACAAGCCCACCTTGGCTTAGTGCAACTTATCTCTTTTTGTCTCTAGTCAAGTCTCTAAAAAGTCAGGTCTTTGTGACCCTTTGGTTTGTGGAAACTTGTCTTGGGTACCCTAAAAGTTTGAAATTAGAAAACCTATTAAATTTTGCATGGTGAGTCCTATTACTTGCAAAGTTTTATATTGGCTTTACATCTAGACCTAAAATTTTGTCACTTGATTACTTATAGTTTGGATCACTTTTTGCCAATCAAAAGTAAATTTTTGGGTTTTCTTTGCGATGTTTTACTAGATTCTGATTTTTGCTCTTTTGACCAACTTTTTCAACATTTTGCCAATGTGTCTTTTAGGATAAGTGTTTATCTAAGTCTCAGCTATCTATTGCTTAATTTTCAACCAAAAATTATGATAAGGTACATGGATTGCAATCCATGTTTGACCTCATTCTGACATGAAACTTGGTTAGTTGGTAGTCTATGCTATTTTAAAACTATTCCCCAATTATTTTTGAAATTGGGTCACAAAAAGTTGGAAAAGCTCAAATTTTGGTCAAATGGACTAGCTTTTGGTGTTTTTTTCTGTTGGAATTAGGATTGCAAGAAAACACACACAACTTGGAGCAGATGAAGGAAGCTCAAGGCACACAACCAAGAGTGTATACTTAGTGTGCAATGGAAAGATAAGTTAGCTCTAGAGTGATAGGCATACAATGCACGGGGAAGAAAACCTCCTAGTAAGGGAAAAAATGCATCGGTGGTCCTAAGTGTATTCTCACACATCACTACCACATGTGTATGGTAACAAATCCCCCTTCAGAGTGATGCAGTGAACGAGAGCTGGCACATATAGGGAAGTGCCATGCTCTGATATGTCCAAGAATTTTTCCTTGTCTACCCATGAATGTGCACTTTTCAGGATTTAAGCAAATACTAATTTGAGGTGTTCAAAATGATCAGCTCGGATTGATGAATGTATGCATAGATCATCCATATATACTTCCAATAAATTACTAAGATATTATTTAAAAGCATGGATCATCAATCTTTGGAAGGTGGTAGGAGCATTAGTTAATCCAAAAGGCATAACCTGATAGGCAAAAATACCCCATTCTATTGCAAAGGCAATTTTATGCTGATCTTTTATGTTAAGTATGGAGCCTGATTTACCCTTGTAATTTATGTGATAAAAGCGCACATTTGTAAGGCCCCCATTATGAGGAGAAGCCATCGTGCGTGAAGGAAAATCACTCACCGGAAACCAAAATTTTCATGGCCAAGAATCAGGGGCAACTTTAGGGGCCTCGGGGGCGGAATCCCCCTGAGACTTTTTTTTCTCTCGCCGGAATATTCCTTTTCGCTGGAATATTATGGCCGGACGGTGGCCGGAAAGTGGTCAGAAAACAACTGTCGGTTGGCCGGTGGTCTGAAGTCAATGGCAGGTTTCCGGTGGCCGAATTCAATGGCCGGTGGCCGAATTCAAAAGCGGACTTGTCTTCTCAAGGGCGGCCACACATGGGCGGATTGGAGAGTCCGATTTGGACTTATTCGCACAAGCGCGGCTACACATGGCTGCCTCTCATAAGAGAGGGCAGCCCTTTTGGCCTATAAAAGGAGGCCATTTCTACACACATTTCATAGTGTGAAGTTGATGCAACAAGGTGAGTGTGAGGTGGTGAGAGTGAAGCAAGGCGGGAGCTCCATTAAGGGTATAATCCCTTTGTAAACTACTTCTTGTTTTGAAGTACTAAAGCCATTGAGTGGCTGCTTTCCCATGGACGTAGGCCACATTGGGTGAACCGCGTATATCGTGTGTACTCTCTCTCTCTCTCTACTCTATAATCTCGTGTATGTAAATTTGTCTCTCTCCATTAAGTAATCTACTCAAATATCTATTTAGCTACGTCTTATTTCTTAACAACTGGTATCAGAGCAAGGTTTGCTCGTAGCTAAATCATTTCAAGGAAAGTATTCCTTGAATTGAGTGGGAGTTATGGCGGAGGAAGGGAAGCTCAAGATTGAGAAGTTTAACGGCAAAAACTACCAACATTGGAAGATGTAGATTGAAGACTATCTCTACCAGAAGGACCTCTATTTTCCACTAGGCGGTCTTGCGAAGAAGCCCGCAACAATGGCAGATGAAGCATGGATTGTCCTTGATCGAAAGGCACTAGGAACAATCCGGTTAAGCTTGGCGTCAACGGTGGCCTTCAATGTTTTGGAGATGAAGACCACGGAGGACTTGATGAAGTCACTTGACGACTTCTACGAGAAACCATCGGCATCCAATAAGGTATTTCTTATGAAGCGCTTGTTCAATCTAAAGATGGCAGAGAATGGTTCAGTTGCAGAACACCTAAATGACTTTAACACAAACATAAGTCAACTTCGATCGGTGAAAATCAATTACGATGACGAAGTGCGAGCTCTCCTTATATTATCATCTCTACGGATAGTTGGGACAGCCTTGTGATGGCTGTAAGTAATTCTATCTCTGGTACAAATACTCTTAAGTTTGATGATGTTGTGGGTGTTCTCCTAAGCGAGGAAATGCGAAGGAGAAGCACAGGAGAATCATCAAGTGCTGCATTGTCAATAGAAACAAGAGGAAGGCCTAAGGAGAGGTTCAAAAACCAAAAGGGTCGTGATCGCTCAAGACGGAGCAAGTCACGCACAAAGTCAGTTCTTGAATGTTGGAACTGCAGCAAGAAGGGCCACGTCAAGAAGGATTGCTGGTCCAAGAAGAAGAAGGAGACACAGTCTCAAGACAACAAGCCAACATCGGAGGCCAATGTGGCAGGTAAAGTAGAGAAATATGTTGTAATTCTCTCATTAGACAATGTGTCTAATTCCTGGATAGTAGATTCCGAGGCTTCATTCCATGCGACACCACACAAGCAACATTTCCAAGACTACACCAAAGGTAATTTTGGGTATGTATACTTGGGAGATGATGAAGCTTGTGAGATTGTCGGCAAAGGTACAGTTTCTGTCAAAACTGCTAACGGAAATGAATGGAAGCTTAAAGATGTTAGGCATGTTCCTTCTCTTCGCAAAAATTTGATCTCTACAGGACAATTGGACGATGAAGGTCACAACATTGTATTCGGAAACAAACGGTGGAAGATCTCAAAGGGATCTTTGGTGGTTGCCAAGGGAGAAAAGGTCGGTACACTTTACTTGTGTACTGTTAGCACGCAACCTTCAACTTGTGCAGCAACTACAGAAGTTGATAGTGCGGTGTGGCACTATCGACTTGGGCATATGAGTGCCAAAGGAATGCAAATCCTTCAAACAAAGAAGCTTCTACCAGGTTTGAAAGAAGTGGACTTAGAGTTCTGTGAAGATTGTGTTTATGGTAAACAAAAGAGGGTAAAATTTCAAAAATCAGGAAATGAAAGAAAAAATAAAAACTTGAGTTGGTTCATTTTGATGTTTGGGGTCCTGCAAGTACACCATCACTTGGTGGCTCATTGTACTATGTAACATTCATAGACGATGCGACTAGAAAAACATGGGTTTATGTCATGAAGAATAAATCCGATGTATTTTCCATATTTCAAAGGTGGAAAGCCTTTGTGGAGAATGAAACAAGTACCAAGGTTAAATGCCTCAGATCCGACAATGGAGGTGAATATTGCAGCCAAGCTTTTGAAAGATTTTGTGCTAGCAATGGTATTCGGAGGCAAAGGACAACCCCAAGGACACCTCAACAAAATGGTATTTCAGAAAGGATGAACAGGACAATCATGGAGCGAGCACAAAGTATGCGGCTACATGCAGGCCTACCGCTTGAGCTTTGGGCGGAAGCTGTAAGTACGTCTGTGTACTTAATCAACCGGTCACCCTCAATGGCATTGGATGGGGGAGTTCTAGAAGAGGCGTGGACAGGTAAACCGGTGAATTATGCATTTCTCAAAGTGTTTGGGTGTGAGGCTTTCATGCACATAGATAGAAGCCTAAGATCAAAGCTAGATGTAAAGTCCAAAAAGTGTTTCTTCATTGGCTATGGAGAAGGTGACTTTGGGTATCGCCTATGGAATCCTGAAGATGGTAAAATCTTAAGGAGTAGGGATGTAATTTTTAACGAACAAAATATGTACAAAGATTACTTGGAAAGAAAACAAACAATAGAAACACGTGATGAGTACATGGAGCTTGAGGACGGTGAAGACTCAAAGACTACAAACGGTGACAATGTGCAACAACGTCAACCAAATGAGGAGCCTCAACCTATTCCCCGAAGATCTACAAGAGCAAGTAGACCTCCAGAAAGGTTTGTTCCTTTCTTCAACCATCTCTTGATCTCAGATTCTGGAGAGCCGGAATCATATGAAGAAGCTATGCAACAAGAATCCAAAGAAGAATGGACGAAGAGCATGCAAGTGGAGATGGACTCACTACATCGCAACCAAACATGGGAGTTGGTTGAGTTGCCTAAAGGTAAGCGGGCACTTCAAAACAAATGGGTGTACAAGCTGAAAGAAGAAGAAGGTTGGAAGAAAAGGTACAAGTCTAGGCTTGTGGTAAAAGGGTTTTCTCAAAATAAAGGTATTGAATTCAATGAAATATTTTCTCCTGTTGTAAAAATGAACTCAATTAAGCTTGTCTTAAGCCTTGTGGCTGCTCATGATCTAAATCTCGAGCAAATGGATGTCAATACGGCATTCCCTCACGGTGACTTAGAGGAGGAAATCTACATGCTTCAACCAAAGGGGTATGAAGTAAAAGGTAAGGAGAAAATGGTTTGCAAATTAAAGAAGAGCTTGTATGGTACTTGAAGTTTGATCGATGGATGTTGGATCATGGATTCACAAGATGCAACTCGGATCACTGCGTCTACACGAAGAATTTGGGAGATGGGAAGTTCATCATCCTAATGTTGTATGTTGATAACATGTTGATTGCAAGTGCTAACATGCAGGACATCAAAGACCTAAAAGAGGAGCTGTCTAAATCTTTTTCAATGAAAGATTTAGGTGCTGCAAAGAGGATACTTGGTATGAAAATATCAAGGGACAGGACGAAGAAGACAATAAAGCTATCTCAAGAAGATTACATCAAGAAGGTACTAGAAAGGTTTGCAATGCAAAATGCAAAACCAGTTTCTACACGTTTGGCTGGTCATTTTAAACTAACGAAGGATATGTGTCCAAAGACACAATAGGAGATAGCCTATATGTCTAAAGTTCCATATGCTGTAGCGGTAGATTCTCTAATGTATGCTATGGTCTGGACAAGGCCAGACATTGCACATGCAGTGGGAGTTGTGTGTAGGTTCATGGACAACCCAGGTAAAGAGCATTGGCAAGCTGTGAAGTGGATACTTAGGTATCTAAAAGGGACAACAACAAATGCTTTGCATTTTGGAGGAACTGATATTTTTCTAGAAGGGTATGCTAATGCAGATATGGAAGGTGACAAAGATACTCGAAGGAGCACTACTGGCTATGTGTTCACGGTTGGAGGCACAACAGTAAGCTGGGCTTCAAAGCTACAGAAAGTGGTTTCACTTTCTACCATGGAAGCAGAGCATGTAGCAATGACGGAGGCAAGCAAAGAAATTCTGTGGCTTCACAGATTCTTAGAAGAGCTTTGATTCAAACAAGACAATTGTGTCTTGTACAGTGATAGCCAAAGCGCTATCCATCTTGCGAAGAACTCAGCCTTTCATTCAAGGACAAAGCACATTGAGGTGAGATATCACTTCATACGCACTCTTTTGGAAGAGGAACAGCTAAAGCTAGGAAAGGTGCATACAAGTGAAAATCCTGCAGACATGTTTACAAAGGTGGTAAACAAGGAGAAGTTGAGCTTTTGCTCATCTTCAATCGGCATTCAAGGATAAGAAGCCAGAATGGAAAGCAGTCACAAGTTTGGTTTGGAGATCAGTCTCCAAGTGGGAGATTGTTAAGTATGGAGCCTGATTTACCCTTGTAATTTTATGTGGTAAAAGCGCACATTTGTAAGGCCCCCATTATGAGGAGAAGCCATTGTGCGTGAAGGAAAATCACTCATCGGAAACCAAAATTTTCACAGCCAAGAATCAGGGGCAACTTTAGGGGCCTCGGGGGCGGAATCCCCCTGAGACTTTTTTTTTCTCTCGCCGGAATATTCCTTTTCGCCGGAATATTATGGCCGGACGGCGGCCGGAAAATGGTTGGAAAACAACTGTCGATTGGTCGGTGGTGGCCGATGGTCGGAAGTCAATGGCCGGTTGCCGGTGGTCGAATTCAAAAGCGGACTTGTCTTCTCAAGGGTGGCCACACATGGACGGATTGGAGAGTCCGATTTGGACTTATTCGCACAAGGGCGGTTACACATGGCTGCCTCTCATAAGAGAGGACAGCCCTTTTGGCCTATAAAAGGAGGCCATTTCTACACACATTTCATAGTGTGAAGTTGATGCAACAAGGTGAGTGTGAGGTGGTGAGAGTGAAGCAAGGTGGGAGCTCCATTAAGGGTATAATCCCTTTGTAAACTACTTCTTCTTTTGAAGTACTAAAGCCATTGAGTGGCTGCTTTCCCATGGACGTAGCCCACATTGGGTGAACCACGTATATCGTGTGTACTCTCTCTCTGTCTCTCTACTCTATAATCTCATGTATGTAAATTTGTCTCTCTCCATTAAGTAATCTACTCAAATATCTATTTAGCTACGTCTTATTTCTTAACATTTTGGGTCAACCAAAAGTTGATTGTATCTCGAAAAGCCATCCAAAAATCTGTAAGCTTCTTTTCCTGCAACTCATTCTAAAACATGCTTAGTAATTGGAAGAGGAAATTTGTCTCTAATGGTAGCTGCATTCACTTTCTTGAGGTTGACACACACTCGTAATTTTCCATTTTTCTTGGGTACTACCACAATTGGAGACACCCAATCTGTGTGTTCAATTTCATAAATGAATTTGGCCTCCTTTAGCTTTTCAATCTCTTCTTTTATCTTCCTGGAAAATGTTTCATTATATGTGTATGGCCTTTTTCTACTTGATTTTGCATCGTCTCTCATTGGTATGGTATGTTGACAGATTTTTGGATCAACACCCTTGAGATCCTTATAAGACCAAGCAAAGATATCTCGATATTCCTTCAGTAAGCTTAATAAAAGCTCTTCTTCTTCTTCTTCATCTGTAAGGTCATTTGCAATGTAGGCTGGTCTAAGCTCTTCTCCTAGTTTCGCCAGATCTATCTTTTTTGCGTTTTCAGGCCCCTCGTAGGACTCGCCCCGTTTTTGTAGTTCCCTGACCCTGACAGGTTCTTCGACTATGGTTTTTTGGTCTTGGAGAGTATATTTCTTGTAATGGGATAGAACGCTCATTACATCTTTACCATCCTCTTCAGTGGTTTTCATTTCCGTTGTATATATCTCTTTAGAGCTTTTTTCAATTGTTGATACTTCCTTTTCCGTTCAACTCGTGTCATGGTTGAATCCTTGTCCTAGTTTTTAGGTTTTGCTTGAGTTTCCTTTCTCGTTTTTCTCAATGTTTTTGTCATTTCAT